>NC_072405.2:105831666-106183333 GCF_028858775.2 Pan troglodytes
TGTTTCTGTCTTTGGTTCTGAGACTAGGTTGTAGTGACATCACACAAAGATGGAGAAAGGGCAAAGTTATTTTTTCCAACTGGCTCTGTCAAATATAAAAATTAACCATACTTTGAGCTGGGTTTTATGTATTGGTAATGTATGTTTATGTTAGAGTTTCTGTCAAAACAGGGATTAAAGATAAATGTAGCTAATTAAAAGAACATTTGCTTAGAGCTCCTGGTAATAGATACCTCTTTGTGAGGTCCTGAGGTATGGCTTTCTTTAAGAACTGATGCAATTTGTGTGACTGAAGAAGAGAGGAGTCTCGATTTTCTGAAAATAAAACACGAGTCTGAGAATTATCCAGAGTGAGCTCTAAGGAAATAAACGAAGTAATGGCTAGGTAAAGTTTGCTTATGTGGTGAGTTACATAAAACGCGTGTCTACCCTACTTCTGACCTTTCACACCACTAAATGATATTTCCCAACAAAGCCTTTGAAGCAAAGCAGTACCTTTTAGCTGGTACTAGATGAATCAACTTATTTCAAACTGAACTCTAGATGATTAAAAATAAAACAAAAACTTTCAGAATCAAATTAGGCAATTGTTGTCTTTTTTTCCTTAATTCTACCAGGCAGTTGAACTTTTTCTGCTAATGACTGCATTCCTGGCATCTGTGTTTTCTTGTTTCCCTGCAGTGAAGGGGAAAAATGTGGGGACCAAAGAATAGTTTTTCTTGCCTCCCATCGACCACCAAAGTCAACAGGATTAAGTTCCAAAAGACAATTCCTATGAACTAGAAGGCATCTTATAAAAGTGATAGCCTAATTTACCTCTCATAAACTCATTGGTCTTATAAGCTACATGTTTCCATGGTGCTTTGCAAAGGAACAATTGTAACTACCAATGAAGAAGTTTAAATGTTAGATATAGGATGTGGTAAAACTTCCAAATAAACCACAATGGTTACCAAATATTTTGATATTTGAAACTATTTTATATTTGAGAGGGTGAGGGACTATCAAAATGATCTAATTGTTGGAGTGATTCTGGAACTTATTTCTAACCTCTAATCGACATAACTTAAGAAGTGCCATTTCTAGAATTTAAATATTTATTAGCTTTAAACCCCTTGCCAGGGACCACCCCTGCTCCCCCAAACATACATATACCACAAAGAGCTACATAAAATAAAGAGCTATATAAAACTAGTGACTATATAAAGAGCTACACTCATTTTAATAAAATGTTCTTTGAAGATTAAGAGTTGCCAAGTTTCTGGATATAAAATTTAAGTTTTTGCCACTAGATTACTGAAAAGGGTTTATGTTAGAAACTTAATTGTGAATATAGTAATTCTACCACCAGAGGGCTCCGTTTTTTTTCTTGAATGTAGCCAGAGAGAAAGAAGAGATGAGTCTTGGTACTACATTTTTTTTTCTCATTCCACCTGTCCAAGCCATAGACCATAGCTTAAAGGCTAAAATGTAGGTTTCCATTTTTCTGGTTTTAAAAATATATAGAAAAATATTTGCTTTTCGGTCTCTAGGGCAGTTTTATTTCCCCTATGGAGGTAAAGGGAAAAAAAATCAAAGCATCTTACAAGCTTCTATCATTGTGTGTGTGTGTGTGTGTGTGTGTGTGTGTGTGATGTTGAGATTCTTATTTCCTTGACAAATCTTGAGATCTCCTTAGAATCAGGAAAAGTGAAGAGGTTGAAGATAGTGCTTTTGGGTAATTTCTAATTTGCTATTAGTAATTTCAGTAAACTGTATAGATTGGCAGCTGACTTCAAGGAAAGCTGTGGAAGACTCCAGTTCTTACCAGGAGTACTCTGTTTCTATTCATTTATCATCAATTTATGCTCACATTTTTGGAAAAAATGATTTAAAGCAATTACTCCATTGAATTTTTTTTTCCAGTTAACCTGTGTAATCCCCTATAACCTTCACAGTGAAAAGTCCATTGATTAGGAATTCTTATTTCTGATTCTGGCACTCACTTAACTAGCTCTGTGATCTTGAGCAAATTACTTTATCTCCCTGGTCTTCAGCTTCTTGTGTCTATATAAAAAGGAAAATATAAGTGTAAAACTTCCAAAGCCTTTTTATATTTAGATTTCAATTTTTCTGAATCACTTTTAAAAGAAGCTTTATTGAAGCAAAATTTATGTAACATAAATTTACCTTGTACAGGTATACAATTTAATAATCTTCAGAAAAGACATAGAGTCCTATGGTGATTACCGTAATCCAGTTTTAGAACATTTTTATCAACCCAAAAGTTGCCTCATGCCTGTTTGTATTCAGTCTCTTCCATCCCGATCCTGAGGCAAACAGTAATCTAATTTCTGTTTCTTTTTGTTTTTTCAGGAAATTACATATTAATAGAATCATGCAATGTGTAGTTGTGTTGTGCTTGATTCTTTCACTTAGCATAATTTTTTGAGATTCATCTATAAGTGGCATGTATCAGTTGTTTGTTTCTTCTTTTTTTATTTATTTTATTTTATTTTTTATTATACTTTAAGTTTTAGGGTACATGTGCACATTGTGCAGATTAGTTACATATGTATACATGTGCCATGCTGGTGCGCTGCACCCACTAACTCGTCATCTAGCATTAGGTATATCTCCCAATGCTATCCCTCCCCCCTCCCCCCTCCCTGTTTCTTTTTTTGCTGAGTAGTATTCCATTATATGGCTATGTTACATTGTGTTTTAAAATATTTGTTTCCAGTTTGGAGCTATTATGAATAATGCTGCTATGAACATTCATGTATAAGGCTTGGTGTGAACACATTTTTATTTTGGGGGGTAGATACCTAAAAATGGAATTGCTTGGCCATGTGGGAATTACATATATGATTTTAAAGAAACTGTTAACATTTTCCAGTGTGGATGTATATTTTTACTTTTTCATCATCAGTGTATGAAGATTCTAGTTTCTCCACATCCTCACCTATTTGTGGTATTGTTAGTTTTATTTTTATTATAGCTATCCTGGTGATTATGTAGTGGTATCTCATTGTGGTTTTAATTTGCATTTCACTAATGACTAATGATGTTGAGCATTTTTTCTGCATATAATGGCTACTTATATATTGTCTTTGGTAAAATATCTATCAAACATTTTGTCCATTGTGTTATCTGTTTTCTTATCATTAAGTTGTAAGAATTATTTATATATTCTGTATACAAGTCTTTTTCAGAGGTATACTTTGTAAATATTTTCTCCTAGTCTGTGGCTTTTCTTTCCATTTTCTTAATGGTTTGAAGAGCAAATGTTTTCAGTTTTGATGAAATCTACAGTATCAACCTTTTCTTTTAAGAATCATATTTTTGTTGTTTTACTGTTCAACAATAGAAAGGAAAAAATTATTGATGCTTGCTACAAAGAAAGCTTTAGCTAATTCATTTTGAATTAATGTTTTATGTGTGATCTGAAGTACTGGTCTAATTTTATTTTTTCTGTGTTTGTATATCTAATTGTCTCTGCACAATTTATTGAAAATACTATCCTTTCTTGAATTTTCTTGGAAAATTTGTCAATAAATCAATGGAACAAAAATGTAAGAGTGTATCTGCTGACTTTCTTTTTTGCTCCATTGATCTATATGTCTGTCCTCACACCAGTACCATATTGTCTTGATTATTATTCTAGCTTTCTAGTTAGTTTTGAAATAAGGTAGCATTGTTTTTACTTTTATTCAATTTCAGAATATTTTCTAAGTATCCTTGTGATTTCTTCTTTAATCTATGGGTTATTAAGAAGAATATTATTTAATTTCCAAGATTTGGGGGATTTTCAAATTTCTTTTTGTAGATTATTTATGAGTTAGTTCAATTGTGGTAGGAAAACATATTTTGAATGATTTCAACCATTTTAAATTCATTAAGGCATGTCTTATGTCCTAGCATATGTTCTATACTGAAAAGAACATATATATATGTATATACACGTGTGTGTATATATGTATATATACATGTATATATGTATATATACATATATATGTACATATGTGTATATACATATATATGTACATATGTGTATACACACATATATATGTACATATGTGTATACACACATATATATGTATATATGTGTATACACACATATATATGTATATATGTGTATACATACATATATATGTATATATGTGTATACATACATATATGTATATATGTGTATACATACATATATATGTATATATGTGTATACATACATATATATGTATATATGTGTATACATACATATATATGTATATATGTGCTCCTGCTACTGGATGGAGTGTTCTGTAAATGTCAGATTAAGTTGATTGGTAGTATTCTTGAAGTCCTCTGTGCCCTTAATAATTTTCTTTCTAGTTATTTATTTTAGTTATTCAGAATGCAATACTGAAATCTCCAACTACAATTTTGAATTGCTTATTTATACTTTCAATTACCAGTTATTACTTCATGTATTATGCATGAATATATATTTATATTCCATCATGACATATTGACCATTTGATCATTTTGAAATGTCTCTCTTTGTCTTTAGCAATATTTTTTGTACTAGGGTATATTTTGACTAATATTAATATCATCCCTCCAGCTTTCTTGTAGTTATTTTTTCATGTTATACCTTTTACATCCTTTTATTAACAATCTATTTGACAGTTTCTTTAAAGTCATCTAAGTGTGTTTCTTTTGGGTAACATATAGTTACTCTTGTATTTTCATCCAGCCTGATGATTTGTGCCTTTTGATTAGAATATTTAGTCCTTTCATATTAAATATAATTATTGATATGGTGAGATTTATATCTGCCACTTTGTTGTCTATATGTCTCATTCAATTTTTCCCTCTTTTCCTCCTTTACTTCCTCTTTTGTATTAAACAAGTATCTTTAGTATATTATTTTAATTTTTCTATTGGTTTTTAATTTTTTTGAGTTATTTTCTTAGTGGTTGCTCCAGGGATTGCAGTACTCATCTTAACTTATCACAATCTATTTCAGGTTAATACTGGATTACTTTGGTAAAAGACAGCAATTTTGCTCTAACATTGCTCTCCAAGATCACCCACCTTTGTGCTACTATTGTATATAATTATTAATGTTATAAATCTAACAATATTGTAATATAGTTATTGCTTTATACAATTTCATGTTTCTAAAAAAATTAAAGAGAAGAACATAAAAATATTTAGACAGACTTTTATACTTACCACATGTTTATCATTTTTGGTGCTTTTCATTTTTTTCCTGTGCTTTAGCATTATCTAGCGTCATTTCCTTTCAGTTAGAAAGACTTTAATTAGTATTCCTTAGCATGAGCCTCTTAAAAACAGTCTCTCAGTTTGTTTATATCAGAATGTCTTTATTCCATCTTCATTTTAGAAGAATAGTTTTAGTGTATACAGAATTTTAGCTTGAAATTTCTTTTTATTTCTTTGGATATGTCATTCTACTATTTTCTGACCTCCATGATTTTTGATTATAAGTCATCTACTAATCATATTCTTTCCCTGCAGGATATGAATTTTTCTCTTGATGCTTTCAAGACTTTCTTCCTGTTTTAGTGGTTTGACTATGACAAGTCTAAAAGTGGATCTCTTTGAGTCTACCTATGTTATGTTCATTGAACTTGTTTTTCATCAAGTTTGAGAGTGTTTTGCTCTTATTTCTTCAAGTACTTTTTCTGTCTCTTTCTCTCTGTACTGCAGAACTCCCTTTACACATATATTGATATGTTTGATGCTGTCCCACCGGTCTCTGAGGCTCTTTTCATTTTTCTTCTATCTCTTTCCTTTCTGGTCTTCAGATTGGATCAGTAGAAATTCTTTCTTCTGCTAACTCATATCTGCTGTTGAGCCCATCCAGTGATTTTTAATTGGTTATTGTACCTTTTAATCATAGCCTTTCCATTTGGTTCTTTTTGTAGTTTCTATTTCTCTACTGTACTTCCCTATTAATGGAGTCATTGTCATCATATTTTCCTTTCATTCTTTGAAGACGTTTTTCCTTCAATTCTTTGAACATATTTTTAATAGGTGCTTTGAAGTCTTTGTCTGTTACCTGCAACATCTAAGTCTGTGTTAGTTTGTTGTACATTGCCATAAAGAAGGATCTGAGAGTGAGTAATTTATAAAGAAAAGAAGTTTTATTTTGTCTCATGTTTCTGCAGGCTATACACTAAGCATAGTATCAGCATCTGCTTCTGGTGAGGACTTCAGGAAGATTACAATCATAGTGGAAGGTGAAAGTGGAGTAGGCATCACATGCAAGAGAGAGAAGGGGGAGGTCCCAGGCTCTTCTAAGCAACCAGATTTCATATGAACTAACTGAATGAGAACTCACTCATAACTAACGCCTTGGTACTGAGCCATTCGTGAGGGATCAGTCACCATGATCTAATACGTCCCATTAGGCCCCATCTCCAACATTAGAGGCAACGTTTCAATGTGAGATTTGCAGGGGCAAACATCCAAACAATGTCAGGATGCCATCAGAGTCGGTTTCTATTCACTGCTATTTTTTTCTTCCCTTGCATGGTCATGTTTTCTTGGTTCTTTGCAATCTCATGATTTTTTGTTGAAAATTGAGCATTTTATATAATGTATTATAGTAACTCTGGATTCTGAGTTTCTTTTCCTAAGATTTGTTGTTACAATTTTTAGTAACATGCCTGGGCTTAATCTGCAGGACCTGTCTCCTTCACAATGTACAGCCACAGATATTTTTGTTAATTTTTTTTTTTTTAGAAAATCATATTTATATTTTTTATCCTGGATTTCAAGAAGTTGCCCCCGTGTCTGTGTAGCTTCTTCGTCAGCCAGTCATCAGGCAGAGGCTATGCTTCAACCCCTCAGCTCTTAAGACTTCCACTCTCTGCCACGTAATTTGTATTTGTGTTAACGTGCACATTTAAAGTCCTGAAAATTTTCAGTCCTGCCTCAGTTTTTACTTTCTGCTGACTCCCCTTGGATCTTCCCAATGCCTGCCTATAGTTTCCCAATCAACCAGAGATAAGTATGAACTTGTTTAGCCATTCTATAGCTCTCTCATATCCAGGTTCTTCTATTAAGTTCCTGGCTGAAGTCACACTCTCAGGCTGGTAGAGCTGCCTACAACTCTTACTTTTACTGACAATACACTGCTAGGCATTAATTTCCACTCTCCACTCTGAAATAGCCTCTGCTGGCAGGAAGTTGGTGGTTTCCTCAGACTCACCCTGGTAAGAGAAAGCAGCCACACTCAAGCAATCTGAAGCTTCCCAGTGTTATTATTCAAAATTATAGTAGTTTGCCATGAATTAGTGCTTCTTAAGATAATGTTTGTTTTTGGTCAATATCCAAAGCACTGAAAT
The DNA here is from genome assembly GCF_028858775.2 of Pan troglodytes. Lineage (NCBI taxonomy): Eukaryota > Metazoa > Chordata > Mammalia > Primates > Hominidae > Pan > Pan troglodytes. Next base: position 105,839,004 of record NC_072405.2, read on the forward strand.
GCATATTTTTGAAAAATTTGTCACTTTAAACTTATTTTTGGGGGGCAGAGGATTTCCCAGCCTCTTCACGTTGCTGTAACTGGAAGTCCCATCCTGAATAATTTTTAAATTCAAAGTTGTTGATATTTATATTTTTCTACGCAATATGATTCTCTGTACCATTGGGAGTATTAATAACATGTTATTTATTAAAAGAATGCTCTAGTATGATCTCTAGTGTTTTCTTCTGGTTACTGATGCTTGCTATGCAAGTTATGATTATGAAAATGTTTTGATCTGCTCATAGGATATCGACAAAAGGTGATCAGAAAATAAACCATGCTCATATTCCCAAATAGTTCCTTCTTAAAAACTTTTATTTTAGGTTCAAGGGTACACGTGCAGGTTTGTTTTATAGGTAAACCACATGTCACAGGGGTTTGGTGTACACATTATTTCATCACGAAGGTAATAAGAATAGTACCTGATAGGTAGTTTTTCAATCCTCAGCCTCTTCTTCCTTCACTCTCAAGTAGGCCCTGGTGTCTGTTGTTCCCTTCTTTGTGTCCATATGTTCTCAATGTTTAGCTCCCACTTATAAGTGAGAACATACGTTATTTGGTTTTCTGTTATTGCATTAGTCCACTTAGGATAATGGCCTCCAGTTCCATCAATGTTGCTGCGAAGAACATGATCTCATTCATTTTTATGGCCATGTAGTAGTCCATGTTGTGTATGTACCACATTTTCTTTATCCAGTCTACTGTTAATGGACATTTAGGTTGATTCCATGTCTTTGCGATTGTGAATAGTGTTGCAATGAACATACGTGTTCATTTTCTCAATGGTAGAATGATTTATATTTTTTTGCCCGGGCATGGTGGCTCATGCCTGTAATCTCAGCAGTTCGGGAAGCCAAGGAAGGTGGATTGCCTGAGCTCAGGAGTTTCAGACCAGCCTGGGCAACATGGTGAAACCCTGTCTCTACCAAAAATACAAAAAATTAGCTGGGTGTGGTGGTGCATGCCTGTGGTCCCAGATACTCAGGAGGCTGAGGTGGGAGGATTGCTTGAGCCTGAGAGGTCGAGGCTGTAGTGAGCCATGATCACACCACTGCACTCCAGCATGGGTGACAGACTGAGACCCAATCTCAAAAAACAAAAGAATGATTTGTATACTTTGAGGGTATATACCCAATAATGGGATTGCTGGATCAAATATGAAAAGACTTAGATAACCAAACAGTAATAATGGGAGACTTCAACACTCCACTGACAGTATTAGACAGATCATTGAGACAGAAAAGTAACAAAGATACTCAGGACCTAAACTTGACACTTGACTAAACAGTCCCAATAGACTTCTACAGAACTCTTCACCCCAAAACAACAGAATATCCATTCTTCTCATCTCTACAATGCCACATACTCTAAATCACAATAGAACATAAAACAATCCTCAGCAAATTAAATAAAACCTGAAATTATACCAACCACAGTCTCAGACCACAGAACAATAAAAATCAATACCAAGAAAATCATTCAAAACCATAAAATTACATGGCAATTAAGCAACCTGCTCCTGAATGACTTGTAGGTAAAGAATGAAATTAAGGCAGAAATCAAAAAATTCTTTGAAACTAATGAGAACAAAGATACAACACACCAGAATCTCCAGGACGCAGCTAAAGCAGTGTTAAGAGAGAAGTTTATAGCACTAAATGCCCACATTAAAAAGTTAGAAAGATCTCGAATTAACAACCTAACGTGACAATTAGAGGAACTAGAGAACCAAGAGCAAACTAACCCTAAAGATAGCAGAAGATAAGAAATAACCAAGATCAGAGCTGAATTGAAGGAAATTGAGATGCAAAAAAAACATAAAAAGATAAATGAATCCAAGAGATTGTTATTTGAAAGAAAAATAAGATTGATAGACTGCTAGCTAGACTAACAAAAACATGCAAATAAACACAATCAGAAATGACAAAGGGGACATTACCACGGACCCCAAAATACAAAAAACCCTTGGAGACTACTGCAAACCACCTCTATGCACACAAACTAGAAAAACTCGAATAAACGAATAAATTCCTGAAAATATACAACTTCCCAAGATTGAGTCAGGAAGAAATTGAATGCCTGAGTAGACCAATAATGAGTTCTGAAATCGCATCAGTAATAAAAAGCCTACCAACCAGAAAAAGCCCAGAAGCAGACAAATTCACAGCCAAATTCTACCGGAAATATAAAGAAGAGCTATTCCAAAAAAATTGAGGAGAAAGGACTCCTTCCTAATTCATTCTACGAGGCCAGCATCATCCCGATATGAAAACCTGGCAGAGACACAATAAAAAAACAAAACTTCAGGTCAGTATCCTTGATGTACATGGATGGAAAAATCCTCAATGAAATATTAGCAAATTGAATCCAACTGCACAGGAAAAAGCTAATCCACCATGATCAAGTAGGCTTTATTCCTGGGATGCAAGGTTGGTTCAACATACACAAATCAATAAATGTGAATCATCACATAAACAGAACTAAAAACAAAAACCATATGATTATCTCAATAGATGCAGAAAAGCCTTTTGATAAAATTCAATATCCCTTCATGTTAAAAAATCATCAACAAACTAGGCATTGAAGAAACATACTTCAAAATAATAAGACCCATCTATGATAAACCCATAGCCAACATCATACTGAATGGGCAAAAGTTGGAGGCATTTCTCTTGAAAACTGGAATAAGACAAGGATGCCTTCTCTCACCATTCCTATTCAGCATAGTATTGGAAGACCTGGCCAGACCAGTCAGGCAAGAGAAAGAAATAACAGGCATCAAAATAGGAAGAGAGGAAGTCAAACTACCCCTGTTTATAGATGATAGGATTCTATACCTAAAAAACCCCATAGTCTCTGCTCAAAAGCTCTTTGAGGTGATAAAAAAACTTCAGCAAAGTTTCAGGATACGAAATCAATGTACAAAAGTCAGTAGCATTCAAATAGTTCCTAAACGGTTTGTTAACTAAACTGCTGAGGAGTTGTCATTGTTACAATAAATTCCATCAGGATTAACAACTAAAGTTGTTCATGTACCTACATGGCCGATTTCATTACAACCATCAACTAGGTAACAGTAATTGTGAGAGTAATCCCAAATATGAAGATATTAAAATGTGAAGAAATTAACCTCTTAGAATTGATAAAATATGTTAATATCATAATCCAGTATACTTTAGAGAAGAATCTGGGATTAGATAATTTTTACTGTAGTTTATACAAGAAGCTCAGAGTCTGAAGTAAACAAGAGGTCTCCATCTATAAAGGGGTTATATACATGGCATCATCTTTGAGAATGAATTCAGGAAATAAAGTCATAGAGAAAATCTGGTTTACTTCTGTATTCATTTTTATTGAGATTACTATTTTGTTAAAAAGAAAAAATATTTTATTAGAATTTGAGTGGAGAAAAAGGCAAAGACATTCTATCATTAACTGACTCAAAATCTTGCTTTCAGATTGGAAGTTGACTTTAAACGGGAATGAATCTACTTTTGCCTTTGACTATTAATACTTTAAAAAATTACCTGACTTTCAGCCGGATACAGTGGCTCACGCCTGTAATCCCAGCACTTTGGGAGGCCGAAGTGGGTGGATCACCTGAGGTCAGGAGTTCAAGACCAGCCTAACCAACATGGAGAAACCCCATCTCTACTAAAAATATAAAACATTAGTCGGGCGTGGTGGCACATGCCTGTAATCCTACCTATTCAGGAGGCCGAAGCAGGAGAATCTCTTGAACCCAGAGGCGGAGGTTGCAGTGAGCCGAGATTGTGCCATTGCACTCCAGCCTGGGCAACAAGAGCGAAACTCTGTCTCAAAAAAAAAAAAAAAAATTACTTGACATTCAAAAAACTTGAGTAGGGTTTATCTTTATATTTCTCTCTGTTTTGTACTTTGTAAGCAAAAACCTATAAAAACTAGATGATAATAGAGGAAACACCAGGAGATATGAGCATATTTATCCTTTTGCTTCTGCATTGACAGGCCTTTGTGCCTTTTGTGAATGCCTGTCTTACATATCTGTTATAACGTGGATAAGATAAGTGGGGAAGACACGGTGCCCAGGAGTTCTGACTTTTGGCTACACTGATAATCACCATCAAACAATAAATGTATAGGGTTGGAAGGAATTATAGAGATTATTTAGACTTGGTGACACAAACACAAAGGCCTACAGAGACCAGAGAGGTAATGCAAATGATTGATGTAGGCCAATTTTATGATGTCATTCATTTTTCTTGAAATAAAAGGTCCTCTTAGAGTGCGTGTGTGTGTGTGTGTGTGTGTGTATGTATATATATATTTTTTCTCCATTGTTGACAATGACATAAGTAGTGAGAAATATTCCTCTGAGAAAAACAGTAGTGCAAGTGCAAAGATCTATGGCAGAGGTCAGCAAATTATAGCCCAATGTCAAATTTAGTCCATTGCCTGTTTTTGTAAATAAAGTTTATTAGAACACAACACATTTATTTATATATTATCTATGGCTGCTTTCATGCTGCAATGATGGGGTTGAGTAGTTGCAACAGAGACAGGATGGCTCACAAAGCCTAAAATATACGTGGTCTTTTACAGAAACAGTTTGCCAATTCCCTGAAAATGGTAACTCACCAGCCTCAGTGATGAGGAGATAGAAAGTAGTGGTACTGTAGCAAATGGGAGAGCGTCAGCTCCATCTTATAAATGTTGCCAGATCTCCATTTGTAAGAGAAACTCAAATTTTAAATTTTATGTGAAATCTTCCTATTTTAAAAGATTGGTTCAACTCTTACTTAAACATTGTAGTCCAAACTCTCAGTATCTCTCATATGTGTTCAGGCTAGATTTGGCCCTCAGACTCCCATTTTATGACTTAAGTTCCTTTACTTGATTTTAGTTATTCCATTTTATAGTTTTAGGTGTTCTATTTAGTTTTCTTTTCTAAATCTACTATGTTACTTTTTATAGTTACTTTATTCCCTGTGTATATTTTCAAGCTTATTTTTTAGGTGTGATTGTTTTATAATGTGGTATTTTGTCTAATTTTATTATCTAAGTCTTTGTGAATCTGTTTTCTGTTGCTTGTTATTTCTGCTGCTTATTACTTACGGTGCCTTCTTTTCTTAAAGGTCTGCTTATCTTTGACTCTAATATGTTCATTATACTTGAAAAATTTATTTGTAGGAGTAACCTGAGGCCAAAGATTAAGGGATTCTATTTGCTTCTCTCAGGTACATGAGGGAATAAAGTCCAGGGTCACCTCTATCCAAGATGAAGTTTTCAGATTTCTTGAGCCATAGAAAGTGAATTTGAAACAACATGAGAGAGTAGGTTTATTTTAAAGTTCTAGTTTACTGTGAAGCGATTACTCTATTATATACTCAATTATGTGGGTTTAGGCTTTTAAATTTCTATGTCCCATGCTAAGTGAGGCCAACAAAATAAAAATTCACATTTGTTGAAATAGGCAAATGCTCTCAAGGCAAAAACATTTTCTTTCCTACTTACTGCATTCATTCCATTTTTCCTTTCAGTTTTGTCCTAGTAATTCCTTACTTTCTTCTTAGATCTTTGATCTTTAAAAAATATTTTTCCATATAGTTTATATATTTATTTGCATATAGTTTTGTATTTATAAATACAAATATTATTTGTATTTATAAATACAAATATTATTTGTATTTATAAATACAAATATTATTTGTATTTATTTAGCATTTCTAGTTTATAGTGGGAGCATTATCCAAATAGCAATACTTCATTATAAAAAACAATCTATTTCAACAGCTCTCACTTTATATTAATAGATGAAGTAGGTAAAGTAAATGATTCAAAGCCATGCAAATTGCACTTTGCAAAACTTGGATTAGCATTTAATTCTCCTGATTTCCAAACCAGAATTCTTTCCATCACCCACACTTTCGTTTGGAATGTTAGTCAGTGGTATGCTGTCAAATGTTTAATGATTATATTTCTGAAAAAAAGTTCTGATCATTTTGTTTGCCAATTTCTGTGATATAGACACTTCCACTATGGCCAATTTTGAGTTCCCAACTTGATGACACTGAACTCAAGAATTAAGAAGAGATGTGTATAATTGACTCTCGTGAGCTGGTACAACCTGGCTTTAGCACACCACTATATCCAGCTGAGAGAATTAACATTTTTTGACTATCTGTACATGCTAGGCACTTTATTTATACCATTTGGTTTAATTTTCACAACAATATTGCCTGAATGTTATTACCAGGATTACAATTTTGTAGATAAGAAACTTGACATTCAGAAAGATAAAGCTACTCAGTCAAAGTCACATAGTCAGCAAGTGGCAGAACCAATATTTGAAATCAGGTTTGTGAGATTACCAAAGCCAGTGATTTTCCAGATTAGCCTGTACTATTTCCTGTGTGGTATGATGGACTCAATTTCCCTAGAGAGGGTGGAATAATTGTGGACATAGTGGAGATTTTCTTTCCAAGTGATTCCATAAGCTATTTTCACTTATTACCTTCTTCTGGTTTGTTTTCCTTTGGCTCTACTATGCCTTTCCAAGAAGGGTCATCCAAGTTCATGCAGATATTTTCTCATGCTTATTCTGTCTATGAAGTTTCCTAAGCTTACTCCAGAGTTCTAAACCCAAATCTACTTTCTTCCTAGGTGTTGCCCATGTCCCTTTTTTGATGCATATTTAGCTCTGGTTTCTTGAGAGCATTTGTCCATCCATCCATCCATCCATCCATCCATCCATAATAGTGCCAGACACTGTGCAAGGTTCTGGAATATATAAATTAATGTGGGAGGTTAATAGCCTCTGCCCTAAAGAAATTTTCTAACATTGAAAGAATGTCAAGAGTGGATCTCAGGATGAAAACATAGTATAAAGACATTGGTACTTCCTCCCCCAGGGAAATAAAAAAATAACAGTATCTTACAAAATCCATGGAGTTTTTAAACCTGAGAAATCAAAGTAGCCTAGTTAGGAAGCTGGTTTTCTCCCACTTTCCTATGTTCTCTATTTTGTAAGCAGCTCCTACACTGAGAGGGAAGGAACATATTTTAAAGTGACAGGGAGACAAACTAGCATTCTCCAGTGGTCCTCCCACTTCCAGATGCAGAGGGTGCCCCCTTTGACCTAGTTGAGACCCATTTAACTCATCCATTTCGAAGGATGGGGACTAAGTTCCCCATACACTACTCCCAGCTGCAAATTCCTAGTCTTATTCCCCATTTTCAGTAATGATTTAATGTAAATGTATTTAAAATAATAATCATGTGCTCCCTCTGCCCTCCACAGCTGTGACTTCCTACTTTGAGTTGCATTTGAACTGTGATTAATACATGTGTTTAAAGAAACAGTCATTTCTCCCTTTTTTTTCCTTCCTCATAGCTGTATTTTCCCACCCTAGCAATTCCTCTTCTATCCCTATTACCTATACATATTTTAGTTCCAGACCTCAAAGAAAAATTTTAAAAATACTGGATCTTGTAACTAAGCTTTCTTTATGTTTCACAAGTGTCTTGATACTGTGGTTTATACCAAAATCCAGAAACTTACTTGAACAGATATATTCACATGTATCAAAGTCATGTGAATATCAAAGTCCTGCTGACAAATGCCTGGTGGCCACAGCTCTTCCTTGCATTAACAAAGACAATTTCCCATCTTCCTTCTTGACACTGAAGTGGAGCAGAGTGAGCTCCATAGTTCAGAGCATTCCCAGAATCTTAGGTGCAGAAGCTTGTATCCTCTGTTAATGGAGCATTCTCCTCTTCACATCATGTTAAGGACTGAAATGTCAGAAGATCTCCCAGGACCATGTATTTTTTTTAATTGAAGTGTAATTTACATAACATAAAATTAACCATTTTAAAATGTACAATTCAGTGGTATTTAGTACATTCACAGTGCTGTGTAACCACCACCTCCATTTACTTCCAAAATATTTTCATCACTCTTTAAAGGAGACTCCATGCCCATTAAGCAGTCATTGCCCATTTCCCTCTCTCCTTATCTCCTGGTTTCTCCTGGAAACCACTTATCTGCTTTCTGTCTCTAAAGAAGGGCCTGTTTCTTGGAGGGAAGTGTCAGCCATACTACTCATTCAAACAACTTCTGAATGTGGTTTCTTCCACGGTTGAGTGATGAAGGTCTCGAAGCCACAACTGTCTGGCAACAAGATGGCACTAACACATTGTGCTCTGCAGTGGATGATGGATTGGACCTGGATCTGACATGGCCCAAACTTCTTGAACCAGATTTAACATGTGACAATTTGAACACTGTGAGAAAAAAAAAAAATTCAACTCCTCCCAGCTCTGACTGAAGATCTAGCAATAAGCTGTCAAGGACTAACTGAAGTTAGTCATCAGCATGGAAAAAGATGCCAAAATAACACAGGGAAAACATAAAAACTGGATGGTGACTGAGGAGAGGAACCTACAGAAAATTTCTAAATACCAAGCCCAGAGATTTTGTAATGTCTCTGTACAAAATCAAAACAGAAGAATTCTTTAGCAATCCTAGACTTAGTCCTGATCCTGTGTCCTCTCTTCTACTGGACTAATTGTGAAAGTGCACAGACTGGGGAGGGTTGAGCCTTTGTTTCTCTCCGCATTACAGTGTTTCCTTGGTGACCCCCCCCCGCCCACTCCATGTGGTCTCCAGGTCATTAGTTCTGAAGAGTTTTAACAGATGTTATGTAAAAATGGTTTCATGATTTGTTTGTTCATGTATTCATTTTCTCATTCATTTATTTACCAAGTGTTTACTAAATTCTTCTAGTATACTTAGCACTACCCTAGGTGCTGAAGATGAAAGGGTAAACACATCAGAAAAACCAAGTTTGTAATTTAGAACAGTTATCTTTACTCCAGATTCTTCCAGGACCTTTTTTATTTTTATTTTTATTTTTAGACAGTGTCTCACTCTTGTCACTTAGGCTGAAGTTCTGTGGTGCCATTACAGCTCACTGCAGGCTCGATCTCCTGGGCTCAAGCGATCCTTCTGCCTCAGCCTCCCAAGCAGCTAGGACTACAGGAGTGCGCCACTGTGCCCAGCTAATTTTTTTTCTTTCCTTTTTTTTCTTTTATTTTGGTAGAGATCTCAAAAATTTTGTAGGGGTCTCACTATGTTATCCAGGCTGATCTTGAACTCCTAGGCTCATGTGATCCTCTCACTTCAGCCACTCAAAATGCTGGGATTTCAGGCATTAGCTGCTGTACCTGGCCTCTAAATTTACTAAGACCACATGAATTGTGAAGCTTCAAGAGGAATTTAAGAGAATTTCTCTGAGAAGGATTGACCACATGGAGCTTGTATTCTTTTGAATCACATTGGGAAATGCATTAAGTACAAAAAGTTTCTTTTTCTAGAATTTTCTATTGCCACTATGATCTAATTCCCCAAGCAGGTCCCCTTATGATTCTCTGTAATAGAGAGATTTTTTTTTTCTTCAGAGCACTTACCAAAGTCTGAACTTATATGTTTATTTTTGGATCGACTTGTTTATGCTTATCTCTGCTCCTGTACTGCTAGCTCCAAGAAGACATCATACATGACACCTAGCAGGCACTCAGGAAAAAATATGCATTCATTGAATGAATAAATGAATTTACCTATCTATTACCTTCATCAATTTTACCCAGTGTTTTTATTTCTCTAAGATACAGGGACACCATAGAAGAATACCGGGCAGATTGGCTACCACAGATAAGGGCTGCATATAAGGTCACATTTTTTTTAATTGGGTTTAGTGATTGCTGTAGGAAATGAAAGACTTTATTTTTAAAAAGCATCTGTACTCAACAGATGATAATATTAAAATAATAACTAACATTTTTGGTATTATTATTTGACTCTATTTTAAGTACTTTTATGTGGAATAACTCACTTAATCATTATAACAACCCTATACTGTAGACATTATTATTATCTCTTCTTTGGCATTGAGAAAACTTAATGGTGAGGTTAAGTACCTTGTTTAAAGCTACATGGCTGGTAAATGGCAGCACCAGGATTCAAACTCTGGTAGTCAGGGTCCATACCCTATGCTACAATGCTTTAACATTTGTACTATAACACTATCATACTCTTGGAGTGGTAATATTCTCCTATCCTAGGGGCAAAACCAACTTTCACAGCACTTCAATATTAGCTAGGAAAAACAGTTGCATCTGTGAGAGTTTCAATAGCTAGATGTTGCGAAGATACTGCCAATCTTAGAACATTTTTAAGAGTTCATTATATTTCTCTGATTATTCTGTGGTGTATCTGGGATTGAACTCAGGTAGTCTTACTCCAGTATCCCACAATAATTAACCATTAAATCGTACTGACTCAGGATATTTGCTGCCAATGCTCTGTTGAATACATATTATTCCCTTGAGAAAGTTTTTCTATTTTCTTTATTTCTCTTTGTGACTTTGGTATCTGGTTTTTTGTTTAATTGGTTGTGTGTGTGCACATATGAATATGTTTAAATTTTAGCTCTAGTTGAGAAAAGTTTCAAAGGATTGAAAGGCTTAGGTCTTCTTGCCTTAGAAAGAGTTTCTGCTGGTGTTAATTTGCTGAGTAAAGTGGAAGGGGAGAAATTGGTGACCAGTAGGCTTGGGATCTAAGGGACAGCATAGCAGCAGGCCTGGATCTCCAGTGAGGAAGGAATTTCCTCATTCTTTAAACAGAATGAGGAGACCAGGTCACAGAATAGAAGGAGAGAGCCCCAGGCAGATGGGTTAGGAGATTGCATGTGTGCTGCTATGTTCCTGAAAGGAGGCAGAGGATGGCAACATTTAGCAAGGAGGTGAACTTCACAGGAGCATATCAAGATGACTAGAAAGGGAATAGTGGAGTGGAAGATCATTTGAATGGTTGTTTCCATTTTAAGGGTGAGGAAATTCAGTCTCGTCAGGTGCTGCCTGGCTCATAGACACACGCCTAACTAATTATTTTAACTATTGGTAACGCAGAGCTCCTCAAACTCTACTGCACATGCAAATTGGTCTGGAGAAGGGCCCAAGATTCTGCAGTTCTAATAAGCTCCAAAGTGACGCCAGTGCTGCTGGTTTGCAGACCACACCTTGAATAGCGAGGTAGCCTTGTACTCAGTCTTCAGATGAGAAGTAACAGTTCTCATTCATGGACACTTTTGTATAATTGGGTGTATCTGTTTACACTATCCTCTGAATGGAGGTCTTGATGGAAATAAGGGAGAGAGAATAAAAAGAGAATCATCTTGTCTCAGAAGAGGGATCTCAGGAAAAGCTTCAGTGCAGCTTGACAGCAGCTTGAGAGAACTGAATTCTCTGCGAATAGGTTTATAGAGGGAAGCCAGGCACTAGAAGAGATACACAAAGGGCCCTGTAAATAAAATAAAACGAAAAAACCCCAAACTAGAACCAGTGTGGGTTACAACTGAGGAAACACATTAAAGCACAGTTCTAAACAAGATAAGCAATAGCACCTTGGGGAATACTATGGAAATGTTAAAAGAAAATGCCTATTACATTGCCTAGTTGTCTTAGTCTGCTACAGCTGCTATAAAATATTCCACAGACTAGATAGCTTAAGCAACAGAATTTTTTTCTGACGGTTCTGGAGGCTGAGAAGTCCAAGAGCAAGGTGTCAGCAAGGTAGGTTTCAGGTTGATGCCTCTTTACTCAGCTTGGGGGTGGCTGCCCTCAAGCTGTGTGCTCACGTGGCCCCTTTGTGTGTATATGGAGAAAGAGAGAGCTCTGATGTTTGACCCTCTTCTTATAAGGACACCAGTTCTACCAGAATAGGGACCCACCATGATGACCTCATTTAACCCTAATTACCCCTTTAAAGACTCTATTTCCAAATACAGTCACATTGGGGATTAAAGCTTCAACATATAAATTTGGGGGGGACAAAATTTAGTCCATAACAACTAATATACAGTAGATATTCAATAAGTTTCAAGTAGATTAATATCCTTAGTGGAAGGACTGTGTCTTATGAATTGTTGTGTGACCATATAGTGGCATATAATAGTTATTTAATAAACAATTGCTAAATAACTAAATGAGACATTGAAAACTCTGGTGTCCCAAAACCAGAGATAACACATTGTGTAGTTTGGGTGCTGAGTGCTAACAGCTACAAAACTACAAACTGCATTTCTGAAGCACCATGTGGAGGAACTTCTGATTGGTCACACTTGCACCTTGTGATAAACACCACAAGGTCATCTTTGAATAGGAAGGATAACAATTAATAATCTACTCTCAGAGAGTGGATCACCTCCCATTTACTTTTACTAGTTTATCCATAATGTGTTCTTTTGGGTCCTTAGCAATCTGTCATCTTTGAACATGTTTTCAACAAGTAAAAATTAAAATATACATATTGGTCCATTGTTACTTGGCAGATATTGAACCAAGGTAAAAACATCTTCTAATTTTCTTTCCTTGCCCTCTGCTCCCATATCATTCAGGATGCAATGACAGCATTTCATTAGCATTGAGAGAGTGCTCTTGAATACTATCTTCTTGTAAACATACTTAATGTAGGTAAAGAAAGCGACAGAAAAAGATGACCTGGTCTCCAACATCAATGTCCTGCTGCAGAGCAGAAGCAGTTAGGGTTGAATTTTTTTTTTTTTTTTTTTAGATGGAGTTTCACTCTTGTTACCCAGGCTGGAGTGCAATGGCACAATCTTGGCTCACTGCAACCTCTGCCTCCCAAGTTCAAGCAATTCTCCTGCCTCAGCCTACCGAGTAGCTAGGATTAAAGGCATGCGCCACCACGTCTGGCTAATTTTGTATTTTTAGTAGAGATGGGGTTTCTCCATGTTGGTCAGGCTGGTCTCGAACTCAGAACCTCAGGTGATCTGCCCACCTTGGCCTCCCAAAGTGCTGGGATTACAGGCATGAGCCACCGCACCTGGCCCACCAGGGTTGAATTTTTGATACCAGCTGAGCCTGATCCCTGGAATAGCTCTGGATATGTCATGCTTTTCTTCCTCCCAGGACCCTGGGTGCCATTTAACAATTGCCTCTTCGCTGATTCAACAGGAAGGCCATAGTCTCCTACCCACACACAAAAAACTGCAGCTGATTCCAGGAATGTGAAGGAGGGGCGGTCATGCCCAGAGTTTCTCCAAAGGAAAAAATTCAAGATTTAGGAAAGGATTCTGAGTCTTTGTGGGAGAAGAGAATAGGAATGGGGAGGGGAGACATTTTATATATTTTTGTCCTGCTAACTTTTAAAGGAGGGTCTTTCCCAAATTGTCTCTCCAGATTTCTTTATTAGCACAACAGGCTTTTAGTTAGACAGAATAATGTGGGAAGGAAGGAAAGTAGGATTTTCAGATTACATGTACTTTACTGGTAACATTTCAAAAACTTGGTGGGGGTTGGGTAGGGCAAACGGAGTATTGCCATCATTTTAGTTTGCCAAATGAAGATGTTACAAACACACACACACACACAACTAACATCTGCTACAATGACCACTTCACAAGAGAAAGGGCATTTTAATATAATAGTCTTTTACAAGAGACAAGAATTGGCAAACATGCCACACACACACACACACACACACACACGAATGTTCACACACACATATCCTCCTCATTTTTCTTATTTTGCTGTGGGCTTGTTAAGATTTAATCTTGGACAGCACTGGTAAGTTTATGACTGTTCTGAAACCATGGAGCTAGGTAATTTCTAGGGCTGCCTGAGGTCTAAGATTCTGTAATTTAATAAATCTGACATCATATCATTCTCTTTCTTGCATACCCCATGAATATCTCAAGCAACAGAGTCATGACTCACAGAACTAAAACACACAGACATTACTAAACATAACACACACAAGTGAAAAATAGAAAACATATAAAGATATTGCAGTGCTCCATGAGTGTTTCTCCTTCTTGGCCTAGGTTTGTTTTTTTATTTTTTTATTTTATTTTATTTTATTTTTTGCCAGGACACAAATTCATTCATTCAACAAAGCGTGTAATTGGCCATTTTCAAGGTCCAATAAATGTCCAATTTCATAAAAGTTGCTTCAAGTTAAAAGTGTGGCTCAATCCTGTAATGTGGCCAGAACCAAAAAGAGTTTCTTCTAAAGAAATTTCATGAGGAATTTGCAACGCAGTGTGTTTATTACATAAGTTAAGCTTTTTCCTACTTAAGGCATTTAAAAACACACTGCATCTGATCTAGCTCCCCTTTAAACTCTTCCTACATCCTTTTTCTTTACCCTGTTCACATAAATACATTGCTACCCATTTCCCAACGGCCTTAATCTGATACGACATTCTGTCCACAAGAGTCTTATTATTTATCATTCACTTACTCAACTAGGTAGTAGTGCTGTCTAAATTTTGGCATTCTCCTGTTGTACTATCCTCCGGTTACTTTTCCAGTTATTCTGCACCATGAAATACCAGGGATCGTATTGTGGTTCTCCCTGGAAGAACTCCTGAAATCCTCCTGCTCCATTTATGCCTTGGCCATAACATTCTTGAGCTTATTGTCATAGTTATTTAGTGAGGTTTCTGGTATGGGAACATTGTCTGTGTGTGGAATGTGTGTTAAATGACCAGCTGGCTCAGAAGTGCAAGAGCTGAAAGTTTCAACTGAACCGAGGGGTGAAATTAGTACCCCTTTGAATGAGAAATTTCAATATGATTGTTTTATAACTACTCAAATTCCATGTGGCCAGATTTCCCCGACTAGTCCAATCCTTTGGAGATTATAAATTGCATAGAAGATGCTCAGTGAGAGGGAGATGAAGGAGGAGATTACTGGTGCCAATGTTCCCTAGATGAAGGCAGATTGGCAGCTAATATGGTGACATGAAAGAATGTAGCAAAGGAAGGTATAATTAATGATAGTGTGGTTTAGACTCATTGGAATGTGATGAGTTTAGTTGAATTGTCGTGATCAATGTGTCATGGGTTCATAGACTTGCAAGAGTTTCCCAAGGATATCTGTGGGAGGATCTTCTCAGGACTTCTTAAAATGAAGAGTATCAAAAAGAATAAGAGTATTTAGGGGCCTTTTTCCACCAGTATCCACCTCTATCTCCAGTATATAAGCAGAGCGATGTGTAGAAAAGTGGGAATAAATGTTGAAATGGGGCAAGGAAAATCATTTCAGGCTGAAAGAGAGAAGAGTGAGGTCTCTGTTAGAGAAGGATTTAGAGAAATGAGAGTAGTTGTAGAAGTCGGGATTTGTAAAGAATCGTTTCTAGTGTCTTGAAACAAGAAAGTACCAAAGATCAGAGAATGAGAATTTTGGTTATCAAAAATAGAAAAAAAAAGTGCTCATTGAAAGTTATAAAAGAAGAAAATTATGTCTTGACTGTAAAAATACAGATGAAATAAAAGACCATCAACAAAGCTTTATTGAGAAAAAAAGAGTGGAAAAGGTGATAGAATATGTGCTTATTAGCATTTCAGAGTGTACAAAGCATTTGTTTACACATTGTCTTACTTGATTCACAACATAATCCCAGGCGCTAAAAGGACAACTAAGATTTTTCCTTAGGAAAGGAAACTAAGACTTGGAAAGAGGGAGAAACTTCCTCAAAGTCATGGAGCAACCCAGTGGTTGGCCAATAATATCATTATCCTAAATCAGGGACCCATGTGCATTCCTCTATACTATGCTGCAAATCTGGGACTTTCCCTTTTGGCTTCAGTTCCATTCTGAACATTTGTCCACTTCTGGAGCAAAACATTGTGTATCCACTCTTTTACAGATAAAGAAAGGAATTATTTCTTTATCCACTCTTTGGAGTGGATGCACAATATTCTACTTGAGAAGTGGAGAAATGTTTTTTTGTAAAGAGCCAAATAGTAAATATTTTAGGCTTTGAGGGCCATAAGGTCTCTGTCCCAATTACTCAACACTGCCTTTGTAGCATTCAGCAGCTGGAGGAAATATGTAAATGAGGGGGTGTGGTTGTGTTCCAGTAAGACTGTATTTGCAAAAATAAGTGGTAGACTAGATATGATTTGCAGACTGTAGTATGCCAGCTCTTGTTCTACACCATAAGATGCCATGAATCTTGTTGTCCTTGTATAAGAGCGCCTAAATCCTTCCTCTCTGTTTTATACCTAAAGTTTTCATCTAGAAAATTCTGGCTTTTTTAGGGCTAGGACCACTTTGGGCTTACCAATGTACTCCTACTTCTTCGTAGTGTTCAACTCAAGTAGTGTCTGACAATTATTTGTTGAATGACTTTTATATTAGTTGCATGCAATTTGCACTCCCCTTTTGTATCTCTTCCTTTTTCTTCACTGTTTAGTATCTTCTTGTTTAGCACATTTTATTTTTCAAAGATGGCTGCAACAATATCTCCTGTCCCACATGCTCTTACGATGTTATGGTGACACACCTCCCATTAAGAGTTAGGAGACTATGTTCCCTCCCCTTGAATATAGGTAGGCTTGTGATGACAGCAAAAGTGATGTTATGTGACTTCTGAGGCTAGGTCACAGAAAGTGACACTGCTTTCACCTGGTTCTCTTGGAACTTTCAGTTACCATGTAAACAGTCTGACTATCCCAAAACTTTCATTCTGTAAGGGAGACCAACATAGTTCATGTGGTGTGATCCCACAAAGAGGCCCTGAGACAACCTAGAGAGATAGAAGTGCTTGCCCAACCTCCAACTACTTAAGTTCCCCCAACTCCACCTCAGCTGTCCCAGTTCCAGGCACTGTTCAACCACAATGGCATGAAAGATCCTGAGCCAAAAGCCTTTCTGTGTATCTGACCCATAAAACCTGTGCATAATAAAATGATTGCTGTCTTAATCCACTAAGTTTTTATGCAGCAATACATAACCGGAACGCCTCTCTCCCCTCTTCTTGGGGAGGTGGTGTCACATAGTAGTTAAAGGTGATGACTTCAGATTTAGTCTTTGTTTCAGTCTCAGCTTTCATGTTTTCTAACTATGGGTCATTGTGAGATGGTTAGAGCTTTTTTCTTAAATGCCTATTTAAGAAATGTTTTCCTATTTCAAATTTGTAGAGATATCCTATTTATTTCCAAATTCATAATTTTAATTTTCGAAACTAGAGTAACAATCCACATGGGAATTCATTTTCATATATGGTGTGAAATAAGAGGTCATTTCAATTTTTTTCCCTGTAGATATCAATTGAACCATCATTCTTACCAAGGAGATCATTCTTTCCCCACTGCCCTGCAGCATGACTTTCATCATAAAATCAAGTGCTTTATATCCATCAGTCTGTTTCTGGACACCCTGTTCTGCTCTGTTGTCTATCTGTCTATATTTGAACTTATGCCACACTATATCAATTACTATACCTGTAGAGTAAGTCTTGATTCAATAAATTAAGTTCTCCTACTCTGTTTTTTTCTTCTCTCTCTCCATTCCTCCTTTTTTTTCTCATTTTCCCCCTTCTTTTTCCTATTCTTCAAGAATATCTTGTCTATTTTTGGCCATGAACAATGTGAGATCCTCAGAACATCTTATCTCTATCCCCTTCAGACTTTTGTACTGTTAAGTGTTACTCATTTTAATTATATATATGTGAACTTAGGAGACATTTCTATTACTGTTTTACACTATAAATGTTCATTGAATTTATTAACATATTTACCATTTCCATTGCTCTATGTGGCTTCTTGCATCTCTGAACTTCCTTCTGCAATTATTTTGTTGTTGCCTGAAGAATACCTTCTAGTATTTCTTTTAACATTGTTTGGTTGGTGACAAATTATTTCTGTATTTGCTTGCTCAAAATGTCTTTATTTTTCCTTCATTTTTGATGAATTTTATGTGTATGAAATTCAACCATGTTGTGTATAACAGAAGTTTATTTAGTTCCATCATTAAATAATGTTCTTATATATGCATATACTTTGATTTATTTATCTAATCCACTAATAACGGACCTTTTTGTTTGTCTCCAGTTTGGGATATTATGAAGAATGTGCTATGAATGTGTGTGTACACATGTGTACAGCTGTATGCATTTCTTTTGAGTATATACCTACAAGTGGAATAAAAGTGGGTATAGAATTCAAAGATGACAATTATTGTGTATTGGCATTTTAAAGGTACCATTCCATTTTCTTCTGGCTTTCGTGTGTTTGTTGTTGAGAAGTCAAGGGTTAGTCTTATTGCTCCTTTTCTAGTTCTTCTCAGTAGGAAGACTGATCCTAAACAACCTAATTACCCAAGCCAAAGTACGTCCAAACTGATCTTTAAAGAACATAAATCAAATTGTATTATCCTATGCTTAAAATGCTCAGTGGCTTTGCCAATTGTTCTTAGTAACCCAAATCCCTTATTCTACTTTACCAGATCTTATCCCATCTGGCTACTGCATAACTCTGAATTCCTCTCATGCCACTCTTCCTCTTGTTTACTAGAATCTAGTTACACTAGACTTGATACCTTTCAAAACAGTAATTTCATTGTCACCACTGATGACTCCTGTTAGCATTAAAATCTCAGCTCAAATGATATCTTACAAGGGAGGCCTTCCCTGACCACCTAAGTAAAGTAGTCCATCCCACTCCTTCTTTCTCACATCACCTTGTTTGATGTTCCTATTGCACTTAACACTCTTCTAATTCAGCTTATTCGTGTTGGTTTTCTTGTGTATTTCTCCCCCCCTCTTACACACATTAAATGCAAACTCCACAAGAGCAGAAGACTCACCTGTTTTATTTATTCCCAGGACTAACAGCAATAGCTGGCATGTGGTCACTGCTCAGTAAATATCACAGAATCATAGAAAGCTGGAACAACCTCTTCCAGAAGTGTTTTATAAGGCTGATAACAAGAAACTAAATTTAGAGTGGTCAACCTGACCAAAACTTATTTAAAAAACCTATTTGGTTGGGCGCGGTGGCTCACGCCTGTAATCCCATCACTTTGGGAGGCTGAGGCGGGCGGATCACGAGGTCAGGAGATCAAGACCATCCTTGCTAACATGGTGAAACTCCGTCTCTACTAAAAAATACAAAAAATTAGCCGGGCGTGGTGGCAGGTGCCTGTAGTCCCAGCTACTTGGGAGGCTGAGGCAGGAGAATGGCATGAACCCAGGAGGTGGAGCTTGCAGTGAGCCAAGATCGAGCCACTGCACTCCAGCCTGGGTGACAGAGCGAGACTCTGTCTCAAAAAAAAATAAATTAATAGTAATAATAAACCTACTTTATATCAGTATCATTTCAGAGTTTACAAAGCACTTTCCAAATGTATCATTAATTCTCATTTTTTTTCCAGACAAGAAAATGGGCTGGAGCCAGAATACAGCAATGTTATTGATTAAAAAGATGGAACTCTTTTTCTATCCTAAAATTTTGATAAGTTTTTAACGATGAATTTCATGCCTAGTGAACTATCCCTATGTTTGATTGGGTAAAGACTTTTGAAATTGTACTCCAATTTAAACTTTTTCAAATGACAATATTCCTTTTGACAATTACATAACTCTAATTTGTAACAGTATTGTTTTCTCTTCATATTTTTTCACAGGTCTTATGAAACACTTAAGAGCTACATAAGGACCTAGACTTTAGGTTTGCTCCACAGGACCACACTTCCAGTTCTGTTTCACTTCCAGATTTTCCCAGTTTTCCATGCCTTTTCTCTGGTGATGGCAGAAGAAGCAATGATCTGATTCAAGGGCAGGCAGGAGAGGAGAAAGCCAAATCAAGAGCCTGAATAAGCAATACCCAGCATAATTTCATTGACCACATTCAGTCTATCAGTCTTTTGGGAAATATTTATATTTTTCCTTCTCCCTGCCTTTGTCACCAAAAAATTTCATTTCCCTCTTCAGTGGCTCAGCTCAGAACATAAGTGGGAGAGTGGGAATAATCTCTTAGGAAAGGCAGCCAAACCACAGCACACCTTGTTCTTTTGGAGTTTTGCTTATCCTCCCATTTGAAGTTATGTGAGTTGTTCTATTTGTGTCTGTTCCACTTGTACCTGCCACCTTTAGGGCTATGCCTTGTAAAGTGGCAGAAGTTGGAAACTTTAGTAAACATTTTCTTTTTAAAATAAATATATTGCTTGTGAGATCAATCTGTTCCTAAGGGACTCTACCACCAGTCAGTCTTCTAAACCAATTTGTATGAGCCACAGATGTTTCCTCAGTAGTATAATAGAGTACTGCCCCCTCCCCTACCAGCACCACAAATTAATTTCCCTGGATTTGGGACAGTTTTCTTTATAGTCCAGTGTGGTCTTTATTCGCAGATGGCTTGATCATAACACATATATGACAATAAGTTGCCTTCCCTTGTCCATAGAAATCAGACTCCAGCCCTCAGACACCAGAGCTCTAACTTTGGGGAATCTTTTTGTCTTCCTCAGTTTTCTAAAAACAGACCACACAATTGTAGTGGGTGAATAGAAGCCAAAAAATTAAACAACCAGATGCAGGCAAATTTCTCCTCTCATGGAATGTCTTTTCACAAGCTTCCCACTTCTTACTGCACAGGACTCTGTCACGAAAACAAGATGGGGGCTGAGAGTTGGGGATCAGTCAGGGAAAAAAGAACAGTTATTTTATTATTACTCCATTTGTGACCCAGTACTCCCTTTAAAAGACAGAAAATGTTAACTTTACAGAAGGGAACTGTGGATTTGAGCCCTTTAACATGCAAATGTTCATCCTGATTAGATTCTAACAGTTTCACTGGATCATTCTTTCTGGCACAAAATGACTTCAGTTATCACTAGAGAATTCTGATTCCTCTCTTGCTTTTCTTTCTCAAGGTGGTTTTATCAGGTTGCTTCATTGTGGAGTTCATTTAAACCCTTGAAATCCAATCACAGTTTATTTTAGATTTTTTTTTAATCTATAAACTTGGACTCTTTCAGTAGCCTCATAGCTGAGCCAGGTTTGCTGACCCTTGTACCTGGTTTCTGTTAAACAATTGACTGAATTGTACAGTGCGCATTTGAGTAAAATGTTAGATTTCAAATGCCATCAAGAAGCTTCTGTTTCCCAAACGCCTTGGTGTAGTGAAACAGTCAGATGTGAAACTTAGGGGAGTGAAGTTCAGAAGAAACTGGAGACCAAGGTTTGCTGCTAATTTGATATTTAGACGCAACATTTCAGGCCCTGACCAGGCTGCCAAAATGGAATTTACTGCCCATACCCCAAATGTTGTTTCAGTTTATCCCAGGGTATTGTTGCAAGCCAACAATATCCTTTTGGGGGCTCCCGCTGCTTTTCTTACTTTCTTTGCTCTCCCGTCTATTTTTGGACGCTATTTTATTAGAAATTGCCTGATGACGACTTGATACATTTCTGACTTGCCACCATAGCAATCTTGGATAAAACCTGAAGCCCTCCTATAGTCATCTGCTAATGGCAGATGGCATCCATATGGGACCTATGGTGTTTTTCTGCGGGAGATGCTCTACCTCAGTTGTAGTTTGGTGATGGAATATACAAAAGAATAGCATAAAATGCACTTTAACTCACAGGGATCCAACTTCCTTGGTTCTCAAGAGTAATGACTATGAAATCATTTTTTTGAATTTCCCAGCTCCACCAACTAGCACAAAACTGGGAAAAGGATATGACATAAAGTAATGAAAACCAAACTTGATGTCACAGCACCTATGCTTACATATGCATTATTCTTTTGGGATTCAAGCACTGGTTCTGAAATTTTTAAGTGATTTAATGCATTTTCAAGCATAATTTGATCTATGGGCAATTTGTGCCTTAAAAGCTGGAGCTGCAGAGTGACCACCATCTTTAGAGCATTTATGAACCCTACCATTCACCCCCGTCTCTTCCATGCCTAATTATTTTATTGACGTCGCTTGCCAGTTCCCTCTATGTATCTGAGTTTGCAACCTCTATTCTAAATGTCATATCCTCTATAGGACGTCCCTGGTTCTATCCCGATTAACCCAGTACTTTTCTCGTCTAAGCCCTTCCCCTTCCCTGATGTGAACCTCTATTGTGGCACGTATACCTTTCTATAAGAACATGTCTCAGCCTTCTGTGTGCATAAGTGCTTTTCTATTCTCATGACTGCAGATGAACAATTAATTGCAGAAAGTCATGGATAAAATAGGGATCAAGATCTGGGAGTTGGCCACTTATATATATCTTCTTTTGAGAGGTATCTGTTCATGTCCTATTTTTAAATGGGGTTATTTGTTCTTTGCTTGTTACTTTGTTTAAGTTCCCTACAGATTCTGGATACTAAGCCTTTAACAGATGCACAGTTTGCGAATATATTTTTCCCGTTCTGTAGGTTGTCTGTTTGCTCTGGTGATAGTTTCTTTTGCTATCAACATAGTAGAAGCTCTTCAGTTTAATTAGGTCCCACTTGTCTATTTTTGTTTTTGTTGCAATTGCTTTTGGGGATTTAGCCAAAAATTCTTTGCCAAAACCGATGCTGAACAGAGTATTTCCTAGGTTGTTTTCCAGGATTTTTATGGTTTGAGGTCCTACATTTAAGTCTTTAATCCATTTTGAGTTGATTTTTTTTAATATGGTGAAAGGCAGGGGTCCAGCTTCAATCTTCTGCATATGGCTAGCCAGTTATCCTAGCACCATGTATTAAATAGTGAGTCCTTTCTCCATTGCTTGTTTTTGTTGGCTTTGTCAAAGATTAGATGGTTGTAGGTGTGAGTTTTCTATTTTGTTCCATTGGTCTATGTGTCTGTTTTTGTACCAGTGCCAAGCTGTTCTGATTACTGTGGCTTTATAGTATAGCTTAAAGTCAGGTAGTGTGATGCCTTTTGCTTTGTTCTTTTGCTTAGGATTGCTTTGGCTATTTGGGCTCTTTTTTGGTTTCACATGAATTTTAGAATAGTTTTTTTTCCTAATTCTGTGAGAAATGATGTTGGTAGTTTGATAGTAATAGCATTGAATCTGTAAGTTGCTTTGGACAGCATGGCAATTTTTATAATATTGATTCTTCCTATCAATGGGCATGGAATATTTTTTCCATTTATTTGTATCATCTTTGATTTCTTTCAGCAGTGTTTTGTAGTTCTCCTTGTAGAGATCTTTCACCTATATTCCTAGGTATTTCACTTATATTCCTAGGTATTTCATTTTCTTTGTGGCTACTGTAAGTGGTATTATGTTCTTGATTTCACACTCAACCTGGATGTTGTTGATGTATAGAAATGCTACTGATTTTTGTACATTGACTTTGTATCCTGAAACTTCACTAAAGTCATTTATCAATTCTAGGAGCCTTTGACATGTGACAAAATGCTCAGTGTCACTAATCGTTAGAGAAATGCAAATCAAACCACACTGAGATGCCATCTCACACCAGTTAGGATGGCTATTTTTAAAAAGTCAAAAAACAGCAAATGCTGGTGAGGCTGCTGAGAAAAAGGAATGCTTATACATTGTTGGTGGGAATGTAAATGAGTCCAGCCACTGTGAAAAGCAGTCTGGAAATTTCTCAAAGAACTTAAAAGAGAGCTACTGTCAGACCCAGCAATCTTATTACTAGGTATATACCCAAAAGAAAACAAATCATTCTACCAGAAAGACACCTGAAGTTGTATGTTCATTCCTAGGCTATTCACAATAGCAAAGACATGGAATCAACCCAAGTGCCCATCAGTGGTAGACTGAATAAAGAAAATATGGGATATTTATACCATGAAACAATATACAACCATAAAAAATAATGGAATCATGTCCTTTGCAGTAACATGGATGGGGCTGGAGGCTATAATCTTAAGCAAATGAATGCAGGAACAGAAAACTAAAAATTGCATGTTCTCATTGATAAGAGAGAGCTGAACAGTGAGCACATATAGACAAAAATATTGGAACACTAGAAACTGTGGCCTACTAGAGGGTGGAGGGAAACAGGTTGGTATATACCCAAAACTACCTGTTGGGTACTGTGCTCACTAACTGGGTAATGGGATCCATACTCCAAACCTCAGCATCACTCACTATTCTCATGTAACAAATCTGTACATGTACCTCCTATATCTAAAATAAAAGTTGAAATTAAAAAAAAATCTACGAGAGAGGTGGGGAAATTAAAACAGATTTGTAGGCCAGAAGATCTGACATTTATCAAAGGTGAACTTAAATGTTTCTAGTGGTCAGAGCAAAACAAATAATAATTACCTGTTTCCTATATATGCCCATAAAGAAAATACACATGAATTCCTTAGGGAAAGCAAAGATCATCTCCAACAGTTGTAAATCCCTTGAGTTCTAGGAACAAGTTTTTGTTTTTTTTTTTAATCTTTGCGTTGCCCCACAGCTCCCATGACAGTGCCCCACAGCTCCCATGACAGTGCCATGCACTGTGCAAGGACTCAATAAATATTTGTTAGATATTTTTTTGCAGAGATTTCGTTGACCCAGGGAATGGCCAATTTGAGAGTACCTCAACTCTGTAGACTTACAATGTCAACTCACACAGTGTATCATCAGCTTGGAGGTTCTTGACTGACAATAGCTGATAGTTGATCCACGGCGACCCAAATACCCACCGCTTCCCCTACCTATTTAATGGTTAACTTATTTTTTTCATCTCATTGTAGTTAGTGACTTCAACATAAACTCAAAATTCCCTCCCTTTTTTTTACTGTTTATTTTTCCCAATCATAACTTTTACAAACGTTTCAAATAATTTCTTCAAAGATTTGCACATTAATTAACAGAAGGTAGTTGTGGTGAGGTACCAAGAAGCCCCTCAAATTTACTGGACTAGATTCTTGGTTTTGTATGTCCACAAGTAAGTCTGTTGATTAGAGGCATGAAGAAGCCATGAAGAACTGATTATCATGAAGACAATGGCAGAGTAATAAGGACAGCAGCAAACCATCCTATTTGTCCAGGCTTTTTATTTTCCTGGACTGTTTTCAACGTTGTCTTTATTCTCATCTGTGAAACAGAAGAAGGGTTTGGCTCAGAAGCAGCAGCTGAGAGAATGCCTGCCATGCTGTGTCCCTGTCTCCTTGCCATGTCCTTACAGGTGGGAGTGATATACCTGGCTCCCTGCCTTGGCGCCTTTGTTCATGGCTCCCAGGAATCTACCTTTGCACCCTCCACTTTCCCTTCCTTCTCCACCCTGCCTGTGGCCCACTCTTTCAACCTGAGAACTTATCCTGGCTGCCAATAGGCAGTGCTAATGCCAGCTTAGTCTTTCTCACCCAGGTGGCTAAAGGCCAGTGTTTCAACATGAAACCTTTCCCAGATACTCATAGCACCTGAGCGCATGTAAACGTTTGTACTCTGAGTTGCTAGAATGAGAGAGCCATCAGGTATACAGAGGTGCTACAGTGGAAAGCTTTCTTTGTCGCATGTGATTATCTCAATGAAGAAAATATGAGTGGAATCCAATGACTTCCTCTGTCATCTTCCTGCCTCTGGCATCTACCTGTTCATGTTTATGCTCAACTGCTGATTAATCTTTTCAGATGGTTTATCATATCCCTGTTCAGGAGCTACTATCTACTCTGGGAAATGTAAACACTTCATCCAGGTGTTCAAATTCCTCAGCTTTGCTAGATGAAAAACACAAAGGATATGACAACTTGCAAGAGTTTTACAATCCCCAAGTTCATTCTCCTGAGAGAACAACAGGTAGAAATCCAGACAGGTGGAGTGACCTGTTCAAGGCCACACAGCTATACATAGCAAATCTGGGAACGGAGGCGAGAAGGAGGTCAAACCACTGGCCAAAGTTTATCTTCCCTAAAGCACATGCGCTTCCTTAATCGCAACTCAGTGAACAGAACATGGAAAGATACATCATTATCATTGAACTCTGTGTGCATATGTGAGAATCTAGTGGTTGGAGGTTAGAAAGCTTGGGAACATGTGTTTATGTTGACAGCATAACAAGTTGTTAAGTCTACAGACTTTGGGGTTAGGCTGTGATTGAATCTAAGCTGTCCCTTGTTAGCTATCTATATACTTGAGCAAGTTTCTTAACCTCTTTGATACTGAAAATGCTCATTGATGAGATGGAGTTATGACTTTTTTGCCAAAATGTTGTGATGATATCACTAAGGGAAATGATTATTATTAAAACTATTCTACAATGCTGACATAACATTTATGTCATTCAAAGTGATGTATTATCACCCCTCACATACCCTTTCTTTCCCAGCTTCTTGTTCTTTTCTCCTGTCTGCCTTTGGATGAACTACTCTTTTTTCTGTACAGTAAATCCCTTACCTTCTCAATATCTCTGCTTCACCGCCAAGGTAGCTCTATCATCTTTCTCATTTGCTTCATGATTCTGTAGAGCCTTCATTAGCCAAAATCTTTGAAAGAGCATCATGGGAGGAAAGTGGAGAAGATATCAATCAGTAGGTGGTTTATTTGTTACCTGTAAATTATGTGATTTCAGCAGTGTATTAGTTAAGATTCTTTTAGTTTAGTGACAGCAAAATGGACCTCAACTGGCTTAAGTTTTTTTATTGTGTGAGTTTACTATTTCTGCTGTAACAATTTACCACAAATTTTAGTGGCTTAAAATAATCCAGATTTATTCTTATGACTCTGGAGCTCAGAAGTCTGAGATGGGTCTCATGGGGCTAAAATCAAGGTGTCAGCAGGACTGCATTCCTTCCAAGGGCTCTAGGAGATAATTTGTCCTTCTTGCCTTTTCCAGCTTCTACATGCTTCCTGCATGCCTGGCTCATGGGCCCACAATACAATGACTAAGGTGTAAAATGGGCACATAAGAGGGCCCCTAAGGATCTATTCCAGTGCTATTGCTGTTATCTACTTATAGTGTGTTGAATGGTGTACCCCCAAAATTCATGTCTACGTGTAACCTCAGAACAGGATCTTATTAGTAAATAGGATCTTAACAGATGCAATTAGTTAAGATGAGGTCATACCGGACTAGGTTGGGCCCTAAATCCAATGACACGTGTTCTTATAAGAACAGATTTACATGGCCTGGGAGGGGAGATCACAGACAGAGCCATACAGGGAAGAAGGCCATGTGGACGTGAAAGCGGAGAATGGAATGATGCAGCTACAAGGCAAGTAATGACAAGGTTGCTGGGAGCCACCAGAAGCTAGGAAGAGGCAAGAAATGAGTCTTCCTTAGGGCCTTCAAAGAGAGCACAGCCCTGCAGGCACCTTGATTTTGGGCTTCTACTCTTCAGAACTCTGAGAGAATAAATTTCCATTGTTTTAGGCTAACCAGTTTGTGGTAATTTGTTTTGGCAGTCTTAGGAAACTAACACACCTCTCTGTCTATGCCAAACCAGCTATAAAATATTATGAATTCAATCCATATTGTGTGCCCTAGTCAGCATTTCAAGATGGCTATATTTTCTCTCTTGGACCAGTTTATTTTAGGGTCAGTAGATGAGCAGACTTCTCAGCAGATTTTATTCGATTCACTGCTTTGCTGGTACATCTAGCCCAGAACTGCACATTCTAATTTGTTTTAATAAAGTCTCTGACCTTCTTCTAGCCTCATCAAACCCAATAGGAATCCTTACCATTAGAATGTATTGATTTCTATCCTGTTGTATTAATCTTCTAGCAATGTAAGGCCTGTCCCAAATAATGCTAAGAGAATGAGAGAGAAATGCTTGCCTCTAGGCTATGGGAGCTACCAGCTCATGTTCTAATTTACATCATACCAGATTTACAAGTTCCTAATCTGATGAGCGCCAACTGTAGTGAGGCTGTGTTCTTCACCATCATGGCTTAGAAAAGATCTTGAGCTGGCTCTGCTCAGCTTCTGATTGGGTCGTGGGGACACTTTTTCCCCAACACTGTTACTACTACTTCGGTAATTCTTCAAGATTTATAGATGTCCTAGGAAATTACAAAGGAGTAGTTTCTTCAGGCATGGATTGGCATCACTTCTCTTTGATGATTGCCAGAGAGGTGTTAGATATGGACAAAGTGCAGTCCTCTGCAGATACCTATGCATGGGTCACCTATGCAATACTCATTGCAGTGAAGGGTAGGCTAACCTGGATGCTGAATCAGTTCCCATATGGCTCCTGGGTGCTCAGACAAGCTCCCTAAAACAGCTCTTTGCTAAAACACTCTTGTTTCTGTCAAATGACTCCCTCACCTCTCTGTTCTCCTTAATTCCTTATCTGTTTCATCCTCTACCTGTTTATTTCACTTTGTCTGATAGGCAGAAAATGTCCTACTCTCTCTCCTCTTATATTTATCTCAAGCATTTTATCTATCCCTAGAAATGCTTTTATTCTTCCAAGGGATGAGGCTTTTGCAAACAGAGCCAGGAAGAATTCTTTGGCTTCCTTCCTTGTTGCCTCTTTCCCCTGATTCTATGAGCCTGGAATGACTTAGCTGCTTGTGAAGTTAAAGAAGATAAAGTAGAAAATTTCTGAGTAAAGATATCCATTAAATCTTCAAAGATATCATTCCAATGCATTAAAAAATATTTTCAAAACTCTTTTACTATTAACTCACAATTTTCAAATGTTGTTTCCCAGACTCATGAAATAACTTCAGATAGATGTATGAGGGACCTATAGACTACATAAAGACCTATAGACTGTCGTGAGATTCTAGATGTAACCTTCTCAGGGGCAGGAAGAGCATCTATTTCATTAACTTGGGACAACCCTCAGCACATGTGGGTTCTTAAAAATGTTTCCTGGTGTCTCTGATATCCCTAGGCCTGTGTCCATAGACCTATCAGCCTAGTCAGGACAGAGATCTGTTTCCTCTTTTCATGAATGATAAATAATGTTTTGGGGCCAGGCACAGCATTCCAAACAAACTGAGAAAGTCAGGAGGAAATAAAGATGAGTGATAACTCTGCTCCCAACTTTAAGAAGGGAAAATCTTCTTTGTTGTTGCATTCATCCATTTATCCCAACCTAATGTACAATCAACTTCTTATTCCTTAATTCTGACGTGAGACATGTATCTCTGAGTCTCCAGGGGCATTACTCTCCTCTTCTCCTAGGTGGGAGGTGTGTGTCTCTGGCACGTGTATTGTGGAGTTATTACAAATGGCTGCTTGGCTGTGCAGCTGTGTAACTCTTGCCTTGCTCTTCCAAACACAGCTACCTTATCTTTTCTTGCCTCCTCCTCCCTGAAGCTATTACCTTGTTTTATTTTATTTTTTCAGGTTAAACAGCAGCCTCCTTCTTGGCTTCCTGGATCTATTCCTATTAACCCAGCATCTGAAGTCCTTGCAGGCAAAAAGCCTAACCAAGCAGAGGCAATAGTCCCAGTTCAGCTCAGGCCATGTAGGGCCCATTTTCCTACACACATTAAGTCCTGACCTAGACCACTGGGGAACTGCTGAAACTCTGTAGCTTACTGAAGCTCACAGGTTGGAGAAAGGATTATGGAATCATCTTTTATAACATCCTCTGAACTTATCTGGTATTTCAGAGAACATAATTTCTGCCTGACAACAAATGCGTGCATGTAAAATAGAAAACCTCACTTTGGGTTCTCTGTTACTGAGGTCACTCTGTCCCAGGTTTACATGGCAAGCATTTTACATTCTAACCAGATCCTTAACTCTCACTATCAAAGAAAATTTATTTTTAAAAATTAATGATCCTTCTTTATAAATTATGTAGACAGGCTTGGACAGCCGTTGTCTTCCTAATCCTTCGTAGACTTATTTCATCTTCAGGAAGAAACACTGCTTCCAGTGATAAATCTGAGAAGCTTCTTCTGTTTGATGTCTGATACATTGCTGTGAACACAGACATAGGAAAAATGTAAGAGCTATTTTTATATCCCCACTTTTGAGTTGTTAATCCTCCAGTCACTCTCTTTTCTGTCTTCATCACTAAATTTTGTTTCCAAATCTTTCAATGATTTCTTTTGTTATATTTTTTTCTCAGTGTAAACCATTTTATTATCCATCAACCCCCTCTACTTAAAAAATTTGATATTTTTATTAGGCAACCAGATAGTATATGTCTCTGTTGTGATGCAATATATCACCTATGATGTGTTCAAGCCAAAAATGTTTAACTTTAATCCTTTAAGCCTTTAGCTGCAGGAAATCAGTCCTATGAGTCAATGTCATAAAACCCAGTTGGAGTGGGGGATGTGCTAGATTAGAAGAGGGGTAATGGACAGAACAAGCAGATGTCACATGTGATCCTGGATTGGACCCGGTCTGAACTGCTCATCTGCAAAGGATGTTTTGACACAATTGGGCAAACTCAAAACTAGATTAGGAATTAGGGAAAGTACACATTTTGGGGTATGGAAAGGTAGAGATTAGCAACGGAAACATGTAGATTACAAAATGGCATGTGTGATATGATCTAAATTGTATTAAAATACACATGTATTTTAACACACACATGTACATATATGGATATATATTAAATGCAAGAAAAATCTGGGAACATACTTAATACTTAGTGTTATTGTAAAAGTCTCGTGTTTTTATTTTCTTACTCTTATTGATCAGTATTTTCTAACTTTCTACAAGACACATACTGCTTGTAACAATTACTTTAATGAATTAATTAAGAAAGGAAGGGATCTCATTAGTAATGATGTAATGATTCTCACTGATTTTGGTGGGGCATCAAATAGAGTTGTGAGAACTTTAGTAAAATCCAATTATCTTAGTGTATTAGATACTGCTTAGTGTATTAGATAAGGATTTTCATACTGCTACGAAGAACTGCCCAACACTGCCTACTTTATAAAGAAAAGAGGTTTAAATGACACGTTCAGCATGGCTGGGGAGGCGTCAGGAAACTTAAAATCATGGTGGAAGGCAAAGGGGAAGCAAGGCACTTTCTTCACAAGGTGGCAGGAAGGAGAAATGCTGAGTGAAGGGGGAAGAGCCCTTTGTAAAACTATCAGTTCTCATGAGAACTCACTCACTATCATGAGAACAGCATAGGGGAAACTGCCCTCACGATCCAATTACTTCCACCTGGTCTCTCCTTTGACATGTGGGGATTATGGGGAGCATAATTCAAAATGAGATTTGGATGGGGACACAAAGCCTAACCATATCACTTAATTATTGTGATTCTTAAGTATCAAGGGAATATAATTATTCTGAAATCGGAGTCTTTGTTTACTGCTGCCCTTGGTCTCCTTAGTTAATTTTTGAAGCTTCACTCAATGTATTAAAGAAGAGGGAAAAAATAGTCACTGGTAAAAATCAATCCAAATCTCAATTAACCAGGACCAATCTGAAGCTTTATTTTCATCCACACATCTCTCCTTTTGTCATAAGGAACTATTTAGTGAAAAAGCCTGAAGGGAGGCTGTCTGCCTACTTGAGAAAAGGTGCACAAAGTAAGTGATTTATAAATGACAGAAGGCTCAACTTTTGATTTTCAAATCTGGACTGTATATTTACTTTAGACCTCAAAGGACATAGAATTAGGTAGATACTGTAGTTTCAACCTTCATCACTGAGTTTACAACCAAACATGATCTCATTTCTCTCATTCAGTGGACATTTTCAGAACACAGAACCATACACATGTGCCTATTAAATTGTGCCACATTTATCTCATCATGTTAGTTTTTGTATGATACTTACAAAATTCATGCAAAGTTAAGATGTTTTCTTGGCTTCTATTCATTACACTTGTGATCAGCGTGCCATTAATTTAGTGGGATATGGTTGAGGAAAAGACCCTACTGCATGCCATGAGAAGCATCCCTGAAGGGGAATAGCAAAAGCAGTCATTAAACAAGTTAATAAATCCATCTAACCATTCACATTTCTTGTTTTGTCTCGAAGGATGCCTTGAGACACTGTTGAGAAGCTCACTAAAATCCAGAGGCACTATGCTGTTTGTTTCCTTGATCTGTTGCTCTAGAAACCCTATGACAAAATGAAGTGAGGCTTTTCCAAAAAGGCTTGCCCTAACAAAACTCATACTACTTCTTTTAATTATGTCTTATAAAACCTTGCCTCATACTGGCATGAAACTCACTGATGTATGCTTTGTACAATCAATATTTTTTTAATCATTTTGAAATATTTGAATTCTCCCCGTTAGTGATGCCACAGAGATAACTGATAGAAGTTAGCTGATTGCCTTGTAGTCTCCAGGATGCAATTCTCATTAGGGTCCCTGAACTCAATTAGAACACTTAGTTTTGTTCTTACAAGCTCCAGGCTTGCACTGAGCTTCAGTTTCACTGTCTTTATCCAATATCTGTCTCATCCTTTCCAGTTGAAAGACGAATTGTTTTGGTAGAGAAGATGGATACCTCATAATTTTTACTACCTTTCTGTCATCTATACAATTCCAGTTCTATCCTTTCTTTATTATTCTTGTCCTCAACACTAAAAAGTTATTTCAGTGTTCTTTTTACATTTGCAAGTTTCAGCTTATTCCCAGCATGAACCTTCTGGACACCATTCTTGCTGCATTCTTTTGTTGATCCTTGGTTATGTGTCTTTATTTCTATCTTTTGTACATTCCTTTTCGACTTTAAGCTACTTGGAAAGTTCTCTGTGTAGCCATTAAGTTTTAGGCTGCTTCTCCCATTTCTTCCTCATTGGAATCACTTGCAATTTCCTAGTCAGAATTATGGTTTGGAGAACAGCCTGACCCCCTGGAACTACTTTTATATCATTTCACACAGCTGAGTTATCTCTTCTCTGGTACTCATGAAGTCTGCTGGCCCCAAGGTCTATGATTGTGATTGCAGACATCTGATTGTGGCAGCTCCATGTCTCAGTTTTGTGCCTATGGCTGGCATCACTAATCAGTCGAGGTACTCTTTCCATGGTTTGCATTCTTCCTCAGTACTTGGGGGTCTACATCCACCACCAGGCAATCAGAGTTGACCCTTGATCTGTATCCCTGCTCTAAGGCACCTGATTCTTACAACATTCTTACATTGTTATTATTTCCATTTCAACAATAAATTGCTCAAAATTAATCAGATTTAGCACTTTTAAGATATATGAAGGTATGATAAGTGAAGAAAATAATTAGGTATAGTATAAACAGTGCAGATTGGGCTGGCAATCTAGGTAGATTGACTTCTTTAAATATCTAACTGGTCTGTTAATCAACTTATAAGACACTTCAAATGCTTTCTTACTCCTTGTTAGGTTTTCTCCAGACTGGTTCCATTGAGGAAGGAATTTTCTATCATCACGTTAATCTAGTAATATTCATAACAACTCCCTAGTACATCCTTTGGTCTGGTCCACTAATATGAGTTTCTAATTGAAATTTATTAAAAGTGGTTCATAATGGCCATCTGTTTCCAGTAGTTCTGGTTATCTATTGAGGTGCAGCAAACCATCCCAAACCTTCTGTCTCCAAACCATACTATTCATTTATTTTTCTCATAGTTCTGTAATTTGGGTAGGACTTGCAGGGATGGTCCAGCTCTACTCCACGCAGCATTAGCTGGGGCAGTGCTACTTGGGGCTGGAAGATCCATTTCAAGCTAGTTCACTCATGGCTGGCAAATTGATGCTGGATCTCTGCTGGGAGTTGAACCAGGACTTGAGCCAAGGGTTCTCAGTTCCTCTGAGCCTTCTTGCAAGTTGCCTGGATTTCCTTACAGCATATTATCTTGGTTTTGAACGTGACCCAAGCAGGAAGCAGAAGTGCTTGTTATTTTTATGACCTAGCTTTGGAAGTCACATGGCACCTCTTCTGCCGTACTGTATTGGTCAAGGAAGTAAGAAAAACTCACCTAAGTTCAAGAAGAGAAGACATGGACTCCTCCTTTTGATGGAGACAGCAAGGGTCTTAAAGAACATGTGGCTTAGGATATATGGTTGTGGCCATCTTTGGAAGATACTATCTGCCACAATATCAAACTAAGTTTGTTCAGTGGTCACTATCTTTTAGCAAATCAAAGGATATCAAGTGAGCATGGTTACCCTATATAGCATCACCATTATGGTTTGAAGAATATCACCTTAGTTCCTCTTATTCAAGCAACAGATACTGACAGCCAAAACTGTGTGTCAGGCACTGTGTTAGATGCTCTAGTGACTCTTCAATTCATAACTGAATTTTGACACATTCATTTCCATCATATTCTTACCGTGAGGTACTTCATAGAAATTTGATCCTTTCTTTCTTTTATTCTCATATAACAAGTATTTTTAAATATCTACAGTCTTTATCCTTGATCCAAGAGGATATTTGCTGCAGGTATAGTGTGACTACTGCTCACTTATTAATAGATTGATATTCAAGATGCTTGACATTTGCTTTGGCTTGCACACTGGCCAATCAGATCAGAAGCTGACCTTATCTGATACAGTCATATTGCTGACAGTATATATAGTAGGTGAATATTTGCTTACTTTTTAAGGAGTCTTATTTTTCATTGTTTTTTCTCCACTTAAATAAATGAATACATGTTGAGCATTTACTATGTTCAAGAACCTGGCTTTGGTACTGAGGAAACTGTGTGTCTGTTCTCAATAGGATTTAAAAGGCCTTTTGCAATTACTATGTTCTCTGCCCAGAAGGCTCTTTCCCTAAATATTCACGTGGCTCACTCCACCACTTCCTTCACTTCTCTGTTCATGTGTTACCACATCAGAGAGTCCTTCCCTGTTCACTGTAAATAAAGTAGCACCCACCTATTATTTCCTATCCTTAATGTATTTTTTCATAGCAGATACAACCACCAAGCATATTGTAAATTTATTTATTATTTACTTCCTTAGCAAGAATTAAAGTACATGAAATTACAGCCCTAGCACTAGAAACTATGAGCACACAGTAGGTACTCAGCTAATACAAGTTGGATTGAACTGAATACTTGTTGAGATGTGGAAATGAAGAGAGATGGCAGAGAAAAAGATAACTGAAGTCCAAGCCAGGCTGTCAGGAGGAATAGTGATGTCATGAAGTGAAGTAGGGAGGAATTGAGGGGGAAGCATTTTCATTGAGGTTATCTGCTTTTGTGCCATATCTGAAGATTTGTCCCTTTGGAGGTACACATTTGGTTGCATTCCGTATATGAAATTTAAAAACAAGCATCTAAATATTGCAAAATGTTTCTAGACAAGCACAACACTTCGTTAGCTATCTGGCCTGCTGTCCCTTACCTTCCAACATCTCCTGGGACATCTTTACTAAAGGAAATGCCACTCCTAGTGTCTTAGGATGATCCGTCTCCATAGTTAGTTATTAATCAAAGAAAAATGATAATAACTCATGTTATCCTTTTATCCTTGGCAAAGCTGTTTCCTAGAAGTAATATCCAAACATGATGAAGTGTGGAATCTCAGTTGCCTAAACTTAGAAAGTTAATGTTGGTCTCAGTTCCCACACAGGTGCATGAGGTCGGGGGACATAATGGAAAAGGGCTGGAAATCCCAGACACAAACAGGACCTCAGGGTCAAGGAGGGCTTCCCAAAAATAACAGCTCTTGAAGAGCCAAGGCCTCTCTGGGTGTGAGCCAGTGGACATCAATAGTACACACAGCACTCAAGTGGAAACAGAGGCGAATGATTTGGCAGTGGTTTCCTGGCCATATAAAACAAAGTTCTATTAACATAAAGCTAGTAGAGGGAGGGATTGCTGCAGCTGTAATGTGACTACATTTCATGTATTAATTCCTGGGGCCTCACAATAGTGGATTCTTGCTGGCTTTATTATGTAAGAGACCCCAGAAATAATCCCAGAAACCCCAGAAATAATCAGATATTTCATGATTTTCAACTTTGGTGATACTGAAGAAATAGAAGGTATTGAGCTTCTGCTGGGGAAGAATGAAGTAGGAAGCCAATAAACTGTAATGAGTTTTCTCTACCAACACCAACCTATATCCCCTGAACAGTGGTTTTCAAACCTTGCTGCCCATCACCTGGTCAGGATATAAAAATTACTGTTCCTTAGGCTGCTCTGGAGATCAACTAAATCTGGATCTCTGGGACTGGCTCCTGATATATGTATTTTTAAAGCTCGCTAGCTGTATTGGTTTTGTAGGGCTGCCATAACAAAGTACCACTGACTGGGTGGCTTAAACAACAAAAATTTATTGCTTTACAGTTCCAGAGGCTAGAAGTCCAAGATCAAGGTGTTGGCAGGGTTGGTACCCTCTGAAAGCTGTGAGAGAGAATGTATTCCATGCCTCTCTCCTAGCTTCTGGTAGCCTCAGGCATTGTCCTGGATACAGATGATATTCTCCCCCTGTCTTCCCATGGTCTTCCCTCTATGCATGTTTCCGTGTCCAAATTTCTCCTTTTTGTAAGGATACCAGTCATGTTGGATTGACCATCTTAATGACCTTGTCTTAACTTGATCGTCTACAAAGACCCTATTTTCAAAGACGGTCAAAATCACAGGTGCTGAAAATAAGGACTTCAATGTCTTTGGTGGGGGCGAAATACAAGTTAATCCTTGCCAGGTGATTCTACTGTGCAGCTAATGAGAATACCTGATCTACATCTGACTTGGGCCTCCCTCGACCCAGTCACTCTTGGAAGAAGAGAGAAGGAGAAGAGAAAAGTAGAGGAGTGAAGGAAAACATAAAAAGAATGTCTAGAACAGCTCATACTAAATTATAATTGAGGAGGTCGAAGGACTGCTCTTCCTTATGCCTCTTACAACTTCTTGTCCTCAAGGCATGACTCCCTCCTGAAGATAACCTCTGTCTGACTTCAGCCTCTTCTTACTCTAACCATGTGAACCTCATCTTATCTACAAGATTGATTTGGGAACTTTCTATGTTCAGTGACTCTCTGTCCAGAGTAAACATTAGGACAAATTGGGGAGCTTTTCAATAAAACACCAAAACCAGGCCTCATCTCTACTAGGAAAGTCAGATTCTCTGTGGAAGAGCCTGGCCATAGCAGTATTTAAGAAGTACCACAAACTTCTATCTGTGATGTGTAGTAACTGGAACTGGATCTTCCCTTTTGATGTAAACAAGTAGAAATCTTGACAAAATATAGGACAGTTTTCAGATATTGAACAATAGGAAGCACAAAGCTGTGATCCCTGAGAGAAGGGAAATGAAAGAGATGAGCACTATAATCTCCCAGCTTCCTGCCTGAAGACACCTTCTGACTACACGGAGAAAGGGGGATCTGAAGCCGAGTTCATCTGGGAAAGGAGATAAAAATAAGAGTCCAGGAAAGCTGAAGCAGACGGAATGTCTAGGACAGAGCAGCAGAGAGGAGGAAACTACATAGAGAAATCTGTGTAAGATTTCTTTTGAATTCAGTCTGTTGCTGAATATTAAGCCATGTATGTATAAGGAGAAACAATACAAGCCTAAGCAAAACTGCCAAGTAGCAGTAAACTGAACAATTTTTAGAGCTCACAGAGGGTTTGGAGACATCCAGGTGTGACATGCCATAATGGAGAGTTGTTAGTGAATACTCAGAGAAATCAACAGAGACTCCAGATGGGCCAGGCTTTAGAGATGCTAGTTTAGTACCAGCCCCTAGCATAAGAGATAGTCTGTACCTTCCTTAAGAAAGCTTAAAAACAAGCCTCAAAATATCAAGCTGATCCACAAGTAACTTAACTGTCTTCCAGAACAAAGCCCAACGTTTAAAGAAAGGCTACTGCATCCATTACTCAAGCATGTAAAATATACAGTGTCTGCATCTTACCAAAAATTACCAGACATCAGCTGGGTGTGGTGGCTCATGTCTGTAAACCCAGCACCTTGGGAGGCTTAGGTGGGTGGATTGCTTGAGCTCAGGAGTTCAAGACCAGCCTGGACAACATGGCAAAACCCCCTCTCTACAATGGATACAAAAATTAGCCAGGTGTGGTGGCACACGCCTGTGGTCCCAGCTACTTGAGAGGCTAAGGTGGGAGGATTGCTTGAGTCCAAGAGATTGAGGCTGCAGTGAGCCATGATCGCACCACACTGTACCTTTGCCTGGGCGACAGAGTGAAAGGTCGTCTCCAAAAAAAAAAAAAAATAAATAAATAAATAATTACTAGACATATGAAGAAGCATGAAAATGTGACATGTAACAAGGAAGAAAAAAATCCTCAGAAATGACAGAGATGATTATATTAACAGATAAGAACTTAAAACAGGTATTATGAATCTACTAAAGGAATATATATATATATATATATATATAAAGAACTAAAAGTAAAAAGTTTCCTTACAATATGCAGCTGAAATTGAGGAGCTGATAGATGTTCTATCCTATGTCAAAGTAGGTGGAAATTATTTTTATTTTTGGAAAAGCTTGGGGCAAGACATTCAATGGCAAAGATAATGGCAACTGCTGTGGTTCATGATATGAGTCCACTTTCTGGAAAACATTTTATTATCTTTCTATATCTGTATCTCTCAACTAAAACATAGTGTGCTTTTTTCGTTGAGGCACTTGATAAAGAGATGTTGACCCTTTTAGTTGATAACTATCATGCACAAATGCTCTCAGATTTGTGTATGTGTGTACAT
The DNA here is from genome assembly GCF_028858775.2 of Pan troglodytes. Classification (NCBI taxonomy): domain Eukaryota; kingdom Metazoa; phylum Chordata; class Mammalia; order Primates; family Hominidae; genus Pan; species Pan troglodytes. The sequence continues at coordinate 105,877,345 of NC_072405.2, forward strand.
GTATTCTCAAGTAACAATATGTTTTGTCTAGCATTAAAGAATTAATGGATTTCAATTCTTTAAAAAATTATACATTTTTACATTTTGGAATAATATTTTAACTATGTTTTAAATCCAGTTATATAAAATAAAATATGAGCGTCTGAAGACCCTCTTGCACTTTTACAGACATTTAATGCTTGGGTCTCTGACAAGAACATTACAATACATGTCATACTCTCTCAATAGAAAAATTGTTAATACCCTAAAGAAATCATTGTAGAGAGGAGGATTCGCCATGTTGTCATATTCTCTCAATAGAAAAATTGTTAATACCCTAAGGAGATCATCTAGGAAAGGAGATGTTTTAAAGAGCTGCTTAGGTTGTTATCTGTGTAAAGAGGTGGAAAAGTTGGCTGTTTGAGAATATATTTCCCACAGAATATAGGGGTCAAGTTACTAGCTTTAGAAATGAGAACACTATTTGATTGCTTTTCAAGATGTAATGTCTTTGCAGACAAGTGGCTAGAAGTATTATTTCAGAATCAATTGAATCATGACATGTGACTAAGGTACCTCAGATTTGTTTTTGAGATCCCCAAACTTAACACTGAAGCAGTGTGTGGTAAAAAACTTATACTTAACCCCCAAATTGCCCAAACATACGAGTAGCTTGTTCTTCTGAAGGCTGTGGCTTTTATCTGGATCAAGAATTTTGCCTGCACAGTTGGTCACAATTACAATCTTATATCACTAGATAAGCAATATGGTTGAGAACATTTTTAATTTGAGGAAAACCAACACTAGCTATATTGACAACCTGAAGCTAAAGGCTCAGCAACTTGTGTAAAGAAGTGATTATCACAAGAGAGTGACTTTCGTGTTTTTAAATGGTTACATACAACAAAAGAAGAGCTCATGCAGCTCTATGACTGGGACATTGTGAAAGATCTCATGATATTTCAGACTCTAAGAGAAAAATGCTGGATTGGAAGACATTCAGTGACTGACACTGAGGTTAATCCCCAAAGGAAAAATCATTCTGTAGGGAATATTTATATCTGAACAACGAGAAGCCAGCATCTGCCTTAAAATAATATCATGCAGGGCACTGAAGTCCACTGCAGTCCAAACTCAATCTGGGTGACTATGGGCCTACGTTAATTTTGGTGAATAGCAGGTTATTTTGAATTGGGAAGTGGTGATATAAAAGAATGAGAAAACTTAACTTCAGATCATGAATTCCTTTCATGGGAAAAATGTGAACCCCAGTAATATTTTCATCTGATATTGATAGTAAGATTAATAGGTATTCAGAAACAGACTTGAAAATTCAAAGCAGATAGCAGGAAATGGTACTAAACTGAGAAACCATGTGAGAAAGATTATTGTGAAAGAAGACTAAATGGTGGAATGAGAAGAGAGACAGAGAGAGACAGAGACAGAGAGAGATGGAGAGGGATCATGGAAACAATCCAAAGATGTCACAGGGAAAAAATATAGAATAGGTAAGACCTGCACAGCATTTTGGAGTGTCAGTTTTGATTGCCAAATCTTTTGTGTCTCCAGCTCTTACCTTCAACAGTCTTCTGATGGCTATAGTTATGTCCCACTCTGTTTACCTCTTTCCTCATCACTGTGTTAAAGGTTTACTTCTTCCCTGCCATGGCTAGACTTACCAAAATTAACACACATTTTGCTGGTAGAGAAGTTATCTATGAATGGGAAAAGACTATATGCATCTCCTAATTATAAAGTCCCAAAAGAAGGTTTTTTTTTGTTTGTTTTTTGTTTTGAGATGGAATCTCGCTCTGTTGCCCAGGCTGGAGTGCAGTGGTGCCATCTCAGCTCACTGCAAGCTCCGCCTCCCAGGTTCACGCCATTCTCCTGCATCAGCCTCCCGAGTAGCTGGGACTACAGGTGCCCGCCACCACGCCCGGCTAATTTTTTGTATTTTTAGTAAAGACAGGGTTTCACTGTGTTAGCCAGGATGGTCTGGATCTCCTGACCGCGTGATCCACCCGCCTCAGCCTCCCAAAGTGCTGGGATTACAGGCGTGAGCCACTGCACCCAGCCAGAAGGGTTTTACAAAAACTTTATTGCTAGGTAGATCCCGTGTTTTCTCCCTTTAGCCTGATATCTGGTGCACTGAAATCAATTATTGAACACAGTAGAGATACTTCAGTACCCCAGGTCTAATTTTTATTAGATTTGCCTATTAATAAAATCTCCTGGGAGTGTTTACCTTACCCTGATAATGTAGAAAAATTCTGTCTCCAGACACATAACAGGAAGGCTGTGTGAGAATGTTCACATCTCTGGTTCTTGACTATTTCCCAGCTTTGCTCTCTGGCTCTGTATCTTTGTGAACTAGCTGAGTTCACAGCTTTTCATGTGACTTAATAGCCATAGCATATGTACTAGCTGCTCCACTCTGGGCCTTGATTCAGACCTTGGTAAAAGAAGCATCCTCTGAACTCTCCCAAAGATACAGTGAGGGTGGGTGAGCAGATCTTACATGAAAAATCCATGGTGACATTCCAATTTCTCAAAGCCTTTGCATACTTCCTCTACAGCATATCAAGGAAGTTCATTTTCATTAAACAACCCCACAATTTGTTCTTATATTTCAGCCACTTTGTAGACCCAGAAGCCCCTGAATAAGGAGGAAACTGGGTCCCCTTGAGGAAGAAGCCTGCTCTACTGCCAAAAATGAATGTGGTCCACCAATCAGAGTAGAGATTTATGGAGATCAGGTGATCAATGAAATTTTGGTTAGCTACATCTCACTGTGGCACCATTGGATCCTGAATCCACTCTGTGATTATTTTCTTGGTTCTTGAATAATTGGAATAGACACAGTCAGCAACTGGTAGATACCCACAACTGACCTGTGGAGTGGGGACTATTATGGTAGGAAAGGCCAAGTGGAAGCCATTAGAACTGCTTCTACCTATCAAAATAGTAAATCAAAATCAGTACTGAATTCTTTGAATAATTTCAGAAATTAGTGATTCCCACTTTATCTTTGTGAATTTCATATAATTGACCTGTGTAGAAGACAGATAGATCTTAGAGAATGATAGTGGCTGTTATGGACTGAAAGTTGTTAGGATTTCATATGTTGAAATTCTAACCCCCAAGTTGATGGTATTAGGAGGTGCAGCCTTTGGGAGATAATTATGTCATGAGAATGGAGCCCTCATGAATGGGATTTGTGTCCTTATAAAAGGGACCCCAAAGAGTGCTCTAGCTTTTCTTCTACCCTGAGAGGGTACAGCCATCTGCCACCCAGAAGAGGACACCCACCAGAACTTGACCATGTTGGCACCCTGATGTCAGACACCCAACTTCTAGAACTATGAGAAATAAATTTCTGTGGTTGATAAGCCACTTAGTCTGTAGTACTTTGCTAGAGTGGCCCAAACTAAGACAAGTGAACTGCTGTAAACATAATCAGGTAGTGACTGCAATTGCAGCTGGTGTTCCAATGTGGTTTTATTTCTTGGGCAAATCAACACATCCCCTGGCAATTCATATGCAGCTATTAATATGCAAATGTTCTTTTCTCTATGCCTGTTAGTAAACACCATTGGAAGAAGGTTTTTTGTTTGTTCGTTTGTTTTGTTTTTTTGAAGTTAGCAAGGCCAGCTGAAAGGCCTTTACTGTCCTACCTCAGGGCGATATGAACTCTCCAGCCCTATAGCATCATACCATCTGTAGGGACCTTGATTGCCTTCCTTTCTACAGGACATAATACTGGCCTATTATATTGATAGTATCATGCTGCTTGGATCTGGTGAGTAGGAAGTAAAAACTACTCTAGACACATTGTTAAGGTACCGTATGCTTCAGAATGAGAAATACCTCAAAAATTTAAGGATCTGCCATATTGGTGAGATTTCTAGGATTTCAGTAGGCTGGAGCACTTTGAGTTATTCCCTCAATGGTGAAAGAAAAGTCACTGCATCTCCTACCTACCTTTCCTACCACTAACAAAGAGGCACAATACCTAGTGGATACTTTTGGATTTCAGAGGCAGCGTATAATCTATTCAGGCATACTACTTTAAGCCACTTACCTCATTACCCAAAAAGAAGCCTGTTTTGAGTAGGGATAAGAATAGAAAAGGCATTGGAATTGGTCCAGGCTGTATGCAAGCTGCTCTACTACCTGGACTGTGTGACCCAACAAATCTGATGGTACTTAAAATGTCAGTGTCAGGGAGGGATGCTGTAAGAGCCTCTTGTGGTTCTCTATGGTTGAATCATAGTTCATACTCTTTGGATTTTGTAGCAAAGCCATGCCATTCTCTGCAGATAACTACTCTTCTTTTGAGACAAGCTTTTGGATTATTACTGGGTTTTAGTAAAAATGGAAACTGACCTTGGGTCACCCTATTACCATGAGAACTGAGAGGCCCATCAATGCTCCAGTATTAGATGTGGAGAAAATTGTTCCCACAATTTTGTTAGGTCAAATTCTTGTAAAAATGAATATATAATGGCTCTGATCTTTTTAATTGAACTCTGATATATAACTATACCCATATGCATAAGCCACATGAACTTGGGGACTCAGTGGCTCAGCTGGATCAAAGGTAGTGTGCTTTTGTTCAGATTCCACCATAAACTGACAAGGAAATCACTCATGTGGTACAGTTTTTGGATACCTGAAAGTTATACTTATTTTCTAAATCCTTCCCCATTTGGCTTGTAAGGATTTTCCTGAAGAACTGTGTGATCCTCACTGACTTAAATGCTTATGTACCTGGAAGGGGTAATTCAGCTTGTAAGCTAATTATAAGTGCAGATTAGTTTTCTGTGTTACTTAGGATGACAGTTGCTGTTCTAATATATCTCAAAATGCTAACTGGCTCAAATTCACATCCTCTGGTGGTTCCAGTGTAGCTATTAAAATGGGTAATGTTTTTAACCATTGTTGTGTGTAAACTAAAAATGTACAAAATGTACAAATGTGTGTGTGTGTGTGTGTATATATATATATGAATAATATCTAGGTTATGAAACTGTCATGGGATCCTTGGGGTGTTGCTTCATCAGCCAGAATCCTCTGCGGCTAGTGGTGCCTTTGCCCAGGTTTTGCTTGGGCCCACTGGGTCTACTCGACCTGGCTGGCTGCACTTGGCTTGCACTGCCAGCCTGGATCCCATGCCTGCCCAGGGTGAGTGCAGCAGCAAGGGGTGTGTGAGTGAGCAAGCATGGGGTCTGGCCACTGCACACAGCCAAGCACACCAGCTGTGGTGGGGTAGGTACCTACAGGTGCTAGCTCCCTGCAAGGCTGCAGGTGGACCAGGTGTACAGCAAGCAGTTTCCATGACTGGCACTGGGGAATGTGGTTACACCTGGAAGCTTGGAGATGCCAGGAACCACAGAGCCCCAAAGAGGGTATCACAGCCCTGGCTCAGGGAACTCCTAGGTCTGGGCTTTCAGAAGGGCCACAGCTCTTCTCTCCTTCTTGTCTCCTGCAACATGATGAGCAAGGGGCATATTTCAGCCTGTTTGTATTACAGCTTTTTCAGCCCCGCCATTCAGCAGATCTGAAGTTCTTGTCCTGCACCCAGGAAGAATAAGGTATGTGGACAAGTGGAGAGTGAGCAAGGTGAAGAGGTGCTTTACTGAGTGACAGAACAGCTCAGAGGAGACTCACAGTGGGTAGCTCCTCTCCACAGCCAGGGTGTCCAGTGAGTGTTCAGCTCTCAGCAGAGAGGAGACCCTAGAATGTGTAGCTCCTCTCCACAGGCAGGTCATCCTGTCATCAGCAGAGAGGAGACCCTTGGGTGGGTAGCTCCTCTCCACAGCTGGTTGCCCTGTTGTCTCTTTTTGGGTCTGGCTGAGTCCAAGGCTTTTATGGGCTTCTGAGGAGCAGAAGTGTGTACTGATTGGTCTATGGGTGGCCATGGGCTGGCCTGGGAAAAGCACCATAAGTTCCCACTCTGGTTCACGGGACTGGCAGCCTGGCCTCCAGGCTTCAGGCCTCCCCTGGCTTGAAGGTAGGGATTCACCTGGGACCCAACCCTTTCTGCCCAGGGGCCTGTCTGCCTCCTGCTGCTATTCATGGCACCCAGGCTATTCCTGCTGAGGTGAATCTGCACACCCACACCAAGTTGCCCTCACCACCACCCCCGTTGGCCTCACTCCCATGCTTGTTGGCACCAGAAGTCCAGAGCTGGCTGAGGTGGCATGGGGCTGGCATATCAGCACTGCCCCAAGCATGTGCACAGCCAGCCAGGTTGTGACAGCACCCAGGCTTGGCCTCAACTCCATTCCGAGATCGGAGCGGGTGCCAGGAGCAGGGAGACAGCAGGCAGTGGGAGCAGATACCCTTGAGCCTGCGGGGGAAGGGGGACTTCCTGGGCTCCTGAGAGTGCAGAGATGCCCAGGCCCGCAGCTGTGGCTTGAGTGGTTGCAGCTGCACCTGGGAGGGTGGGGCTCCTGCCTGCTCCCAGCCCCCAAGAGCACAGGGATGCCCAGGTCCATAGCCATGGGTGGGCAGCCACAGCTCTGCCCAGGGAATGTGAGGCTCTTGCCCTGCCAACTCAGAAGTGGGACAGGGCTTCTGCCTGTTCCTGGTTCCCACTGGCTCCGTGAAGCACACAGCCCGGCCGTGCCTCCCCCACTGCAACTGGCATCATGGCAGTGGCTGCTCCAGACAGATCGCCGCTGCCATCAAAACCATAAAACCTCTTTTGACTTTTTCATGAAGAAATATTATTTTACAATTAGAGAAGTCTTATATTAAAAAAAATTGTTACAACTTAAACAGAAAGTGGGTCCCTAGGTCATGGCCACTGCAGACCATTTGGATTAGGAGTGGGGACAGGGATATTAGAATATGGAGACTTCTCTGTACTGGGTCAGGATACCATTGGTAGGGTGCTGAGAGAAGTTACCTCACTGGGAGGGTAACAGTTGGTAGGGAGGGAGTGAGGAAAGAGAGGCAGTGCCTCTAGTGAAGGGGTATCCAATCTTTTGGCTTTCCTGGGCTTCATTGGAAGAAGAAGAATTGTCTTGGGCCACACATAAAATACGCTAACACTAACAATAGCTGATGAGCTAAAAAAAAAAATTGTAAAAAAGTCTAATAGTGTTTTAAGAAAGTTTACAAATTTGTGTTGGGCCAAATTCAAAGCTGTCCTGGACCACAGGTTGGACAAGCTTGCTCTAGTGGTTAATCACACACATTCTTGCGCCAGCCTATTTATTTTTTATTTTATCTTTGACACAGTCTCACTCTGCCACTTAGGCTGACGTGCAGTGGCGTGATCTTGGCTCACTGCGACCTCCGCCTCCCGGTTCAAGCGATTCTCCTGCCTCAGCCTCCTGAGTAACTGGGATTACAGGCATGCGCCACCATGCCCAGCTAATTTTTGTATTTTTAGTAGAGATGGGGTTTCACCATGTTGGCCAGGCTGGTCTCGAACTCCCAACCTTAGGTGATCCACCCACCTCGGCCTCCCAAAGTTCTGGGATTATAGGCGTGAGCAACTGCACCTGGTTGTGCCAGCCTATTTCTTATCCCTATTCCATCCCTTCTTGCTGTGCAACCTTGGCAATTATTAATTTTTTTTCTGCCTCAGTTTTCTTATCTGTGAAATGGATACAATAAGAGTAGCTACCAACCTAGGGTTTTTATAAGAATTAATTGAGTTAATATATGTATCATATTTGCTCCATAATGAGCGCTGTTATTGCTATTGCTCCCAAGTTTGGCTTTGAGCTTGTTCTGAGCTAACAGTGGCAGTTCTGTGCCATAAAAGAAGGTGCCCAGGAACATCTCCTCCTCAGCCCTCTTTAAACCTGTCCTGGCTGCTGTATGTGGGACCATCCAGGTTCTCGGAGCTTGAACTATGTGGGTAATTTGTATTTGTTTCCTCTACAAGTCAGCATCAATCTTTCCACATCTCTCATGGAACAAAATGCTCTGTGTCCCATTGCTGATTTTTATCACTGTTGTTAATGTTAATAACTTTTATTAAGCACAGAGTTATAGGTGGTATAAAAAGCAAAGGAGTCACCAAACAAGAGACCTAACCTCTCTACCTCCAAAACAAAACAACAACAAAAAGGATCACAATGTACTTTTTCCTTTTGCCCTTTCATTTCCCATGTTTTAAAATGTTAATTCAAAATGTCATTTTTAATTAAATTTTTATTTGAGGGAAATGTTAAGTAACACCAGTCTGTGCTATTTTTAGCAGTGGCTCGTCCTCTGGTTCAATGTGAGAATGAAAATGCTGTGTGTAAGCTATAAATTCAATGAGGGCAGTGACCTTATCTACCTTCTACATTGTTGTGTCCCTAGTTATTCCAGTGTGGTACATGCTCAATAGGTGACTTGTTAATTAATTTTAAAGTGAAAAAGTATAGCAAGTTCTACTTTTTATCTTTGCAATTCTAAAAAAAATTACAAATGGAATGGTTATGTTGATTATGATTATGGATGGTAAAAACTTGTGGGAATTTTTTTATTAGGAGAACTCAAGTTTTTATATATATACACACACACACACACAAACACACATGTATATCTCGCCACACACACAATTACATATATATATACATATGTATGTACATCTATCATATTTACTACAATCATACATGTGTGATCATAGTTAATATTTATTGAACATTTACTAATTTCCAGAAATTAGGCTATGCACCATACATCGGGACTTTTTTTGGAAGCTCATGAAACACTTTGAAGGTAGATGCTAGGATTGTCCTCATTGAAGAATCTAGAAATGGGATGGAGAGATGAGGAACTGTGTCTGACATCACAGGGTGAGAAATTATACAGGTGAGGTTTGAACCCAGATAGGTTCATTCCAGGTAATGCTGTGCCTCCTATTTATCAATATTTCTGCTTGCCTGTGTGACAACAGTGAGTGGTATAAATATGAGGAAGAAAATTGTGGAGGTTTTGCATTTATAAGTTTGGCAAGAGCTGGGGACAGCCTTTCAGCTCTTGAAAAGGTAGACTGAGAATCAAGCTTGCTCTTCCTTTGAAATATCAGTGAGCAGAAATAAGAATTGGGAGCTGGAGTACATTCCTTGAAACATAATTTTCTCAGAAAGTGAGTAAGAAGAAGATAGGAATATTGCTATTGATTAACAATCCTATTAGAAGACAGTAGCAGGATAGCTTTCCTTTCTTCCCTTCTTCCTTCCTTTGAAATTTATTGAGCAACTACTTTGCACTAGGCCCTGGAAATGCACAGATGGAAAGTGTACAGAAACTAACCGGGGAAGCTCACAGTCTAGGGAATAAACAGACACATGAACATGACCACAACATCACGTAATCAAATGGAGGCATATGCAGCCTGTTGTGGACCACAGGGGAGGATGTGACTCATTCAGTCTGGGGATGTCAGGAAGTGCTTGGAATCAAGGATATGTTGTTTGAACCAAGTTTTGAAGAATGAGCAGGAGTTAGGGGGAGAAACAAGAGTGGAATTAACAGCATTCATTTCTGTGTTCACTCAATCATTCTCATATTTCATTCAATGTCTACTATATTCCAGTCCTTGTGCACAGAATATTCTGAGGATATTAAACGAATACCTTCTTTAGCATTTCTAGTCTTAAGGAATCACACTATCCTTTAATAGAAAATTAATAGCATAATTTCCCATTGATTTTATGACAGGCAGCCCAGTTTTTTCCAGTTCCCTAAGTTTCAAAGTCCATCTTGGTTGTCTGATCCCCTCAGCCTTGCTCCTGACCACAACTTCACTTCTCTGGTTGTCGTCTTTGTTATGCGGAAACCAGCTTTCCTCATGCTGCTGCTGTTCCCCTCCCTTTATGTTTGCCCAAAGTATGCATGCAAACCAGACCCTTAATTTCCCAGAGGAAAACAGCTATAAGCAAACTATTAGGAGAAGGTTATTGAAAATTTGCAGATAACAAATGGAGTTACAATGCAGGAAACAACATCAATGACAACAATGTAATGTAACATGGACACCAAAACCAGGCACTATGCTCCCCTAACACACAGGCCACTTCCCTAGAAGTTTCTCTTTTCATTCATTAGCTTTAGCCAGTTGCCATGCTCCAGGGGTCAGCCTACCTTCCTTTTCTCTGAAATTGCCCTGTAGCACATGTCCTCTGTTTGGAAGCTAAATGATCACAGCTCTGAGATTCCTGGAGAAATTGAAACTCCAATTTTTTTTATAAAAAGACTATAAGCTTCAGAGATGCAATTCTGTCCATAATGATGAAAATATTTAACCTTATAACACAGATACTATAGCCATATAATCCCTGGAATCTTTCCATCTCAGCATAAAATCCTTGCTTTATCTTTGCTTAGAGATAACAACTTCAACCAAGGGGCCACTACCAGGCCTCAGAGACGAATTCCAGTCTCCTATTTAGAAGGAAAATAACTACTCATAATTTTAGAAATTGCAACCTCTTACAAATGGATTTTGGCCATCCCAACTACCCTTCTTAAACATTTTAGTAAGCCACTGAGAATTAATATAACTGTAGAATGTTGCTGTTGAATATTAGTGTAGAGTCAGGTTTTATCTCACCTTGTATGCACCAATACAGCCACATTATTTATGGTCATGCCAGTTTTTAAAGTGGTGTCCATCTGATTGGTCAATTGTTTGTTCTGATTAGCCAGTCCTATGTTGTACCAGTTGTTACAAACTTTGAATAACATCTGGCCTTAGAGATCATATAATTTGGGGTCTGGAAATATATGTTATGTTTGCTGTTATTCCTGGGGCCTTGAACATTACTTATCTACTTATTTGTCTTCTCTGGGTCTGGACATGGCTTTATGATCCTTTTCATTGCAGCTTTCCAGGCAGCTCCTATGAACTGATCAGCCTTGGAATGCAGGAGAATATCTATTTGTCCTCCCAGATCTAGTCGAAACCCGTTATCTTTCAGATGAGGCTTTGTCCACCAGACAAAAAAGCTCATATTGTAGTACAGAGTTATTTGTATGCCTATTACATGACACATAGCCGGTAACAAAGTTGGGAGAGTGAGCAAATGTAAACACATTTGCAACACAGTAGGCACATTAAATCTTGGCTTTAAGTTCTTTTGGTTGTGTAAACCTAAATTTTGTGGAATCAAGTTTATTAACTCCTTAATCCTCTGATTTCTTTGGAAAAGAAGTGTGCCTACTTATGTAAAGGTAAATGTCCATGTTACATATTGAAATATTTCTTGCTTTCTATGCTGTTCCACTGGGATTTCTGTATTTGTCCCAAGTCTCTCTGGAGCCTGTCAAGTGAGATAACTTGTATAAACTGGAGCAGAGAACATTCCCTGTGAATAAATCCAGTCTGGGACAAAGCACAGCATTCACTTCTCAGATGAAAATCAATCTGTCAGAAGAATTTCTTTACTGCTTAATTTGTCTTATGTGTCCAATTATGTGAACACTAGTGTATAAATTGTTCAGAAATTGCTTTTTCCATTATCTATTCCAAGACCTTTTTTTTTCATTTCTTGAAATTAATGAGAGACTTTTCAAGTATAACACCTGAAGATTTAACTTTCACTTCGTTCATTGCCATCTTAAATGGCTGATGATGAGTTCATGGATGGCACCTTTTCCATGGGACAGATATTGCTTAGGTACAAGCTCATTGCTCTCATTCATTCTGTAGATAACGTACAAAACTCTCAAAGAGGGAAGGTGTTCCAGTCACAAAGTAGAGATGCAATAGCTGTGTGCAAGGTCTGAGCTCAAGAAAACCCGTAAATATACTTCTATAAACTGGTCCTAAGCTCCTGCCACACTGAGCTAACTGGTTTTTCTGGGGGTGGGGTAGATAAGCAATCAGAACTGAATTCTATCCAGCTTGCTGATAAATATATTCTACCATAATTCTATTTAATTTCAGAGAAGAGGGTATATTCTATGATTAGAATACATTTCTGAAGACCTCCTCAAGTCATGTAACAGGCATACAAAAAGCTCTGTACTGCAGTGTAAGTTCCCTTTAGACCTTTACTTAGAAACTATATGACAACTTCCATGATTCAGGAACAGTACTGCAGTTGAAAAATAACACGCCTGTAATCCCAGCACTTTGGGAGGCTGAGGCAGGTGGATCACGTGAGGTCAGGAGTTTGAGGCCAGCCTGGCTAATATGGTGAAACCCCATCTCTACTAAAAATACAAAAATTAGCCAGGTGTGGTGGCAGGTGCCTGTATTCCCAGTTACTTGGGAGGCTGAGGCAGAAGAATCACTTGAAACTGGGAGGCGGAGGTTGCAATGAGCCAAGATCGTGCCACTGCACTCCAGCCTGGTACAGCATGAGACTCCATCTCCAAAAAAAAAAAATTGAAAAAAGTAAAGCAGATAGATAATTCTATAACAGATGAGGATAGACTGAATCACTAAAAATAAATGAACAATTTGACCTTGCAGAGTGATATATCTTTACCCTACCCTTATAATTCAGTGTCTAAGTCCTGCTGCTCAATTAAATATATCAACCATGTAATAAGGTGTTTCCTGCTCTTGCTTTACAAGTGTGACAAAGTTATTATTTGGCATTTCAAATATTTAGGGACAAACCAACCACCTGCTTTTACCTTAGATCACATTTTTATTTTTATAATTCTTAACCTCATTCTTCTGTAAATAAGAAGTTTTCTGTACCCCTCAGGTTGCCCTCAAGATTTTCTGTTTGTCTTTGATTTTCTGCAGCTGGAATATTATATGACTGTGTGTGTGTGTGTGTGTGTGTGTGTGTGTGTGTGTGTGTGTGTGTGTTTGGTATTTATTCTGCTTGGTGTTCTCTAAGATTTTTAATCCATTGTTTGTTATTTCTCAGTAATTTTGGAAAATTTTCTGCCGTTATTAGTTTCTGTTCCTCCTTAATCTCTGGTACCTCAATCATACATATGCTATACCATTTCATATTGCCCCATAGCTTTGGATATTCTGTTCTGTGTTTGTTTGTTTTCTCTTCATATTTCAGTTTGGGTGATTTCTATTGATTTATCTTCAGGTTCACTGATTCTTCTAACATCTGTATTGAGTGTACTGATGAGCCTGTCAAAGGCATTCTTTATTTGTCACTCACCTTCAGATTTCTAGCATATCCTTTGATTCTTATAGTGTCCCTACTTCTGCTGACATTACCCATGTGGTCTTGCATGTTGTCAGATTCTAGCCCAAAGTGAGGTCTGAGGGGAGTTGGTGGGCAGGTGGGGTGTAGCTGGAAAAACACTTGTGGAATCATAGGCAGTCTTGACATGGCTTTATTCTCTCTCTGGTCGTGAGCCAAACTGCCTGTACAGCATCAGCAGGGTAGTTATACCTTTTACAGACTATAGTGGCTCCAAGCCAAGCATGAGCTCATGTGAGTGGTCATCTAATGTGCCTTGCATGGCATGGTTACATACTGTGCAGGGTTGTGTGCCTGCACTCCAAACCCGCTGAGTCACGCTGCCTTGGAAGGCTGCTTTGGCCTACTCCTGACTGAGGTGCAGCCATTTCTCTTACACATGTTGTCTACCTTTTCTATTAGAGCCTTTAACTTTTTAATTGTTAGTTATTTTTAAATTTTCTGTCTGATAATTCCAACATCTGTGTCATATCTGAGTTTGGTTTTGATGATTGCTTTGTCTCTTCAGGCTATATTTTTGGAACGTCTTCTAAATTATTGGTGACACTTGGACATATTGTATAAGGAAATAGATAATAAGGTAAAGAGATTTTTTATATGAGGATTTATGTCAATCTGACCTGCATTTGGGCTAAGTTTGTTTATTTTAGCTATGGATACCAGAGGGTTCAAATTCTTCTAGTAACTTTATTTTGTCTTGACTCTTAGCTTTGGGGCTTCCCTTTCTTGCTGTTCCTGAGAGATAATATTTCTCTTGTAGCTGTTTTAGCTGTAAACTAATGCTATTGTCGCTGGAGGATTATTAGCATAATGGTAGCATGTGTGTCTTGGGGGCCACACACTCTCTAATCTTTTGATTAAGCCTCAGTCTTTGGAGTGCACATTGGGCCTGTGTTTTAGGGTTGTGGCCTTTACAGGTGTTTCTGTCCCTTCTGTAGGAATAGAGCCTTCTTCTTTCTGCTCTTTATCCCTTTCCAGCCTTCAGCAGGTGTTCTCCAGTCTTCCCAGTCTTCCTTTGTGAGAACTTCTCCCCTGTAGATTGTTCCTTTGCTTTCTTAGGTAAAATAGGATAGAGTAGAACACAGCTCCCTAAGCCCAGTTGGAATGGATTTTTACTGTTGCTGTCTGACATGTCCTCCATGGAGATTAAGCCTGAGAGTGAAACAATTTAGTGGATTTCACCATGGCTACTCTCCCCTCCTCCTGTCAGAGCACCAAGGGAAACTTTTTGGACTGTCTCCTTGACCTGCCCTAACAGCCTGATGAGATTCTGAAAGAAAAGTTTAGTTATATATGGAGGCCCCCAGAAACTTCTCACTTTGATGCTATCTCACAGTTTGCTTCCAGAATTCATCAAAAGTTCTATTTTAATATTCCAGAGGCATTTGCTTCAGGTAAGCAAATACTCAGGTCCTTTGTCTCCCTAGAGGTACTTCTCTCTCTAGATAATGGGAGGTAATTTTCTCTGTGACCTTAGCTCTTTGATGAGTCTAAGAAAAGTCTTTTTATCCCCCAACATTTTGTTATTGTAAGAATGGGAATGACAATGTCCATTTTCTTTTTATGTCTGAACTGAAACTGAAAGTTCACACTTACTTTTATTTGTAATGCTCTTTCTAATCTAGTTTTAGTGATTCCATTAGGTTTAGGTATAGCTGCAGGTGACACAAAACCCAAAATAATAGTGGCTTGGACAAGATATGTTTATTTTTGTCTCAGTAAAACATTGTCCATGGAAGATCTGGTGTTTGTGGTATGAGGGACTCAGAATCTAACCTTAGCAAGAAGAACCAACATAATGGTTCCAAACAGTGCTAACCTTCAATCATTACACCTGCATTCAAACCAGCAGAAAGCAAGAAGAGGTTAAAGAAGGTGCTCCTTTTAAGAACACTGTCTGGAAGCATGTGGCATAACTGTTTACATCCCGTGGGTTAGAACTTAATCACATGGCCATACCTAGCTACAAAGAAACCTTGGAAATGTTGTCTTTATTCTCCGTGGCTTCTATGCCCAGCTAAAACCTAAGAGTTTTCTGAGTGAGAAGGGGAAAATTGATATTAAAAGACAATTGGCAGTCAGAATTAATGCTTTCTCTCTCTCTCTCTCTCTCTCTCTCTCTCTCTGTGTGTGTGTGTGTGTGTGTGTGTGTGTGTACTATATGTTAACTTCAGAACAAACTTTGATCTTGGGCATATTTCCCATTTGCCCTGTAAAAATTTGCATTGTTACCCTCACCATTTGATGAAGTCTGCGTATGCATTTCTGCTCTTTTGGAATGTAGAGGCTGTGTCTTCATATCTGAGATACAGTGTTTCTGATAAATATTGGGCAAGAGTTAATTAAACCTAAAAAAAAGAGCTCTGGTAATAAATGCAGGTAAACAATGGAAATACCTTAGTCCATTTATGCTGCTGTAACAAAATATCTTTGAGTAATTTATGAAGAATAGAAATGTATTTTTTTACATTTCTGGAGGCTGGGCAGTCCAAGATCAAGGCTCCAGCAGATTGCATGTTTGGTCAAGGCCTGTTCCTCCTGGATGGTGCCATGTGAGTATCATCACATGGTGGGAGCGATGAAAAGAGAAAAAGGATATGAACACTGTGTTCTCACATGGCAGAAGAATGAAAGAGCAAAAAGGTTCTAAGCTAGTTCCTGGTAGCCCTTTCATAAAGCACTAATCCAAGAGGCGCCACCCACAGGACTTAATCCCTTCCCAAAAGGCCCCATCTCTTAATATCAGCACAATGGGGTTAAGTTTCAACACATGAGTTTTGGGAAATATTCAAACCACAGCAGGGGCAAAGCAAGTGGCTTGTAGATAAGGAAGTGACAGCTATAGGCTAGGCTATAACTTCCTGGGAAACTCAGCTTCTGTTGACTGTTTCTACATCAACCTTAGACTCAATTGAATCAAATGATCAAGGAGAAATTATTGAGCATTTACAGTGTTCTCAGTTAACAGCTGGTATAAATAAAGAAATAAAAGACTGATTTCCATTCCTCAAAGAACAAAGGCTAACAGATGAAACAATTTGATGGAGTAAATAGTATTTTTTTTTGTATGTACAGATGCTAACTGTCATCGAAGCTGTGGAAACAGGACCCTTAGTGCAGGCAGGATAGCTGGATAGTTGAGGATGTGGGACTTTCCCCACTCCTGGGCTAGCAATAATCTGTGAAGTTAGAATAGAGATACTCTCATTATCTACCAGTAGGATAAAAATTATACAAGGCATAGAATGATTTCATAAAATGCAAAGTAAAACAAATATGAAGGAATTATCACTATTATCTATAAGCCATAAAGGCCATTGATTGCTTGTTTCACATTTGTTCTGAATTTCTGAACCAACAAGGAGTTAACAAAATGCTCCCCCACCCCTTATACGGCAATTAATGATATGTCTAAAAATAGTTACTAATTATAATAGGCTTTTATTCTGAAAAGGAAAATATCAAGACAATCCCTCACAGAAGGAAAATTATTATCTTAGTTTCCATTAAGTAATTCCCCCCCCCCCCAAATACTTACAGTTGGGTATGGGATCGCTGCCTTGGTAGGCTCCACTTCTTTGAGTCACTTTGCTGTTTCTAACATCTCTAACTAATCATAGTCACAGAACTGACAAGTCCAAACTGGACAGCTGTTTCTTGAAAATAAAATATCTAATGGCAAAAACTATTGCCCTTGCCAATGAAAAAGCAAAGGCATCTGTACTTCACAACTGAAAGGGGCTGTTTCTTGGTTTTTCAGTTCCTTTGTAGTTTCAGGCCACATTTAGATGAATCTGTTTTGCTAAAATACTGAATTTTCCAGTGAAATGAGTCAGGTATTAGCCTTTTGTCAGGCATTACAGAATCACGACATGCTTAAAGCTACAGCATGCTTAGTGTAACACTAATGCTGTTTTATTCATTTTCCTTAAATTCTGAGGAAAACAAGATGCCATGGCCTGGTTGTTTGGAGCAATTTTGGGGCTGAAACATAACCATCATTACTACTCATTTGTTTCCATGGTGAATTGTGATGTGTTTCAGGAGATGTAGCCATGCAGAGAAGCTCAATCAGAACAGCCAAATGCCAGGGTGAACAACATACCCACAGGCAATCAAGGACCATACATGTAAAGAGTGATGTGATTTCAGAGGCTTTTTAAAGAGAAAATTTGGGCTAGTCTACTTTTAAAAGTAAGATTAGAAAACATATGCCTATCGAAAGTACTATAAATATTAGGTTGGTTCAAAAGTTATTATGGTTTTTGCAGTTGAAAATAATGGCAAAACCCACAATTACTTTTGCACCAACCTAATAAGAACAATAGTAATTTGCTGTTTTCCATTTGAGGGGGAAAAAAAGGTTATAGGAGAAGAGAGATAAAGAAAATGCAAGAAAGAATGAAAAAATTTTTAAAAATCACCAAAAAGAGCCATTCATGCAGGTTCAAAGAGACATTTTCATGGAGTAATTACCCAAAGTGTGGCTTTTTAAAATATTTGCTGATAAAGACTTTTATAACTCCATGGAGGTTTTGTTACTAGTGTTCTAATAATAGAAATATTATTATATTTTTACATTTTCTTCTTCTCAAATAAGTATGGTGAAGGCCTGATTTGAGCTTTCAGAAAATTCTCATTTTGACCTGAAGTTTGTAATTCATCCCATCTTACAGAGTGCTTCAAACTGTGGAAATAAAACATAAGAGTTACTGTAAAGATGTTCACACTATTACAGAAATGTCTTTTTGTCATTAAAGCCTACCGAACACATCAAGGACACAAACAAACAAACAGAACTAGATTAACAATAATAGTGTTTTAGAGATGATGATACTTAAAGTTATTTTCACATAATGCCTTCATTTTACAAATGAAAATATCAACTCCCTCAAAACTGAAATAACATATTCAAGGATCATAAAGGTAAGGGTGGTATGGAATCCAAGTTGTGGCTTCTATTTCTGTTCTCCTGCCTCTGCATATAGTAAAGCTATGACATGTTTGTAACCCTGTAGAATTTTCCACAACATTCCACATATACTCAAAAAGCCACCTTGAATAACTGAGCCAGATGCCTAGTTGATGAAAAAATTACATTTGTTTTTCCTAAAATTTCTGGATTAAAAATACCAATGATATTTGCAAGCAGATTTTCTTTAAGTTGCTAGTAATAATTGGAATTTCTCTTGATTCTTCCCATGCCAAAATAAAAGAGTAGAATTTTTATCTTTGCCAGGACCATACAAATTCTAAAGAATTGAATGAGGAAAATAGATGTATCCCTGGAATGAAACTAGTAATTTATTCTTTCCCTCTTCTCTGGAACCTGTAACAACAACTTGCATCTGAGCCATCCCCAGAACTGATGAGGAGCAACCATCAAATAGCGGAGATTCAAGGGGCAACGCTGACCTTGTGCACATACTGTAGCCAAATACTTTTAGTTTAAATTGCAAGCATTTTCTCATTGGAACATGCAGAACACATAATCAAAAATGTCATTTTTCAATGAGTTCACTTCCAGTTAGTGGAGAAATCTGTTCCTAAATTTGATACTAAACAGTTGTAGGACACGTAACAAAACATTTTAGCATTATATGACCCAATTTCCCCATCAGTAAGATGCATATGATCTGACTTTTCCTCACTGGGATGTTGGGGAAATTAATGACAAATTCACAGCTCTGAACATCTTAGTCCATATTAAAGTAACAAGCTAAATATTGTAACAAATTGAGATGTAAGCCACTTTTAAATTCATTAAATCTAATTTTATTAAGGCTATATAAATTGAAGCTACCCCTTAATTGAATCACATATTTTCACTTTTGTACAATAGATAAAATATTAGAAGCTAAATTAGAAAATTTACCCGCATAGAATCTCATGTTCCCAAAATCTCAAATAATCTGGGGATTAACTGTTGTGAATGGTATTAATGGTCTACAAGAATTTACAAAAACGGTTCCTCCTTTAAATTTGTTAAGTTAAATTGTCTAATAAGAGTACATTAGGTTATCTATAAATCTTTGAAAATCATAGGAGCAAGTAACACCATATGAGATCACTTTAAGTTAGCATTAAACACTGAACTGCATTTTGAAGAACGATGTGCAATACAATTGGCAGGACATTGAGCACCACAGTCAGAAAGCCCTTGTTCTCTACTTTTATTGCTTTTTTTTTCTTTTCAAAAACAGCAGTTAGAATTTACCCATGGAAAGAGAAATTATATTTTCAATTTGTAGAACTATCAGGGCTTGGAAAATGAAAACTCTAATTCCTAATTGTTAGCAACCCAAAAATTTGTCAGGGACTATTTCTGCCTAGCTCTCAACTAAAAGTATCCAAGAATTGCTAATGAAGTGATATTTCTACTGCATGTTTTAGACTTTTGGACTTTTCCATTGTTTATTCTAATCTGCATTAGCAATTATTCTAATGGGCAGAAAGAAATTTAGATTTAGCAATGATCAGGTTAATTCAATCAATTTAGGCCAACTAAATAATTCATTCATTTCCCAAGTGACTGTATGGTTTGAGTATCTAGATTTATTAATACATATTAGCTAAAACTATACTTCTTTTTTAAAATTTGAGGACATCATGCTGATAAACCCATTTAGGTGAGAATGTGGGACTCATTAAAATGTGATGTTAGGTCAAAATATTTTTGGCATTCTTTATGGGATTAAACACAGACACTCTGTGAAAAAATTGTTTTTATGTGTTTACGTTATGAGGATTTAAAGATTTGGTATCTTTAAATCTAAAATATAAAGTCAGGTTTGTTTGACTCCACTTGATATTGTATTAAGCCATATCTTCCACCGTAACTCATTGGTATAGTAAAAGCCAAAGATAAGATTAGTCTAGAAAAGAAGAGGTGAAACTTTATTTTTTTCTGCTAATACTAAAATACAAATGTAATTCCTCATAATTATATACTGCATTTAATCTGTGATGAATAAAAACTCATCAATACTAATATTATACAGTGTTCTTGGTAGACATTCAATTAACGTATGCTCTCCTTCATATGTTCCTCCATTCATCCATCTAGCCCTCTCCAGTCATCTAGCTATCCAACATAATTGGAAAGATCTTCACTTGCCATGTTGAAACCCTTGTATAAGTACAACTCTGATGGACAGATTTTAATTCTTAGAGGCAATGATAGACTATAAACAAATAGAGTTTTCTAACTGCCTTATAATTTACAACTCTATCTGCAATGCAAATATAGCTTTCAATGGCAAAACCCGCCATTACTTTTGCACCAACCAACCTAATAATACTTCATGTTATGAAAAGCAATGTGATTTCATTTTCTTCATTCTCTCCTTTTCCTAGTTTTAAATTTAATTCTTACCCCCTTTTACTTTTAAAGTGTACTCCTTTGGGCCTGGAAGTTATTAAAGTAGACCCCTTGCTGAGTCAGTTACCTGTTAATGGATATTCCCTTAGTCACCCAAAGACTGGAAAAGCTTTGAAACAATCAATTCTAGAGATTCTATTAAATTTTAGCCAAGACGTGGCTCCTCCTCAAATGGAGCTTGGAGGGAGTTATTGACATAAGAATGATAAGATGGAGCAATGGTTTTATTCTTCCATTTTTTATTGGTTCAGTTAATAAATATTTATTGACTGCTTACTAGATGCCAGAACCTGGATGGCTCTCTTTCATCTCTATGGACTCCTCCTTGATCCACCCCTTTAAAAATGGCTGATTTCTTCCAGGGGTCTGCTTTGGTCTCTCTTCTTCTCATTGGATGTAGACTTGTAAGACTTCTTAATGGATCTAATGAAATTGTCCTTCTCTCTTGCTATCAGTCAGTTCATTCTTAACTGAAAAGGATCAGATAAATAGTATAAAGGGAATACAAATCGAACAATTTAATGTATTCCTGTCTTGGAAACATTAGAAGTTTTAACAACAGGTAAATATATGTCATGGTAGTATATCTATAAAATTTCAGGTCCTAGTTGCAAGGCTGAGGGAAGGGAATGGGAGGCAGGGGGCTTTTTTCTCACTTGTGCAACACAAACCTCTTATGTCATTATCTCTAGAAGGTTGGCCTACTTCCCTCATCTAGTCAGGTGAAGTGGGACCATTTCCCCGAACCAAGCTTGTAGTGGGGTTCATTTTACTTTTGGAGAAGCAGTAGTTTGGAAGGAGAGTGATTCTGTTTTACAAGGAGAACATTCTTACCAGTCTCTGAACAGTAGCTCTACCACTGCCTGAAAACATTAGCAACCTGTTTATTTAAGAAAGTCACAGCAAGGACTCCTATTTATAACAATATCCTCCCATTGCGTAAGACTTTCTCCCTACCATTTCCTGTGGTAAATTTGTTGTTGGATTCTAGAAAAAAGAATAACTTGGTAGAAACTAAGATTTCTAGATAAGATTAAAACAACTCAGACACGCTCTCTGAGAAGAAAATGCCTCTTTGGAGCAGAGAGGAGGAAATTGGCCCCATTTGTAAAGTCTCCTGACCCATCAGGGAAGGACACGCTGCCCTGACTGGGGCCGGGTCAGCGCCAGTTATATCCGCAGGCACCTTGCAGTCCAGACCTCCAGGGGCCGCAGGTGGAATCCTGTGGCTGAGGACGTGACTCAGAAGTGCCGGCCAAAATTCCATGAATCTGTTCTCTCTGGCAGGTGGTCGAGGTATTGAAAGGGCTGGGCTTTGACAGCGGGAGGACCTGGGCCAAAACCTGAGGGAGTCTCAGCATGGAAAAGCTGACACTTGGCCTGGAAATCAAATTCCAGGCACATGTGGCAATGTGGTTGCTGTTTTACAAGAATGCTCAGGAAAAAGTCTCAGAAGCTGCCAGGGCCGGGTCATCTGCATCCTGCCCCAGCTCTACCAAGGGTCACAGGCGGGATAGTGTTGGGCATTTTTTCCTCCCCCAAACTCCTGGTGCATGAGACTGATAGGATTCATGCTGCCCTCCTCCCTCTGCAGTCCGCCCACACCGCTGGCTGAGGTCCTCGTGTGCAGAAGTTCATTTTGTGCCATGGACTCCCTTTTGCCTTTGGTGAAGCCCATGGACTTCTCAAAATAATGTTTTTAGATACATAAAATAAAAAACACAGGATTACAATGGAAACCCATTTCATGGAAAATGAATTATCAAAATACTTTTTTCATTTATGAGCAATAGAAACGTGTGTATACCTTATCAATTTGTTAAATTACAAGATTTAATGGCAGAGCTAATAACTGATGTAATTTCAAAGTAGTGATGAGTGTCAAAAATGTTTTGACATCTGTAATAACTGAAATGTGATTTGAAGGCACTTTATTTGATTTCTGTTGGCCTGAGGCACAGGTATTCCTAGTGCCACTCAGATTTGTTGCCTATAGTTAACAATGAAGGAAAGGCTAAATTTCAGTTAGACACTGATAAAAAACAAGATGTGATATTTTTTTTTCCTCAAGCTCGTGGATGCCCAGGTTTAAACTCCTGCTCTAGTGCTGGTCTTCTGTGTTCCTCATTAGCAATCACACATCACTTCTTGCCTTCTAGAATATCAAATAATCTGGAATGTCTCCTTCAGCATGGTATTGCTATTTGAAGAAGACAAGAAAGGGTTGAACAATTTTGAGAGTCTTCCATGTGCTGAAAACTTTCAAACATTTTCCCATTTAATTCAATCTGCACAAATATTCAAAGTGAAATGGCCTCCTTTACTATATAGGTGAGGAAGCTGAGCCTCAGAAGACTCAGGAAGCTCATTCAAGGCTGCAGCTGATGAGCATCAGAACCAAGGTTTGAACCCAGAGCCCTATGCAGCCATACTTCCTCCTTAAGTTTATCTTATTTTCTTAGGAGTATTAGTCAGTGGCCTAAAATCAGGGACTATGCAAGAGTTCTTAGAGACTTACTTCCAAGCTAACACGGTAAGGCTTACAGCATGGCGGTTAAGCTTATAGGCTCTGGAGACAGACTTCCTGAGTTTCAGCCCCAACTCTGCCATAACTTTTAAACTTTGGGCAGGTTACTTAACCTCTGTTTCTCAGTTTCCTCACCAGGTTATCGTGAAGGTTGCATGAGCTAATTCGAGTAAATGTTAGCTAGTATAATATTATTTGCAAGTCATGTGGAAACCATCTCATTACTTGACAGCCATGCCTTATGTTTCCTTATGCCCTCTTGTCTTTAATCTTGTCCCATCCATTCATTCTTCATAATAAATCCAGACTTTTATTTCCAGTCTAATTGTGTCATTTCCCTGCTTACAATGGTACAATAGCTTCCCATTGCCTTCAGGAGAAAGTCTAAACTCAGGCTGGTGACTTTAAAGGCCCATCAAGATCTGGCTTGACCTTGATTTTCCATTAACTTCATTTCCAATCTTCTTCTTTATATTTCAAACATACTGAATTATTTGAATTTCCTGAGTGTCTCATGCCCTCTGTAGCAAACACTGCAGAATGTATAGTAATTTTCCCGTTCTTCCTTGTTAAAGAATCCTAAATGTATTTACTGGTTCTGCGGCAGATATATCTTCAGAGAAGGCTGGGCCTCTTCCTAGTTATTGGGGATAAACCTTAATTATAGTCAACTCATTACCTTTTCAAAATAGCTGATTTAATTAAGCACATCAGTGATATTAATTATGTGACACTAATTTGACAAATTTTTACTCTGACAGTTAGTGTCACCACTGACTGAGAGGAAGTTTGTTGAAGGTTTTTGGGATCAAAGACAGGAATGATTCCTATCATTACCTCTGGAATTTGATGAGTAAAGATATGATGTCTAGAGTTGCTAGGGCCAACTTACGATCATGAGTGGAAATAATCACTGTTGAGAGTGGCAGAATGGGAAGATAAAATAATATCTTGTGGAACTATTAAATTACTCTACCTTTCCTCCAGGTGTGTTGTAATGTGAGATAATTAGTGACCTTATTGTTTGAAGCACACTAACTTGGTTTTCTGTTTCTTGCTTCTGAAAGCCTGATATGTTTCCTCACCTATTGTCCTTTGCACTTATATTTTCTTTGCCTACCCACTTACTCTTTACCCAGTCAACTTCTACCTAGGTGGGTACCAAATTTTTCACCCTCCCTTACTACTGGTGGTGGCTATATGATACAGCCTGATCAGTCAAATAAAATCCAAATTTAGCTCAGAGGTTTTGGATAGCTGTTGTGTTCCTGAAAAACAAAAAACCCAAACACAGCTGACTGTCATGTTCCTTCCTTCTACCTATTTATTGACTAGAATGTGGAAATATTATTTAGAGCTGCAGCTATCTGGTGACCTTGAGATGAGATGTACTAAGAAAAGGCCAGGATAATTTCAAAGACATCAACACTGACATCACTGAGCTGCTGAAACAATATCAGTAACTACCTAACTCCAGAGTTCTTATTAGGTGAGCAAGAGAAACCCTTATTTCTTTAAGCCTCTATAGTCAGGTTTTCTGTTACCCACAGCCAGATGGATTCCTTACAGATACAAAGATACTCAGTAAATATTTATTGAGTACTGGATTAAACATATTGCAACAGTTTGCTCACTAATAAAGAATAGTCTTTCAAGAAATTTCTGACTTCGAGTATAATAAAATAGGTTGCGGCAGGTCAATTTTTCTACTGTAACAATGGAAAAAAGGTAACTTACAAGAATTATGTTTTAAAGACATTGCAGGGCTGTGAAAACTGTGAAGAACAGATGAACTAAAATTCTAGAGAGTGGAGGACTACTCAGTTGAGATGACCATCGCAAGCCATTTTATTATTTAAAAACTTGTTGGATGTTTAGCAACAGATGGGTCACAGCAGATGAAAGGAATTAGTGGCCTAGAAGTCATGTCAATAAAAATACACTCAAACCTAAGCACAGGGAGAAAAAAAGAATAAAAAAAAATGCGTAAGAGAGAAGTGAGAACTACTTAAATATGTGTATAAATGGCTTCTAGAATAAAGGGAGAGAGAATGTCAGAGATAATAACTAAGCATTTTCCAAAATTGAAGAAAGACATTAATCCACAGATTCAAGAAGCTTAGCATGCCCCAAGCTGTATAAACACATAGATAACCACATGTAGGCACATAGTTATCAAACTTTTAAATTAAACGTATGATCAGGATTTTAGAGGCATTGGGAAAAAAGAAAATAAAAACAAATTCAAAGAAACAGAAATGACTTACATCTGATTTGTCAAAGGAAATTATAGAAGCCAGAAGAAAATGGAGTATTGTCTCTGCAGGCCCAAATGGTGGAGGGGGAGGGGAAGTGAAAATATTCTTCAAAGATGAAGGCAAAATAAAAATATTTTCAGAAAAGCAGCAACCCAAAATATTAATTGCCAGTAGGTCTTTACTGTAGGAAATACTCAAGGGACTTCTTCAGGCAAAAGAAAATGACCCCAGAAGTATAACTCAAAAGGCAGGAGTGAAAAAAAAAAAAAAGAATACCAGAAAAGATATGTATGTGAGTAAATAAGCAAATATTATATATAAATATATATGTGGGTATGCAAGTATATATTGGCTGTAGAAAACAGTTATAATGATGTCTTTTGAAGTTTCAAATACATTTACAACTAATATATATAAAATAACAAATAAAAGAGAAAGGCATCAACTGAGTTTAAAAGGTCTAAAAGTATTTGGGAAGTGGGAAAGTTAGAAATCTGTATTAGATTCTAATAAGTCACATCATAATTTCTAGGGTAACTATTAAAAGAAAACAAGAGTGTGTATAACTAACAAATTAGAGAAGGGGAAATAGAATATAGAATAATAAATGTTTAATTAACCTATAAGGAGTCAAAAAACCAAAAACTAAAGTAATATAAAATAGATGACCAAAAAAGGAGGAAAAAAGCTAGCAAGATGGTAGGTACAAGCCCTACAATATTTGTAATTACATTAAATGTAAGTGGACTAAATAAGCAAAAGAATAAGATTGTCAAACTGGATAAAAAGTAAAACTTCACAATATGCTATTAATAAGAGATGTACTTTAAATACAAAGATCAGAAAATTTAAGAATAAAAGGATGAAAACACATAATGTAAGAACTAACTGAATTAAATTTTGGGTAGCTATACTTATATCAGAATATTTGGACTTTAAAGAGACAAACTTCATTGGGGATAATCAGGGACATTTCATAATGATAAGGAAATCATTATAAAATGAGGTAATCACACTTTTAAATCTGTGTGTACCCCACTGCATAATTTCAACACACATAAAACAAAAAAAGACAGAAATGAAAGGATCCATGGAAAAATCCATAGTCATAGGGAGACTTAATGAATTAAGGTATAAATTGTAAACCTAATAGTAAGGATTAGCAAATTTTTCCATCGAGAGCCAGATAGCAAATATTTTTGTTTTTGCAGGCAATATGATCACTGTCACACCACTCAGGTCTACTGTTGTGGTACAAAAGCATCTATTGACAATAAATAAATAAATGGGTGTAGTGGTATTCCAATAAAAGTTTACTTATAAAAACAGCACACACATACACAACACACGCACACAGTTAATAAACCAACAACAGAGATCATAAAGTAGTAGGAATCAGAAAGAGCACTCAATTCATCCAAAAGAAGGCACAAAAAACACGTGACCAAACAACAACAACAACAAAAACCCAAAAAACCTCGTACAACTAGCTTATCACTAATGAAAGTGATATTTTGAGCTCCATTTTCATGTTTCCTGTGTCTACCTCTCAATTATTTTAGACACCAGGTGGAGAAAAATGAAGTATTGTTTATTGGCTTCCTAAAGCACCAAAATTTATGAATCTCAAATTGAATTCAGCCCCTTTACTTTCACATGCCCACCCTCCCCCAAACACACACACAAGCACACACACAAATCCTACTCGCAGAAGTATTTTCATGTACAGAAAATTTTGCTGAAAGTTTAGGGAAATAAAGAGAAGGTTTTACATTATAGCCACATGTGAACTTCAGATTACATATTAGACATGCTTCTTCTTAAACGTCCTTTGGCAGTGTTCTTCTCCCAGCTAGGGTAGAATAGATCATGGGGGACAGTAATCTCATTGAGAAGAACTAGAACTAGTAAGCAAAATAATTTTATATGTGAAGGGTTAGCAAACTATGGCCCATAGGCCCATTCCAGCCATGCCTATTTTTTGTGTGTCTGATGGCTGTTTTGTGTTTTGCACGCAGTTGAGCCATTGTGACAGAGGCTGTTATGGCCTTCAAAGCCAAAAAAAAAAAATTTACTATCTGGCCTTGACAGGAAAGTTTGCTGATTCCAGATATTTAAAGGCAGAGAAGATCAGAAGTGTTGAAGACTAAAAGGTATATACTTTCAGAGAGGGAAGAAATATTCAGAGGAAAGTTGAGGAAATACAGCTGGTCCTGGGGGCATTTGTTGATTCTTGGTGAAGGTGAGTGTGGGGATCCAGGTTTGGCTTGGGTAGAGAGTCCCAGATGGAGGACAAATAAATCAGCAGAGATTTTGGTGGTCACATGGGACAGAAGCAACAATATTGGCAAGCCGAGGAGCATCTTTCCCTGGATTCCAGAGGTGGGTGCAGCATAAGGCTAAAGACTAAGCTAAAGCCTTGCAAAGCAAAACTTCCCATTGCATGGGAGACAAAGCCCCACGGAGGGAGGAAACCTGCTAACATCTGGTGAGAATCTGAAGCCCTAGATTAATAATCAGTTAGCATTGGTGAGCCACAACTCTTTTACCCTAAGACAACTTGCTTATCAGAGACATCATGAATGGAGAATCCATGCTAGGACCTTAGTGAAGGCTTATTGTTAGAGGACAGAGAAAAAAGTCCTCTAACAGTTAGTACATCCTTTGGTGGGGGTAAATGACTAGAAGGGGACAAAACGGGTTATGTGTTGATAATGTTTCTATTTCATAGTCTGAGTGTCTTCACTGTGTAAAAATTCATTGACTGTACAATTTGGATTTGTGCACTTTAGGGTATGTTACATTTCAATTAAATTTTCCCAAAAAATAATTCCTTAGACTAACCATCCTTACTTTTCCTCTATCCACAATTTCTATGAGTTTCCAAGATAAAACAGTTTAGTTACATCTTTTGGCTACTTGACTCCCACTAACCCACACCTTCAAAATCTTACCTTATACCACAAGACACTTACTGATTTAATTTCCTAAATGCAGTTTCTTTTTAAAAAATAATTGTGGATTGTGATTAAAATAATTTATTTTCACCCCTCTTTAGAAGTAATGGCCATATTGTCTTATGTGTGGGTCAGATTAGCAGAATATCACAATTTAAGAAGAACACAGAGAAATTGGAACATGCCCAGAGGAGGGCAAATAGCAAGATAAAAGTATACGGGAATTATGTTGCATGTGAAACATTTTTAGCTAATGGGGATTTTCTAACTGAAACATAACAGATTAGATTCAGAGGGGTAGTACAATCAATGCTTTCAAACCCATAATATATTTTGTAAAAGAATAATTCATTTTATTCTAAGTATTTTGATGTCAGAGTAGGGATAAATGGTTGGCCGTTACAGGGTAGTTTCCCTTGAATGTTCCATTATCATTTATTAAAAAAGGTTATGTTATTCATTCACTAATTGAACAGAAATTTACTGCATGATGAATACATGATAATTTCTGCTGCCAAGGAGGTCATAGTCGCGTATGGAAGACAGGTCTAAATGATTATATAAGAAGGTAAAGATTCACATAATCACATCAAGAGGTGACATTGGAGCTCAGAAGAGAGTGAGATGGGTGAAGAGAAGGAAGTGAAGAGGTCAATTCAAAAGCAGAACTCAAGGGTCTTCTCACCCCCAAACCTGCTCTCCATTCTATATACTGTATAGAAAGGAACAACCTCACCATCCACTCAGTTACTCGAGGTGGTAGCCTGAGAGCCTACCATGATCTCACCCTCTCCTGCACCCTCACATCTAAACCCAGCAGCCTCTCATTTCTATGGATCCTAGCACAAAACATTTCTAAAAGATATGTTTTCATTCCTGTTACCACTGCTATGTTTAGAACCCTGTATCCCGTACCTGAATAGTTATGTGACATCCTAACTGTTCTCCTGCCTTCAGCCTTGGCCCCCTCAAATCTGAGCTCACACGGACCGTAGGGTTACTTTTCTAAAATAAAAATCAGGTCATATAAATGTCCTGCTTCAAGTCCTTCATAGACTCTTAGAGGTTAGAAAACCCCTCACTCTGTGGCATAGGATGTGAGGCCCTTCCCTCTTTTACTCTTGCCCATCCATTCAGCTCATCTCAGACCAGCTACACATTTTTACATGCCCCACATTCTAATAACACTGACCCATTGTAGTGACTCTGCACTCTACTCAGTCTCACACATCCACATCTGTATTCTCTATTTCCCTTTATCCAAAAGCCCCCTCCTCAGCTTGCCCACCTGAGAAGGCTTCTCCCCTCCATGCCTTAGCTTTAACCCCAATCCTGTAAGTCCTTCTGGGCCCCTGCCCTTGGAAGAGAGACAGCATCTTTATTTGTGCATTCACTTTTTTTCTGCAGATCTCTAAAATAATTTCCGGCTTCACCTCTCTTCTCACCAGGCTTTGAGCTCCTGAGAAACATGAACAAGGATGTGTAACATCGTGGTTAAGAATGTAACTTCTAGTCAGGTGGCCTGGATTTGAATTCTGGCTCTATTTTCTATTAGCTGTGTATCTTTGGTTTGTTTATGGCTTTGAGCCTCAGTTTCTTTGTCTGCACAACAACCAAATGAAGAATCACCTGTAAAGTGCTTAGAGCAGAGCCTGACACATAGTAATTCCATAGTAAAAGTGATCTATTATTACTATTGTAACTACTATTATCTCTGCATGGGGAGTGTGTTACCAAGAAGATAGTATGTAGGAGGTCCTTAATAAATATTTAATGCATGTTTTCCAACTTTACACTTTGCAAGAAAACTATGTTAGAACACACGCATGCACGCACACACATACAGCCCTGGGGACTAGAAGATGAGAAATTTACCTGTCATATATATTTCTTCTATCATAGCAATCTGTTTCTAGTTCTCAAAGGGGAAGGTTGTCCTCATAGCCCAGTCTCTCAGTCCTATAATCTTACTGCTGCAGCATTTTAGGAGGAATTCAGGACTTTAAATCAAAGAGGTAGCTATAGAGCTACCTCGGTGACATTTATCCATAAAGCAATAACAGGTGGGAAGAAACTTGGAGATGAAAATCTGAACCCACAGCAGCCATTTGACTGCTCTGTTTAGGAGCAAGTTTTCACATAACTCTAATCAATGCTATGCTCCAACCCAGAAGTATTAAAAACTACCTTCTAAGCAAAAACTATTTACTGTCAGCTTTTATAACATTAGAATTTGATACAAAAAGTTATATAATGCAGTCTTTTTAATGACCTATTTTGGGCCTGTCCTTGTCACTTCGCCACACCAAAACCATCTAAGCCTAATTATATGCTAAGATTTTTTTCTTTTATTCCTGGATTCTGAAAAAATTGGTTTGAGCTGCAGAGTACTTCTTTCTTTATATTTCTAAGGAAGCTTTCATAACATGGTAGCCAAATTATGTGAAAAATGTATCCCTGTGGTGATGTCATTTTCAAGGGAAAACATACTTGGGATATGAAGTATTCCCATCAGGAATCTCCGAGATCTCACATCTGTACTCTTAACCCCAAGAGGTTATCAAATGATAGTAGTTGATTGTAAAAGGGATGACTTCTAATGGGGTGTTGGCAGGCAGGCTGGCCAACAGTCAGAGGTCACTGCACAAATATTTATAGAGGAAGTGGAGGCTTCATTTATGCTTTCACTATCAGACAGCTCTCACAAATGTGCAAAGAAAGACTAATGCTTGGGATTAAGATACCCTTGTACATGGGAAAATCCAGAAATTGATAGCTTGTTGGTAGAGTCTTACATGGTGTCAAATGCCAGCCTCTAATTATTCAGTGTAGGCCACCTAAAGGATTTTCATAATAAAGAGAAAATGTCCCTAAATAAATAAACAAAGCCAGATGAAGAAGTTTGAAGAAAAATGCATCACCTGCCCAAATAGAACATGAAGAATCCTTTAAGAATATGTAGACAGTAATTACAAAGCTGCATGGAAACATTTATTTCTTGATGACTTTAAGATGGTTGCCAATATCTAAAAGTAGAGACACTTTTTAATTCCTTTCAGACCAAAGATGTATTATGGCAAGTCCTCTGATCTCCTATTCATTCCCAGAGCAAGAGATGAATGATCATTAGTACAATTAGATGATGAAATTGGAAAAGTACAAGTGGATACTCAGGTGGTCTTTTAGTTGGTTCATCGGGGAAGCAACATGGGGTGGCAGCTAGGACACAGGCTTTGCAGCAAAAATGACTCAAGTCAGAAGCCTGTCTCCACTTCTTGTTAAGTCTGCAAATTTCTTAACTTCTCTACACTCCGTTCTCATCTTTTGTAAAATGGAGACAATCCTTAGGGTCATTGTGAGGATTAAATGAGATCATGACCATGAAACCTTTAGCACGTTTCCTAGCATTCAAACATTATTCCAAAATATTAGTTACTGTACTATGGAATGAGTGACGAGAGGAAGGGGTCACCCTTTGTTTCATTCATTTCACAGAGTGCAACCTGATTTTTCAGTGAGTGTTGACAAGTCTTCTCAGGGATCAGTGTCAATGTTTTCAAGCCTCATAGGAGAGCCAGAAGAACCCAGACACAGACTTCCCAGCTATAAAGTAGGAGAAAGGCCTATTAAAGCCAAGAACTGCTTAACACCAAATGCTGTGAGTCTGGCTTACAGAATAGTTTATGTTGATTCTTTGATTCATTGCTATGGGTAATGACTACTGCAGGAAGGACGGGACCATACTGATGGCAGCAGAAGTGAGAGTTCTAGGATGAGTCACAGTATAATCACATCAGACCACATGGATTGTGCATGCCTGCCAGGCAGCTGACTTCTTTCAGTGTGCCGATTGAAAAGCATATATGAGGATTTATTAATCTACTTCCAGGTATCAAAAAAGTAAACATAGTCAACAGATAGCAAGGCTTGCAGCTAATTGGTAGCCCATGAATCTCTGGTTCTGGTATTGTTAGAGGAACCATAAAATATAATTTCATGTAGAATGTGTTTCACAGTTACCCAATGGGAAAATTTATGACATTCTTTACATATATCACAATTAGCTGATGACAGCAAAAATAAAATGTTGACTATTTCCTAAGTTGAGAAAAACTCACATTTTTAAACAATTATGCCCTAGTTATCAACTCTTCCTGCTAATTTTGTTTCGAATTGGGTCTTTTTACAAAAGGGCCTGACAACTTAGACGTGTGTTATTTATTAATAACTGTTTTATAAGGTTCAACCATCTCATATATACATACTGTACTCATGTAACCAACATCTAATGTTCTCAAAGGACTAGACCAAGCTCTGTTTTTTATATTAAATGTGTAAAATTAGTATCTTCACTAGTTATGATACAAAAGATGCAACAAACTCAGTTAAGCCTTTACCTTGGAGTACTCTTTTATGTTCAGTATTTAAAAATTTATTTTTAATTGACAAATAATCATTGTATATATTTGTTTGGAACAATGTGATGTTTTGATACATGTATATATTGTAGAATAATTAAATCAAGCTAATGAAGTTATCACCTACTTATTTTTTTGTGGTAAGAACACTATCTTGGAGTACTCTTTAAGCGCAATCTATGATGACATGATTGCAGCTGTGAGTACACGTTTGCATTATATATGCATCTGTATGTTTATGACTAGAAGGGAATATACAAGTAACCTATTGTGATAAGTTGTAGTGACATTAAAACAGATTCAATTTTCATCCTCCAGATCCCTACCTTACTACATTGCTAATGGGTTTCTTTTACAATTAAAATAACACAAGATGAAATGAATTGGCCCAATTTTTTGCTTCAGTAGACAGAATTTAGTGGCATCTCTTTGGGATGATTTAGGACCATATGGGGAATTGAAGTGAACATCGTGAGCATCCACATTTTTATGGAAAGTAAGAGAAAGGGAATCAATTGTGGTGACTCCAGAATATGATGTTCAGGTATATTAGTTTCCTGTGGCAACTGCAACAAATTACCACAAACGGGGAGGCTTAAAACAACAGAATTGCATTCTCTCACAGTTCTGGAGTCCAGAAGTTCAAAGTCAAGGTATTGGCAGGGCCAGCTCTTTCTGGAGGCCTTGGGGGAGAATTGTGCCATGCCTCTGATCCAGCTTTGGTGGCTGCTGGCAATTCTTGGTGCCCCTTGTCTTGTAGGTGCATTGCTCCAATCTCTGCCTCTGTCCTCACATAACGTTCTTGGTGTGTCTTCTTCCATTCTTTTCCCTTTTATGAACACTTGTCATTAGATTTATGGTCCATCCTAATCCAGGATGATCTCATTTCAAAATTCTTATCTTAATCACATTTACAGAGATCTTTTCTTCCCAAATATGGTCACATTCTGAGATTCCAGGCCATCTGCAAGCCAAGGAGAAAGGCCTCAGAAGAATACCAAACCTGCCAACACTTTGATCTTGGACTTCCATCCTCCAGGAGTGTGAGAAAATAAGTTTCTGTTGCTTAAGCAACCCAGTCTGTGGTATTTGTTATGGCAATTCTAGCAAACTAATACAATGTCTTAATAAAAAGCAAGTTGTTTTCTTCAAGATTAGTACTCAGAAAGGAAGAACATGCCTTATAGTCAAATCCTTCAAACATTACAAAACATTCAAACAAGCATTTTATATTAGACAATGTGATACAGTTCGGAAGAAAAACACTAGCTTGAAATGACTATAATCAGTGCTAGTTTGGGATGTTGTATGGAGGTCACCTAACAAAACTGGTTTAAAAAGTCTTAATAACAAAAGGAAACAAATTATTTCATAATTATTTCTTAGTGTACAATCTCACAATGTATATGTTAAATTTTATTTTTTTAATTTGATTTTAAAGTGTTCTTTAAAAATCAATACCTTAAGTGGTTATGTTGTAGAGATAAAGCATGCACTTGCAGAATAAATAGAATGGATATCTATTATATGAATTGGTTGGAAGAATATGGCTCAGGATAAAATTTCCAGTGACAATATTATATATAAATCCAAAAAAAGTGCTAGTCCTCTATCTCAAACAACTTAGGTGAAAGTGAGAATGACGATTCCATTGTAGAAAACTGTTAACGCTACTTCCAAGATGACTGTGTTGATTATTGTATTGGTACCATTTTTTGTCTGGTGGGTAGGGAGCAGAAAACTCTTTAGTTCACAAATAGTCAGACTGAGAGGAACTGTACCTGAGGAGGTAGACCCAAGGAGACTCCACTGCATACAGACCTGATTTAGATTATGGAATCTGGGATGAGACTCGCTTTCATAAGAGCCCTGAGGGGTATTTGTGTGTTGATGATTCTTCTGCAAGCATCATTCAGAGGCTGAGATTGAGGGAAGTTCTACCATCTTTAACATGTTACATCTAGGGTCACCTTGCCTCTTGATACCCACAGTCAGAGAGGTGAATGTTGAAGATGCATGTGAAAAATTTGAGTAAAGTTGTTTTATTAAATATGAGTGAAATAAGGTAATATATTTATCAATTTTCACATGTAAATACTTATAAGTAAATTAAGAAATTAAATATTATAAATCAAGAGTTGATTATTTCAATTATATTCTCCAAAACTTGATGTTTTAAAGTTGGTCAAAATAATAATTTTTTTAGACTTTTGTTACTGGAAAAAGAAGAGATTGCCTTATATGTGGCATAATTTTCTATTCAGGCATACATAGAAAATGTATTTAAAAATTATTAATTCATTGCTACATTCCATTACTCCCAAAAATGTGTTCTGAAGAATAGAAGTTCCTTAACTACTTTAAAAAGACAAGTTTTTCAGTCAAGCAATTATGGGAAAAGCTGCACTCACAATTTCCCTCATAGAGAATCCAGTACAGATCAGCATAGTAAAAGGCTCTGGAAAGCTCTTCAGTAAAAAAACTGGTTTAATTTTGTTTAACCTAGCATCTCCCAAACATGATTTACTCAAAAGACAGATCTCTCTATTGTTAACAAATAGACTGTTCTTTTGTAGCAGTTTTAGGTTTACAGAAGTATTGCATTGAAAGTACAAAGAGCTTCCATCTACCCTCTTTTCCACAGTACACAGTTTCTTCTAATATTAACATCTTGCATTATTGTGGTACATCTGTTATAATTCATGAACCAATATGGATACATTATTATTCATTAAGGTGCATAGTTTACATTAGGGTTCACTCTCTGTGTTGTACAGTTCTATGGATTTTAACAAATGTACCATGTCATGTAGCCACCATTCCAGTATCAGGAAGAAGAATTTCACACCGCCCTAAAAATGCCTTGTGCCCTACCAGTCCATCCCAGTCCATCCCTTTCCCCTTCGCCCTAAATGCCTGGCGACCATTGACCTTTTCACTGTCTCTCTAGTTTTGCCTTTGCTAGAATGTCAGATAGTTGAAATCATAGAGTTTGTAGTCATTTCAGACTGGATTCTTTCACTTGGTAATATGCACTCAAAATTCCTTCATGTTTTTTAGAAGTTGTAAACATTCTTTACATTTTCTGGATTCACATACATTGTCAGTTACATGCATTACAAATACTTTCTCCCAGTTTGTGTACCTGCCTTTTCATTTTATTAACAAGTCTCCTGTAAATAAGAGTTTTTAATTTTAAGTAAGTCCAATCTATCAGTTTTTCTTTTATTGTTATTATGTTTTGTCCTGTCTAAGAAACAGTGCCTAGCCTAAAGTCACAAAGGGCTTTATTTTTCTCCTATATTTTCATATAGAAACGTTATTATTTTAACTATTATGTTTAGATCCATCCTCCAACTCAAATTAATTTTTGTGTATGTTGTGAAGAAAAGATTGAGATTCATTATTTCCCATACAGATATCCAGTTTTTTTCACCATCATTTGTTAAAAATACATCTCTTCTCTATTTAATTATCTTAGTGCCTTTGTTAAAAATCAACAGAGGGAGTCTATTTCTGGATAATCTATTCTGTTCCATCTGTCTACATGTCTATTCATATTGTTTACATTACTGAAGATTTATAGTGTTTCTTGAAATCAGTAGTCTTCCAACTTTGTTCTTTTTCAAGATTGTTTTGGTTATCCTAAGCCCTCAACATTTCTATTTAAGTTTTAAAACCAGCTTGTAAATGTCTACCAAATGTCTGCTTGGGTGATGATTACAATTGGGTTGAATCTACAGATTAACTTGGAGAAAATTAACGTCTTACTAATATTGTTTCTTTTTAT
This sequence comes from Pan troglodytes, assembly GCF_028858775.2. NCBI lineage: Eukaryota > Metazoa > Chordata > Mammalia > Primates > Hominidae > Pan > Pan troglodytes. The sequence goes on from NC_072405.2 coordinate 105,913,791, forward strand.
CAATACACTTTGTCTCTCTCAGAGTATTTAGTGTTTTTTTGAAAAACTCTCAGTTGTGTCTTATAATTTTCCATGTGGAAATTTTGCAAACGTTTCCTTAAATTTATTTCTAATTATTTTTTATTTTCATTATGGTTGTCAATGGTGGGTTTTTTTTTTTTTTTTTTTTTGGAGTTTCACTCTTGTCACCCAGGCTGGAGTACAATGACATGATCTCAGCTCACTGCAACCTTCACCTCCCAGGTTCAGGTGATTCTCCTGCCTCAGCCTCCCCAGTAGCTGGGATTACAGGCACACGCCACCACGCCCAGCTAATTTTTGTATTTTTAGTAGAGATTGGGTTTCACCATGTTGGCCAGGCTGGTCTCGAACTCCTCACCTCAGGTGATCTGCCGGCCTTGGCCCCCCAAAGTGCTGGGATTACAGGCATGAGCCACTGCGCTCAGCCGTCAATGGTATTTTTAAAATTTTACTTTCTACCTGTTTGTTTCTATCACAGATAAATTTTGTGTGAATCCAGTATCCTATAATTTTGCTATATTATTAGTTCTAGTTACATTTTTGTAGATTATATGGGACATGTTATCTGTGAATAACAACAGTGTTCTTTCTTCCTTTTCTTTTTTTCCTCTTTTATTCTTTATTGCCAGGCCAGGGTTTTCAGGACAATGGAGAGTAGAAGTAGTAAAGATGGATATTCTTATCCTTCTCTTAGTTTAAAGGTGACAGTTAATATTTCACCATTAAATATGATGTTATTTATAGATTTTTAATAGATGTTCTTTATGAGATTGAGAAAGTTTCCTTCTATTCCATGAATGTGTGTTGATTTTTTTCAAATGCATTTTCTGCCTCAAACAAGTTGACTTTATACTTTTCTACTTTATTATGTTAATATGGCAAGTTGTCTGATTTCAAACGTTAAGCCAACTTGCATTCTAAGGTCAATGTATTGTTATTCTTTTGATATGTTGCTGGATTTGATATTACTAATATTATATTGTGTGTGTGTGTGTATTTATATATTGCAGTGTCTGATTTACTAATGTTTTATTAAGGATTTTTGCTTGTATGCTCATTAGAAATGATGGTTTGTAGTTTTGTTCCCTGTATTGGGGTTTTTGGTTTTTTGTATCAGAGTCATGCTGGACTCATAGATAAGTTAGATAGTATTCTCTCTTCTTCTACTTTTGATGCCAAATTGCTATTATTTCTCCTTTTTTTTAGTATAATTCCCCAGCGAAGCCATCTGGATCTGGAGTTATCTTTTGTGGGAATTTTTAAATTATAAAATGTATTTTTTAGTAGAACAGGGCTATTTACATTTTCTATATCTTGTGTTGTGTTTTTCTAGGAATTTGTTCATTTCATGTTATTGTCAAATTTATTGAAAAGTTGTTCATAATATCCATTACTTTATTATATATAGTTATCAATAGTATCAATAGTGATGAACCCTACTTTCATTCTTCATATTGCTAGTTTGCGTTTTATCTCACTCTCTGTATCTAGATTATTCTTGGTAGATTTTATCAAGTTTATTAATCTTATCTTTGAAGTAACTTTAGCTTCTATACTTTCTCAATTTGGGGGATAAGCTATTTTCTAATTCATTGATTGTCAACCCTGTTTTATATTGAGTCTGAGTTTAATTTGCTCTCCTCTGCCGCAGCTTAATAAAGTATAGGTTTTTATTATTTTTCTAATATATGCTTTTAAAGTTACAATTTTCTCCAAGCATTGTTTTAACTTTATGTCACAAATTGTGATTTATTGTGTTTTCATTATCTTTCAGTTTAAAACATTTTCAAATTTATTTTGTGATTTCTTCTTTACAAATGTATCATTTACCTGTGTTCCTTAATTCCCAAATAGTTGGGCAATTCCTGAATATCTTATTCTTATCGGTTTCGAATTAACTTCCGTTATGGTGAGAGAAAATACTCTTATGGCCCAATATACAATATTTTTAACAAACATTTCAGGTTTACTTGAGAAGTATATGTATTATATTATTATTGGATGAAATATTCTATAAACATAAAATAGATAAAGTTGCTTGATAGTGTAATGCAAATCTTGTATATCATCACTAAATTTTTTCTATTTGTTTTATCAATTATTGAGAAAGAAGTGTTAAAACTTCCAGTGATAATCATGGATTTGTCTATTTAGTTCTGTTTTGGCTTAGTATATATCAAAGCTTTGTTTTAGGCGTTACATACTTAGGATTATTATGTCCATTTGTTGAATAGACCCTTTTATCATTATTGTATGTTTTTTAAATTAACTATTAATATGATTGGGTTTAATTCCATGATCTTGTTACTTGCATTTTATTTGTCTTTCCTGTTATTTCTTGGTTCTTTCCTTCTTGTCTTCTGTTCAATTAATCAAATATATTTTAGTATCATTTAACTTCCTTTACTTTCTTTTTAAGGATAACTGTGAATATTTGTGTGTGTGTATGTGTGTGATTGCTGTAGATAGAGATTAAAACATGAATCCTTAATATGAAGTCTACATTAAATTAATATTAAGTCACTGTATTTATAATGTAAGACCCTTAAAACAATATAACAACCTTCCATCCTTCGTGCTATTACTGTTCTATAACCTCAACAGTACACTGTCATTATTTTTGCCTTAACCATCTTTCTAAAAATACCATGTGAGAAATAACAGGTCTTTTATATTTGCATATATGCTATTTTTAGTGCTTTTCATTTCCTCCCGTAGATCCAAAATTTCCACCAGGTATTATTCCCTTCTATCTACAGAACTGGAGATGAATTTTCTCAGCTTCCTTTAATCTAAAACTGTCATTAATTTATTTTGATTTCTGAAAGATATTTTTACTGGCTATAAATTTTTAAGGTGACAGTTTCTTTTTGCTTTCAGCATTTGAAAGATATTGTACCATTGCTTCTGGCCTCTATGATTTTCAGTGAGAAATCAGGCATTGTTCTTATCATTGTTCCTTTATAATTTGTCTTTTTTCTTTGGCTGCTTTTAAGATTTTTTTTCTATATCTTAGATTTCCAACCATTTTATCATGATATGCCTAGTTGTGGCTTCCTGTGTATTTATCCTGCATGGAGTTCCCTTAACTTCCTAGATCAGTGGATTTTGGCTTTTATCAAATTTGAAGAATTTCCAAATACATTTCTGCTCCATTTTCTCTCTGCCCTCCATTTGAGATCCCAGTTATACAAAAGTTTGTTTGATTGTCTTACAAGTCATTGAAGCTTTCTTCCTTCATTTTTCAATCTTTTTCCTCTTTCTGTGCTTTGATTTTAATAGTATCTATTTACATGACTTCAAATTTACTGCTCCTTTCTGATACAGTTTTTGATCTGCTTCTAATCTTATTAACAACATTTTGTTTTCTAGTACTTTATCTTTCAATGCTAAGATTTTCAGTTGGTTCTTTTCAGAGTTTCCATGTCTCTCTTGAAATTGCCCATCTCTTAAGTCATTGGCAATCCATCTTTTTGTTTAAATTCCTTAACATATTTATCAGAATTATTTTAAAGTTCTTATCTGTTAATTCCAACATCTGTGGGTCTCCTCCTGTAGACTATATTTTCTCTTGAAATACAGGTCTTTTTTTTCTGTTTGTCTAATAACTTTTTGTTTTAAATTGAACAGTATGTTTTCTTGTAGAAGACATATCATAGAGATTCTGGCTTTTATTATTTTCCTCTAGAGTGTTGATTTTTGTTTCAGTAAATGCTAAATTACTGACACTATCTCATTTCTGAAAAGATTTAGTTTTAGGGCTTTATTAGGGAAGGTTTATTTTGGTTCTGTAAAGACACAGCTCTTAATTCTGGGATATGGTCCTTACTTCTAAGGCACGACCCTTCAGAGGTTTTACTGGGAAGCCTTAGCTGTTTACTAATTCACTCTAACCTGGTAGGACTTGAACTCCAAACTCTGTCTCCCCAGCACTTAGCCTACTGACATCTCTGCTCAATTCTTTGCTTCCAGCTGTGCATTTGATTGACTTCTCCTTGGAGGCTTACCCTGGCATTCATAGGTTTAGAGTCAGCCAAATATTTAAGAAGAATTTTTATGTAGATATGTGCTCCTTCATACATGACTAACTCCTTTCTGGAATACCTCCCCCAGCCATCATTTAATTCCTAGCTGTGCTGGCAGCTCAAGATCCAATCTCTGACTCCCCAGTGCCATCAGACTGATGCTTTTGGTCTGAGCTCTATCCCTTACTTCCATGCAACTTAGGGCATGCCCTTAGGGGAAAAGTTGGATAAATGTGAATCTCAGCTAATTTGTATATTGTCTTTCACAGCAAGTCTCCTCCAGTGTACTCCTGATTTTACGTTCTCTCCAGTGCCTTCCAAGGCTTCAAGTTCAGAATTTATAGTTGTTATTGGCAAGAGGGCTAGTCCAATACAAGCTACTCTGCCATGAACAGAACTAGAACTCTTCTAATTACCTGCTTGTTATTTAAAACACACTTTGTAAATAAATGAGAATGATTACTCAGGAGCTACCTCTAACACTACCATTGTGGCTCCTGGTTTATTTTCCAGCACGTGTCTCCATAAACATTATGTAACTTCCCCTGTGTCATTTCAAACCATTAAAAATCACACAATGAAGTGTAAACACAAACCTGTTTTGAAGTAGTGAAGAACCTCATTCAATATGTCAGCCTTGGCTGCCCTGAGTTCAATTTGTGTAGCAGGGGAAACAAGAGCAATTTTCCTATTGACTGGGAAGTATATACCCCCATTTTCCTCAGCAATATCATCTGGAGCATGGAAGCCTCTTAGGCACGTAAGACATGCCCACAGTTTATTCTATGCTTACAACACTCAGTAAGTTCCACAAAGTACTGGCAGGTCATGTTACTTGTTTCATTTTCTATATAGCTTTTTTATTCTTTAGGCCCCAAACATAGATTCACCTTTAAAAGTTGAATTTTCACACAGCTTAGGTCCATATCATCCCAAAGAAAATAAGCAGAGGGGATCTGGGTTGGGAGTGAGTTGTTGAACATTGTGCCTTAGCTGGATTCTGCTTCCTACCTTGGCCACTTGGATTTTAGAATTTCACTGGTGCAGTAAGTTATGAAATTGGTTATTTCCATGCCAAGAACTACTTACCATTAGTATTTACACCTATGAATGTATTTCATCCTCACAATAGACACATTTTATAGTTGAGAAAGTGGGCACAAAGATTTCAGTTATTTCCCCAAGATCACAATCAAGTGTGATTCTGCCCAAGCATGTTATTTCACATGAGATCAAGGGGCCAGGCTGAACCCATGGTCTATGCTCTCTCATTTACTGGACTCTGCTGCCCATCAAGTCCTGTTAATGCTCTGCCCCCAGTTGTAATCTGTAGGGAGTGCAAATAGTCCATGCCAAGGCCTGCCGTCTCTTTGATTTTTTATGCTTTCTTCCTCAGTGTTTGCGTGGTCATTCTGCCAGATGTCGCACATGCCAGGGCGTTTCTCCCAGGCTCACTCCTTCATCTCAGGAGCTAAGGTTGCATGAAGCCATCTTCCTTGGAATGGTCAGAATCTGAATGCTCCTCAATGTGGTTTATGTAACATATCTCTAGTAAGTGTATCCATTATGCCAGACATTACCTAGATATTGGGGATTAAATAAGATTATCACTGGTGGCCTTAAGAATTTCAAGGTCTGCTGGTAAAGAAATCTACATATATAGACCGGCGCGGTGGCTCATTCCTGTAATCCCAAGACTTTGGGAGGCCAAGGCGGATGGATCATGAGGTCAAGAGATTGAGACCATCCTGGCCAACATGGTGAAACCCTGTCTCTATTAAAATTATAAAAATTAGCCAGGTGTGGTGGCAGGTGCCTGTAGTCCCAGCTACTCGGGAGGCTGAGGTAGGAGAATCGCTGAACCCGGGAGGTGGAGGTTGCAGTGAGCTGAGATCACGCCATTGCACTCCAGCCTGGGCAACAGAGTGAGACACCATCTCAAAAAAAAAAAAGAAGTCTCCATATATAGAGAGGGACAGATGATAAAACTCTGTGGTAGACACCTAAACAAAGATCTGTAAAATCACAGAGGAGGAAGCAACCAAGTCAGCAGTTCACCCTACTTGAGGGTTTTGGGGAAGGTGACAATAACAAAAGTGTTTTATAAATGGAGCTTAGAGAGATACACAGAAATTGGGAGAACATGTCACACAGAAGGAGCAGCATGTTTAAAAATATAAAGCAGGAATGAACACGGTTTCTTAGGGGGGAAGTGAGAAGGTCAGTATAAATGCATAGAGATGGAAAATAGAGGATGAGCCTGTATAAGCAAGCAAGAGACAGACTGTGAGGGAATTTGAATTTATCCTGAAGAATTATCATGATAATCTCTAATCTACACCCTGATTTTATTCCAATCCTTTGAGAAACCTCACCTACTCTTCATGTCTCAGATATACATATAGACACACACACACACACACACACACACACACACATACACACATACACACACACCCCTATTGTTCTTTCAGGCCTTTCCTCTCAAGAATGAGTGTATAGCTTGACAAGAAAGTATGTATTCTTCTATCCCTGCTGGATTTAAGAACCAATCTTCCTTTAAAAATGCTTCATAATTTTGCTGTTGCCCTTCCAAAATGTATTTGACAAGCATCTTCAAGAGAGATCAAAATGGACAAGGAACTAAAAGCCCCAAAGAAGTATAGCTCGCTATTTTCCTGTCCTCTTCTCCTTCACCTCCTGCTCCCATCTTCCAAACAGAATAAAAAGTAAGACTCTTTTTAGAATGCATAATTAGATTTATGCCAAGTAACCTGCTGCTTATTCTTCTTCACTCTGGGCATGATTTATCTCTGTGTTTTACTTAACTGCTAACAAATAGGGTGTCAAGTTGAACTAGCTATTGTCTTTTTTGCTCATATTATTTGTAAAGAAGCGTCTGCCCTTTGCCACAATTGAAAGGCTGAATTGGGCCTTTTGACTTCCTACCTTCCCAGATGTGTAGCTTCAGATTAGACTGAGGTCCAGAATAAATGTTGTTATAGGCTCTCTCAAGTCTCATCCTTTTTTTCCAGAAGGTAATACATTCTGAAAGTGTTGCCATAGCTGCTACCGAAGTCAGCCTCTGAAAAAAGACCCAGTGTGCATGACTTGTGTAACTGCTGTAAGCACAGAAGGGAGAAATAGAAAGATAGAAAGGGCAACTTCTGACTCATTCCATCTCTCCATTTTCTTTCAGACTCTCTAATATTTCCTTTCTTCCTTTTATTCTTCTTTTCTCCATTCTCTCCCTTCCCTCCCTCTCTCCCTTCCCTCCTTCCCTACCTCCCTCCTTCCCTCTCTCCCTCCTTCCTTCTTTCTTTCCCTTACCTCCCCTCCCCTCCCCTTCCTTCTTTTTTGCTCCAATCTCTTTCTGTTCCTCTTTTTAAATTTATTTCTTACATTTCAAAAGATGATTCATTTATTTAAAAATAAGTTGACAGTTATTATTGACTGACACAATGTGCCAGTCTCTGTAATTAGCACTGGAGTTTAAAAAAAAAAGGAGCAAAAGGATACACAGAGTTCCTGTATTCAGCAAGCTTCTAATTTAGCCCCCTTGTAGCAACAAGCCAATTAATATCAGTTTGAAAAGAGATCAGTGCACTATATTTCTCTGTGGTAGATCTGAAATGATTTTAGTTAACTTTATAAGATTTCTCCAGTCTTTGAACTAAATTCTGTGATTACATGCTCTCTGCATTTCAATTTTGACTTTGTCTAGATAACATTATATTAGCATTTTCTTTGAGAGATTATCTTTAAGTGGTAAGATATTTTCTAGGTTTAATGTATTTTCTATGTTTTTAAAAATTAATTTTCTATATTTTCCAAAATTTATATAAGAAACTTCTATAACTTTTATAATAAAGTTATTTCTGATTTTAAACCCAATAGTGAATTTTCTTACAGTAAAATAATAGAAAATGAATTCATCTCTCTTTGAGTGTTTATTTCTTATAATATTTGAATATAATCTACTTAAAATATTTTAGAACTACATCATTAGGGTAAAAACAAAGGCATTGAAGAAAGAAAATACAATAATGCTAGCTGAAAACATCATTCATTTTTACATCTCCCATTTCTTCCTATTTCCTGTTTGTAGGCATACACGTTTTTACATGGTTGTGCTTTTTTTTTTGCTTTTTTTATTTATTATTATTATATTTTAAGTTTTAGGGTACATGTGCACAATGTGCCGGTTTGTTACATATGTATACGTGTGCCATGCTGGTGTGCTGCACCCACCAACTCGTCATTTAGCATTAGGTATATCTCCTAATGCTATCCCTCCCCCCTCCCCCCACCCCACAACAGTCCCCAGAGTGTGATGTTCCCCTTCCTGTGTCCATGTGTTCTCATTGTTCAATTCCCATCTATGAGTGAGAACATGCGGTGTTTGGTTTTTTTGTCCTTGTGATAGTTTACTGAGAATGATGATTTCCAATTTCATCCATGTCCCTACAAAGGACATGAACTCATCCTTCTTTATGGCTGCATAGTATTCCATGGTGTATATGTGCCACATTTTCTTAATCCAGTCTATCATTGTTGGACATCTGGGTTGCTTCCAAGTCTTTGCTATTGTGAATAGTGCCGCAATAAACATATGTGTGCATGTGTCTTTATAGCAGCATGATTTATAGTCCTTTGGGTGTATACCCAGTAATGGGATGGCTGGGTCAAATGGTATTTCTAGTTCTAGATCCCTGAGGAATCGCCACACTGACTTCCACAATGGTTGAACTAGTTCACAGTCCCACCAACAGTGTAAAAGTGTTCCTATTTCTCCACATCCTCTCCAGCACCTGTTGTTCCCTGACTTTAATGATTGCCATTCTAACTGGTGTGAGATGGTATCTCATCGTGGTTTTGATTTGCATTTCTCTGATGGCCAGTGATGATGAGCATTTTTTCATGTGTCTTTTGGCTGCATAAATGTCTTCTTTTGAGAAGTGTCTGTTCATATCCTTTGTCCACTTTTTGATGGGGTTGTTTTTTTTTTCTTGTAAAGTTTGTTTTTTTCTTGTAAATCACGCTACCTGACTTCAAACTATACTACAAGGCTACAGTAACCAAAACAGCATGGTACTGGTACCAAAACAGAGATACAGATCAATGGAACAGAACAGAGCCCTCAGAAATAACGCCGCATATCTACAACTATCTGATCTTTGACAAACCTGAGAAAAACAAGCAATGGGGAAAGGATTCCCTGTTCAATAAATGGTGCTGGGAAAACTGGCTAGCCATATGTAGAAAGCTGAAACTGGATCCCTTCCTTACACCTTATACAAAAATTAATTCAAGTTGCATTAAAGACTTAAACGTTAGACCTAAAACCATAAAAACCCTAGAAGAAAACCTAGGCATTACCATTCAGGACATAGGCATGGGCAAGGACTTCATGTCTAAAACACCAAAAGCAATGGCAACAAAAGCCAAAATTGACAAATGGGATCTATTTAAACTAAAGAGCTTCTGCATAGCAAAAGAAACTACCATCAGAGCGAACAGGCAACCTACAAAATGGGAGAAAATTTTCGCAACCTACTCATCTGACAAAGGGCTAATATCCAGAATCTACAATGAACTCAAACAAATTTACAAGAAAAAAACATGGTTGTGCTTATAGCTTCAGTTACGTTTTCATCATCTGGACGTGAGAATATCTTTTGTCGTTACTTAATGTGAGAATTCCAAACAATAGAGAAAGATAAAAGTGGATGAAAATCTACTTTCCTAATTTTACTCCTCAGAGGAAAGCACTGTCAGCAGTTGTTGTAATTGCTTCTGACTTTTTAATATACAGATAAACAATTAATGCTCTCATGTATACATCTGTTCATTCAGTAAAATATTATGGAATGGCTTGGTATTTTTCTAGGTGCCGGCGACACCATGGAGAATAAGATAGGATTGGTGCATACACCCTCACAGAATTTGCAGTCAAGCAGGGTTGGGCATGAGAATGAGCATTCATAAGAAAGAGAACATTCGTTGGTGATGTGTTGTATGGTTATGGGCATCTCTCTATGCCAGCATAAGTTAAGCTACTTTATCATTTTTAATACCTGCATAGTAGTCCATAGTGTGGTTATAATAATCATAATAAAAAGAATAGTAATGCTTATTGAGTGCTCACTGCATTGCTAGATGCCATGCTAAATGATTATGTACTTTACGCTAACTAAAGTGTCACTCACAGCCACCAATAAATAGGTTACATTATGTTCTCTATTTTACAAGTGAAAAAAATGGGTTTATGCAAGTGAGGGATCTTGATCAAGTTCCCACAGCTAGGGAGAGCTAAAATCCAAACTGAGTCTCTGACTCCAAAGCCTATAGTTTTTACTTCTCCACTATAAATATTCTATAAGTCACTTATAAAGAAGCTTATTGATAAACACTTATGATACTTCTAGTTTTTGCATTTGAAAATAATGCAGTAATTTACATTATACTTGTATGAATATTTATACCCTAAAATAGCCAAACTAGGAATTTTTGATTCAAGGAAATACATGTAATTTTTATAGATATTATCAAGTCATCCGTCTCAAAACAACAATCCATGAGAGCTTATATTGTCAGCAACTTTCTCAAAGCAACAATTCTCAAAAATTTCTAAATGCGTTTTAAGCAACAAATGTTTATTTGGAATGTAACAATTAGTATGAATTGGACATGTAAAATACACAAACCCACTTAAATATCATTTTATTATCATCATCATTATTACAGCAAATCAAAAGTTGTTGTTCTCATTATACCCCTTATATTTCAAGGGCTGAACACTTTGCATCTAGACAAAACTGAGTAAGTTTGGATTATAACTGTTTGGTTTCGTTGTCCATTGTCAATCTTCCCATTTAAATTATTTCAGAAACTCAGATTTTAAACCAGTGTTCATCAACCATACTCCTGAAGGAGGTTGCTTGGCCCAGTACATTCAGCAAAATGATTGGTCCAAGTACAGATTAGCTGGAAATTACTTACCTTGCCCTTTTCAAAGCTGTGAGGCTTTCTGCCTGATTACTGTCACTGGGTTTTGTCTCTTCCCTATTGCAACCTAAAGAGAATTTTGCAACTGCAACTTGCAATGAGTAACTGGATAGCGATAATGGAGGCAGTGAACCTTCCCATGTAAAGCTATTAGGTTGGTGCAAAAGTAATTGCGATTTTTGCCATTAAAGGCAAAAACCATTGCCTTTTATGAGTAAAATGAGTAAAAACCAAATGCCATTGCCTTTAATGGCAAAAACCGCAATTACTTTTGATGGCAAAAACCACAATTACTTTTGCACTTGTTTATTTAAAAATAAATTGAGTGCTCACAATGTGTCATTCTCTGTAATTAGCACTGGGGCAGAAAGAGCAAGAGGATACACAGAATTCCTGTCTTCAGGAAGCTTCTAATTTAGCCTCCTGTAGCAACAAGCCAAGTAATATCAATTTGAAAAGAGACCAATGCACTGTATTTCTCTGTGGTATATGTGACATGACTTCAGTTAACTTTATAAGATTTCCCCCATCTTCAAACTAAATTCGGTTTTAGTTCGGTTTTATTTGCCATTATTTTTAATGGCAAAAATCATAATTACTTTTGCACCAACTTATAATAAACATCCCTTAAGTCTGCAAAGCTAAGGAATCACCACCTGTTTACCCATTCCATGATCCCTATTTTATAAGCTACATAAACGATTAGAAGAAAAATTGGAGTCTTGGGGTTCTTTTATAACATGTGCACAACCTAGTTTGTTACTAGCACCTCAGTGGCATATCCAGCAATATCCTCATTCCTTTGAAAAGTTTCAGTTGGCCAGGCGTGGTGGCTCACGCCTGTAATCTCAGCACTTTGGGAGGCTGAGGCAGGCAGATCACAAGGTCAGGAGATCGAGACCATCCTGGCCAACGTGGTGAAACCCTGTCTCTACTAAAAATACAAAAATTAGCTGGGTGTGGTGGTGTGCGCCTATAGTCCCAGCTACTCAGGAGGCTGAGGCAGGAGAATCGCTTCAACCCAGGAGGCAGAGGTTGCAGTGAGCTGAGATCGCGCCATTGCACTCCAGCCTGGTTTGACAGGGTGAGACTCCGTCTCAAAAAAAAAAAAAAAAAAAAAGAAAGAAAAAGAAAAAAAGAAAAGGACTGTAAATTGAGGTCCCTGTTTGGTCTTTTATTTCTTTAATCTTTACTTTTTTTTAATTAATTTTTTTTTGGCAGAGTCTCACTCTGTTGCCCAGGCTGAAGTGCAGTGGCACAATCTGCACTCATGGCAACTTCCGCCTCCCAGGTTAAAGCAATTCCCTCGCTTCAGCCTCCCGAGTAGCTGGGACTGCAGGTGCGTGCCACCACGCCTGGCTAATTTTTTGTATTTTTAGTAGAGATGGGGTTTAACCACGTTAGCCAGGATGGTCTCGATCTCCTGACCTCCTGATCCGCCCTCCTCGGCCTCCCAAAGTGCTGGGATTACAGGCATGAGCCACCGCGCCCGGCCTAAATTAATCTTTTATTGAGACTGTGGGCTTGGTGTTAACCTTCTGAACTTCAGATTTCTCTTTTATGAAAGAGGATAAGACCAACCATTTCCCTCCTAACATGGATAGGCAAGATAGTAAAGTATAGGAAGTTTATGTGCGACCAAGGGAAGAGGCTGGCTCTGATGACATGTAGATCTACTTTAGTGAAGAAATATCTGTTCTCTAGAATGAAAACAAGCAGCTTGGTGCTTACAGTCCAGAGAAGAAGGGCATGTAGAGAAAAGGAACCTGTATAAATACTTGAGGTATTTTTTTGCTGTTCTGTGTGACCCTTTGTGACCTTCCCTTCTCCCTCCTCTTATGGCCCCAAACTCAGCTATTTGACTAAATGTTTCACTTCTCAACAAGTTATGTTGGTGTTATGTAGAGACAGACTTAATTAAAGTTTGCATGTGGTGAGTGAGAAAGAGAGAGGCATTTAAACTCACTGAGTCAGGACCTGTTAGAAAAAAAAAAAAAAAAAAACAGCTGTGACAGAATGACACAAGGAAAAGAAGGAGGTGCAAAAAGCCATTTGGTTTGAGCTCTGTTAATTCAGGCCAGGGAAGAGGTAATGCAGAGGCCCGAGGGGGTGAGTTAAGGACAGGGTTTCTGCCTTAACTCTCAACATGCTTGGTTTTATTAGTTTAGGCCAGGCGGCTGCTAACATTATTTTAGTATCTATTTTGTGAGTGATTATGTTGTATGCATGGGCAGGAGGTCAGGCGGGTCGGGCCTTTCTGCTCCAGACCATCTCTGCATGAGCCTTTCGCCTTTAGATCTTGCTGAAACTTGCCACCTGTAAAAGCAGACAACCTAATGGGAAAAAGAGCAGCACTTAAAACGCTGTTTTTTCTCCACTGCTCTCTAGTGTAAAGAACGTTGTAAAAATATTTCAAACTGGATTTTTTGTTTTGATTGCGTTAACTCTTTGTTGGACCATCGTCACACTTTTCCCACAAAATTTACTTTCGGTAACCAGAGATGTTTTGGAGAAACTGAATATTATGTCTGCAAACAGAGGGAAGCAGTCAGAGAAACCCAAAGGGAGGCTTGCTAATGTTCTGATCACTTAAACTCGTCTGTCCTATCATACACAATGACCACAGCTTTGGAAAGCTAACAAACCAGTTTCTTTTTTAGGGACTCTCTTTCATTTGTGTTTGAACGAAACGTCCATGAAACATGGACCAGCTCCAACCACAATGTTTTTGAGAGCCAACACCCAAAAGAAGGGATGCAGTCTAGATCTTAATCCTAATTTCTTACCCAACTGCCCGTGTGACCTTGTCTCATCATGATGCCTCAATGCCTCAGTTTAACTTTACAAGGATCTGCTGGCCTCATTGTTTGGGGGATTGGACTCATTTATTCGCTGTTACTCAGAGCTGTTAGGTAATCAGGCAGGAATCATGGACCCAAAAATGGAGTTATGGGGCAGTGGTATAGATGGGGCCAGATCTTTCCAATCTCCAAACTTTGGTTTTGCCCAGCAGCAAAAACTTCATTGTAACTAGCAGGTGCTGAAGTCTGGTGCAGAACAGCAATGTGGAGATGCATATTTGGTATAAAAAAAAAAGTGGCTGGGTGCAGTGGCTCATGCCTATTATCCCAGCACTTTGTGAGGTTGAGGTGGGTGGATCACCTGAGATTAGGAGTTTGAGACCAGCCTGGCCAACATGGTGAAAGCCTGTCTCTACTGAAAATACCAAAATTAGCCAGGCATGGTGGCGGATGCCTGTAATCCCAGCTACTTGGTAGGCTGAGGCAGGAGAATTGCTTGAACCCAGGTGGCGGAGGCCACAGTGAGCCGAGATCACAACACTACACTCCAGCCTGGGTGACAGAATGACTCCATCTCAAAAAAAAAAAAAAAAAAAAAAAAGGCTACTGGGCTCACTCTCTTCTGGGCCTGATGCTCTGAAACCCCTCCTGCTTTCTGTCTAAGCTGTCTGGAAAGCTTTCAGTTATTCCTTCACTCACTCAACAAATATTTGTCAAACATCTCCCCTGCTCAAGACACTGTGCAAAGATGCTCTAGGACCAACTCTCCACTCTTGTGAATCTTCTACTCAATGAAGAGATAATGCATGTTCAATAAACGAACAAATAAATATGCAACACATCAGACAGTAAGTGCTGTGAAGGAAAGTTTAGCAGGATAAGGGAAGGAGAAAGTCTGTCAACTCTAACGAGGTGACAATGAGTAGAAGTGTGGATGAAGTGGAAGACTGAATCATGCAGATATCTGGGGAAGAGCAGTCCAGGCAGAGGAAAGAACATGCACCAAGGCCCTGAGGTGGAGGCGCCTGGAATGTTCACAGACAGCACGCGGTCTCATGGGGTAGCACAGAGTGAGTGAGGAGGACAGTGGTAGGGGCTGAGGTTGGGAAAATAACCGGGGTCCTCTGTGAGCAGGGCCTACAGGACAAGTTAAACATTGTGGATTTCATTTTGAGCGTGATGGGAAAAACCAATGGACTGTTTTGATCAGAGAAATGTTATGGTTTGACTTTTTCTGAAAAAAGGACCAGCTGGTTCCCTGTAGAGAGTGGATTAAAGAGGGTCAAGAGGGGAAGCTATGGGACTAGTTAGGAGTCTGTTTCATTGGAACAGGTAAGGGGTAATAGTGATGTGGCCTAGGGTAGTGATACCATGAGTAGAAAAAGGTGGTCTGATTTGGAATGCATTTCAAATACAGAGGTGAAAGGACTGAGGATGGTTTGAATATGGGATATGTGAAAGAATGATAGTCAAGAATGATACTTAAGCAAGTAGATGCCATTACACAGAGAGAACATTCTGGAGGAAAAACCATGGAGGAGCAGCTAGCTTGGGGGCTTCAGAGGCTGATGGGAAAATCCAAAACTGTGTTTCAAGCATAAATTACAGGGTCCATCTGAAGAAGAGAATGCCTGCTTTCAAGGCAGAGCTATTTCACAGAGAATAGAGGATCAAGGAGGTCTCATGTGGGCCAGAGGTGAAATGGTGGAGAAAGCCACATTCAGGCTAGGAATCTTGGGTAGGATACTGTCACTATGAAGCAGATACCTTTCTCTGACCAAGGTAGCCAATATTGACCACTAGACCCTAATGGCTATTGCGTCTGGATAGAGAGAGTCCCCTGGTTAGGGTCCTTAGTATCCAGGCTTCTAGATACTGTTCTAGCAACAGCTTGATCAAGGGTGAGAGAGGCCAATCTAGTAAAGACCAGAACCTGGATACCCTGCTTCTTACCATCTTCCCCACTGCCCTGCATCCAACATTGCTCCCTCCCCCAAAAAGTGGCAATGAATACTGGAAGGTCTTAGCTGCAAACAAGATGGGAAGAAAGAAGCTGAAAAGCCCAGAGTAGTCAGCGCAGAGGAGTGTGGCAGTCCATAATTGATGGAGGTCCAAGCAGGTAAATCTGCAGCAGCAGAGACATAGTACAACAGGGAGAAGGGGTCCATTATGGAACAGGACTAGGGTAGGATGTTAAGGGATATCTATTTATTCCTTCTCCCTTCTCTTCCTTCCCTTTCTCCATCCTTCTCTTCTTTCTCTCCCGTTTTCCCTTACCCCTTTCATCCTTTGCATCTAAGCATTCATGCCTTCAGCAAACATTTATTTAATGCCTGTTGTGTACCAGCCATTGTGCTAGGTCTTGAGAACACCTAGAAAAAACATAGAGTTGACCTTCCTGAGGCTGAGAATTTAGTGGAGGTGGGGGGGAATTCCCCAAATTCCCTCTTGGTTCAGTGGAAAAGGCAAAAGAGTTAAGGGTAGGAGCCACACAGGTCACCTGACCACACACGTTTGTAGTCTGTTTTCAATGTAAAATATGAAACCGCCCTGCTCTAGGCTTTCTTTGTTATCTTTTATGTTTCTGTTCTGTGAGTGGCAGGGCCTCCTTTCCTGTGGGTTTTTTTCAAAGTCTTATCATATACACCATTCTGATGCTTCGTTTTCACGCAGAAGTTGACCTTTTATATAAAAGGATATTATTATTTGCTTGATGCCTTACAAGAACATCTTCAGAGATTTTTTAAAAGAATTTTTATTAATATGCTAGGCAGGAAACACAGTGGTTAATAAAATGGATTCTGAAATCAGACAGATCTAGGTTGAATGTAGGCTCATATATCTAACAGCTGTGTGACCTCGGAAAATTTACTTTGCTGTTCTGAGCCTCAATATCCTCTATGTAAAAAATTATATCTAACTCATAAGGTTGTCATATATATTAAATAAAATGGGGTAGGTAGGTAAAGTGTTTGATGCATAATTAACAAACACTCAGTAAATAGCTCTTGTGAGTTGTCAAGTGCCAAATTCACACGTCCAATGTTTTCTTCTAGTGTTTATCTATACCACTGTGTCTTTTACCTTTCCGCATATTAATATCGGTTGCTAAATAAACTATGTGTGTCCAAATTCTCTTGTATGTTGCTTCACAGAATAATCATTTAGGGGAAAAAGACCCAAGATGAAACTAGAAAACCTCTATAGGCATAGAATTAGCAGCCACATATAAATTGATCCCAATTGAGGGGACACGATCAGGAATAGTAATTTGGGAGAACCCTGTGTTATTGCCTACTCTCAGAAATAAAACCGAGGAAAACTGCTCAACAGATGTTAAAAGTAAGAGTTAGGTTCTGACAAATAGAGTCGCTTCAGAACAGAGGTCCTCAAACATTCCACTGCAAGCTTAAAAAAAGTTTTCTATCATACATTTTGGTACTGTTGAACAAAAAATGCATTAACAGGTTTGCAATGGAAAATAGATTCCTTGACATATGCTAATTACAATTGGTTGATAGTAGCTGCTGGGAGAGCTGTGATGAAGGGCTATGAGGTCTGATACTGTATCCATGATAAAGAATGCTGTGACCCATTTAAAATACCTTGCATGGATGGGCATAGGCATGGGGAATGTTGGTATGAGTGTTCTGTACTTGCCATTCCTCGCGAACACTGCTAACCTGGGTACGTTTCCAGTTTTAGTAATGCTTAAGATAAAACAAAAGTATCTACTTATCCTAAACTCTTATTAGGCTTTATTATTTACTCATTTATTCATTCTTTTTTTTGTTTTGCACAGACTTATCCCTTTAACAAAAAATACTTCTGAATCTGTGTTCTGTTCCAATTTAGAATTAATTCAGTTCAGGAAAACATATATTGATAAGTAGATTTGCAGCATGGATAAATGGGGAAAACAGGAATAAAAGATGGTTATTCCAAAGGAAAAGGTGAACTGATGATTCTGTGGAGAGAAACCTGAAGTAGAAAAGAATAAAGATTGAAATTATTCAAAAGAACATGCTATATATGGAGGACAGAAAATAAAGTGGTGCGCTCAGATTTACAGTTGTTCTTAGAGAAGGAACTGGAATAATTACAGAGTCATGCTAAACAAAATTTCACAACTGGGAAGCTTCTTAAGTTGAAAAAGAAAGAAAATAATTTGAAGCTCCTGGTCAAAGGATATTGCTTTGAAAAAAATTACTAATTTTACTGTTGATTAGTGTAAAATTATGATCCTCTTATATTTGTAAAGGGTTGAGCTAATACACAAATATCCTATGAAATGAATCAGTCAAGGTGGAATTATTAAAGCATTTGAGCAACTATGTGAATCTCAATCAATCACTCAATCAATCTTTACAAAAAGGACTCGCAGCAAATGTCAAATACAACTTTTTAAAGATAGAAAACATAAACATTTGTTGTTTGCTTGTTTTATTTTTGACTTTCCCATCCACAATTTATCATAAACTGGATACCCATTTGATTGGGAAATTATGAATTTCACTATTAAGGTCAAATTTTTATCATTCCTTATAATTTAAAATGATGATACTGGGCTGGTTTAAGTGCTTACTTAAACCAACTTCTATACTAACAGCTCTCCACACTTCTCTCTTTTGTCCCTTGCAGTAAGCAAGTCAATTTAGTGTTATAATCTTTATTTTAAGATAAAGGTATAAAGGCTTTGAGAGAGTGTGAGCCAGGATTCAAATCTCAATTTGACTCTGAAGTCTATGCAATTTTAACCACAGTAACTATTAGTAGATTAATAGCTATGATTATATAAGAATTAATATATTAATAGGTAATTATTGTATTAGCTCTCCAACTGGAGTTGCTACAGCTAAGAAAGATGACTCCAGAAGGTAGAAGCTATAGGAAAACCAGCGTGATTGTTATTTAGGGCCATATTTCATCCTGAGGGGTCTCTTCATGGAAACCAACCAGTCTTCCAGCACTGAACAAATTACCATTGCCAATTGGACATGCTGGGGAAAAAACGTATTACCATATTGTTTAGCTCTTGGAAAATGAAGCACTCTTCATCTGTAACTTTGTGCAGCCATATTCCTTTATTTTCTCTGGCTCTGGGTTCTCCCATTGGGAGTGCAAAAGAATGTCTTCAAAACTCCCCCAAGCACAGAACTTTCCAGGCCATGGAAGAACATGCATGTTGAAAGCCATCCATTCAGCTGCTCATTTAGGAATTTATTTCCTGGTACATCTATCTGGTTTTTCTTTGCCATGAAAGAACTGGCTCAATTCTCAGTTTTATTGGTATTTTAGCTTCTCAAATTGTGCAAGATCTGTAGATTTACAAAATTGTAGTACATCTCTCTTTACCCTTGCAATTTACACACTTACCTGTACTTTTATCTTTAGTACCAGACACAACTGTTTTTTAATTTGTTAGAACGTGTAGCTCAATAAAATACAATAGCAGTATGTGTTTTGGAGAATTTATGTATGTAATATGAATATGGAGAATTTAAAAAATTATATTGATTAAGAGAACAAAAGGGGCTGGTGAATACTTTTATATATAGTTTTAATAACATTCAACTTTCTGTAAGTAGCCCCTCCCCCACCTTGATTTCACAGTGGCTTTGGAAAGAATTTAAATCTGATACAAAATCACTGTATTAAATTTCCAAAGAAGTCCCCAAATTCACCTTTAAATTCCTTCATCCTTATCCGCTGGATTATGACTTTTATCCAAGAGTTCCCCCACATCTTTGTGGTCCCAGAATCAAGAAAATTCCTCTTTACATTGCACTGACCTTTTGGCAAGTAAAATAAAATTTGCCTGGATATTCTTCTCCAATCATACTGTTATGATCAGTTTGAAATGGAAATGACCAGACTTCATTTGGATTACAAGAGAAACATTCTCCTTTAAAAAAAAAAATTAAAACAAAATGTAAGTGAATAATGGGAAATGCTGCCCCAGGCCTATGTTTATAGACACAAAGACAAACCCTGAAAATTGGGGCGGAGGGCTAGATGAAGAACAAACAGTCCATCAGTTTTGCCTAAAAATTGCCTAAGAAGGCTGGGTGCTGTGGCTCACACCTGTAATCCCAGCACTTTGGGAGGCCGAGGCGGGCGGATCATGAGGCCAGGAGTTCGAGACCAGCCTGGCCAACACGGTGAAACCCAGTCTCTACTAAAAATACAAAAATTAGCCACGTATGGTGGCGAGCGCCTGTAATCCCAGCTACTCTGGAGGCTGAGACAGGAGAATTGCTTGAATCTGGGAGGCGGAGGTTGCAGTGCTCTGAGATCGCGCCATTGCACTCCAGCCTGGACGACAGAGCAAGACCCTGTCTCAGAAAACAACAACAACAACAAAAAATGCATAAGAAAGAATTGGTGTGAATAACTTTTAAATGCAGTTTTGGCTCTATATAGACACAGCTATAGGAGTTAGATATTTTGTGAGTACATGAAGAAGTATCAGAGCCAATTGAACGTTGTGGCAGCAGTCTACACAAATAATTTATTTGTCAAACATTTATTGAATTCCTATATGCATCAAATGGATATTATGGTAGGCCTTGGAGAATTATCTTGATGAAGTCAGACCTCTTCTATATTTCGGTGGGCAATGACATTGTGGTTTTCTTTTTTTTTTGAGATGAGTCTTGCTCTGTCGCCCAGGCTGGAGTGCAGTGGCGCGATCTCGGCTCGCTGCAAGCTCCGCCTCCCGGGTTCACACCTTTCTCCTGCCTCAGCCTCCCTAGTAGCTGGGACTAAAGGTGCCCGCCACCACGCCCAGCTAATTTTTTGTATTTTTAGTAGAGACGGGGTTTCACCATGTTAGCTAGGATGGTATCGATCTCCTGATCTCGTGATCCACCCGTCTCGGCCTCCCAAAGGACATTGTGTTTTTAAATAAGTGACTGTGTTATGTTTTTTAGAGGAAAGAAGCTAGGTCTTTTTCATAAATGCCATAGTTTAATAAATAGTAATACAGTTTCAAATACACCTGATTTATAGCAATGAGGTGGCTTAGTGTCTTTGTGGCTCTAATGCTAAAATATCAAACTGCTCGACAAACATGAGGTTTCAAGATACAACTCATCTCCAACATGCTCCTTAAAATACAGGCAATTTCCATTGATTTGCACAAGAGGAGAGAAACTGAGATGTGTCTAAATAAAATGGTAAATAACAAGAAGTAATACGTCTTCTGCTTTAGTGCTTGCATTTATATATGACTGTTTTTTGGTGGGGGATACCAATGAAACTCATTTCCAATGGAATCCTGTTGCCATGCTTGAGGATGTGACTCGGGAGGAAGTTGGCAGTTTTCTAGTTTTCTACTTCTGCTCCTATTCAGCAATGCCTCTAACCACATCCACCCTGGGACAAATCTATCTTCTCTGATTCAGACAAAATGCCCACATACAAATCTTTCCTGGAGTAGGAAGTGGCTTAACCATCTGGTTTTCAAAGACATGTTGTGCAAGCAAAGTAAACAGGGAAGCTTATTGAATTAGTAAATTGAAATTAAGCAAATTATTTCCTACCCCTTAATAGTAGCTACCCAAGATGTCAACAAAGCAAGGATCAGTGTCAATAATATTAGAAGCAAGGCTAGCAGCGCTTATTACAAGACAAACAATCCAGTGGCAGAGTAAATTGCTTCTAAGTTCCTGGATTCTAAACATCTCCATGAGATGTTTTTGTATCTTTTTCCATGAGATGTTTTGTATCCAGAGAAAGATTTTGTATTTTTCTCTGGGTCTTCCAAATTGGCAATTGGAAAAAAAATTGCTATTAAATAATAAGAATGATGATGATGATGATAATGATTTCTCTTTTGGGGCCAATGCCAAATTTATCAGTCCCATTTGTTTCCCTCCACCCACATTTTTGCTGTAAGCTAATAGGTATTCTATACAAGAAATAATTTTCACTCACAAAGTGTGTAATTCCATCCATAAAGAATCCCAGCTCCCTGCAGAAGCCTGGGTTTACCGATGGTTGAGATGCACTGATGACGCCTCAGATTGTGCCCTCTCTCTTGATTGAAAGCAGAAGGACCCCCACTCCTGCTCGGCCTCCTTACTTATGAACAGTGTCGATCCACTTCCTGTTCCCCTCTGTTAATTCATACCAGGACAGACGCAAGATCAGAATGAGGCACCCAGCATTTCGGCACCTCCTTGGAGCAGTGTTGATGGGAGTAAGTGTTTGCAGACTGCAGGTTCCTGTTCAGGCTACCAGAGGGTGACTTTTCAATTCTTAGTTAACCAGTTCCAGCCCAGAAAAATAGCCACTGTACACTAGCACTACTCAATATTGTTGTTGGGCTTTTTTCCCGCTTCTCTTGAAGTATTGACCACCCAACCATTATCACTCCCAATTTAAAATGAAATATGGAGCTCCTCATCTGGGTTTCAAATGAGATGCAACTGTCTCTTTGTTCTGCTGAAAGCAATCAGAATCTTGCCCAAATGGGAGGTTTCAGGTTACCACAAGGAATGTGTTTCCAGGGGTGTTTGTGCTGAAATAAAAAAAAAATGTGATAATCATTACATGGATAGTCAATAATTATAAGCATTTCCTCTTGGAATCACAGAGAAAAAAATACAGGGACCATATCAAACTCAAAAAAAAAATCATTGAATTTCTATCTGGTATATTAAGGCGCCTGGTTGGGGCCTATGGCCACACTTCCTTTCAATGCTGCTGCATTTTGACATTGTTTGTAACCCTGATTGAAGTTGCCACACTATTTTGCTAAAAGTAGTGCTGAATTTGTCCAAATGTTTTTTTCTTAAAGTGAAACACTCTAGTAGAACCAAAGCTGCAACTGCCAAAAAATGCAACATTATATTTTGTATGTCAGGTACATTCTAACCTGTAAGTGGCAGCTGATTCTAGTTCTAGGGAAAGGTCAAGATGCATTACAAAATGAGATCTTCACGGGCAATTACAGGCACCCTCGAATGTCATACGGTATGTATATTAGGTCGTGTGATCTGTACTTAAAAGGGGCATGGTTGCTGCTTCAGAGACTAATATTTCAAAATGTAGTAGGTTATTTTCCACCACACATTCTTGTCTTTTTCACTAGTTCAAAGCAAATGGCCTAGAAGCTTGGGCAGATTCCACTTGCTCAACTCAAAAAAGACTTACCTTCTTAGTTTTTTCTTCTGCTGTTTAATGCCCACAATTTAAATACATTATTTTAAAGACCAAGTGAAATGTCCTAAATAAAGGCTATTTGCACGTCAAGTTGGGATGCTCTCAACTGTGCTAGAATCCATCTTCAGGTTTCACTTCCCAAATCTCTGTCCCCCTTTAAGTCCAAAGGGATTCAGAAAGCAAAGTAACCCCAAGCAGGGACTAAACAGCAACAGGTTGATAGTCCTTAGTTGCTCTGGCCAAAAGGCAAGCAGAACAGTGAAGGCTGCTTGTAGAATAATTACTTCCACTGCTGTCTCATGGCTGTTTAACCAGAGGCACAAACTTCTGAATTAAATTGCCAAAACCCCACATGATTCTGCTCTAGAAAAATCCAGGACATTGTTTTGCACCCTCGGACTAAAAGTCTCACCTACTTTACTTACACACTCACCCTTGACTACACACAGATGAATCCAATATAGGATAACTGGTAAGCTCTGCTAGAACATCCAGATGGGTGCAAACCAAGGTTAGATATACTTTACAACAGATGAGCAAGAGAAGAGAACTAACATCTACTGGACATTTTCTATGTGTGCTTGGCCCTGCATGGCCTATCTCATTATATCCTCAGAAAACACTCAAAAGGCAGGTGTGCCTATCCCCATGCTGACGATGTGAAAACTGAGATTAGCAACGGAAGGCAAGATTTCCCAGGCCTGCTGTTAGTGGCAAAGCAGGGATTTGCATTGAGCTCTGCCCCACTTCAAAGACAGACCCTTTCCCTAAACCAAGCAGCCACTCAATTCTTAGCATCTGTAGACACCCACAAATAGGAGGGCCTAGATAACACCCAGCTGAGCCCATCATTTTAGACCTGAGGAATCTGAGGTTAAGTGACTCACTTGAGGAAAGCCAAGTTAAGACCAGATGCAACTGGCGTTGCTGGTCACTAAGCAGATAGTGCCACTTAAGGACAAACACAGTTTTAAGAATTGTGCCTGCTAACCCCAAATGTGCTCACTTACCACCCTTTCCTGAATCTTGTCACTGCCGAAATTTCCCAACTGCCTTATATACGTATGGATTGATATTTCCTTTCTGAATGCATTTGATAACTTAACAGTCAACAAGAATTTCCATAAGGCTTCATAGTTAAGAAATTAGGCTTTTGAGAGGAAAGAAAGTGTCTGTCGTAAAGTTCTCCTTTAAAATATGGCCACAGTCATGATGATTTATGTGATATTCATGTAGTAATCTGCTTGACTTTAAGTAGTCTATAAAGCTTCTTTACTTGTCTCTCCTAAAAACTCTTTCACGCACATTATCACATTTTATTCTTTAAAGAAACACATGAGGAAGAAAATTTGCAACAAAACAAACCTTGGGATTTTCTACTGTGTTTGTGGATTTTAATTTTCTCTTTTAATTTGTAAAACAGTGCTGAATCTGGTAAAAATCTGGTAAAAGTAAGAGAGGGAGTAAGAATATGCTTAGGGCAGAGGGAGAAGAAGAGAGATGGACATCAGCCCTGTGTAGATATTTGCATGAGAATTTGAATATAGGCGAATTGGACCCCAGATTAATTCCTGATAATTATCAGAGTTTAGTAAATTAATGAATGAGAACCCAGGGACAAATGGAGATTAAATATGGCTCAGTAGGCAAGAGGCAGGCTGATGGAACAGACAGAACTTTACAGAAACATACCTTAAAAACTGCGGCTCCAAAAAAAAAAATCTGTCTGCAGTGGCAGCTTACACCAAGGGTCTCTGGGGACCCTTTAGGTGCACACATGCCAAGAGTGCCCTCTGTTGTCTACCAGCAATACTAAGAAGCTTCAGGAAACTCATCCCTGCTAGAATGTACACTTCTTTGCCCACAAAAGTTTTTCCATCTGGCAAAGGGTCTGATAGGGGTTACGCCCTAGAATGAGAGCTTATTGAATCGATTGCAGAATATTAGAGTTTGGAGAGTCTTCAGTAGTCACCTGATAACAGTCCTCCCATTATAGGTGGGGAGAGGGAGGCTCACTAAAGAGGAAGTGTCTCACTTAAGAAGATATCGAGTTAGAGGCAGACCCTTATCTTGAACCAAGGACTCCAAGTCTGGTGCCACATCTTATGCAGCCTCCTAACCCTATTTTTGCCTCCTTCATTCTCTTTAAGAATGGATGGATGAAACAGAATAACAGACTCATGGAATGCTTGAATAGAAGAAACTCCGTATTTTCCTAGTAGAAAATTGAAGTCTCTGACTTACCAGAAGTCCTTACCTTGAGTCACTTAAAAAAGGTAGATCCGGCCAGGCGTGGTGGCTCACACCTTTAATCCCAGCACTTTGGGAGGCCAAGGCGGGCAGATCACGAAGTCGGGAGTTCGAGACCAGCCTGGCCAGCTTGGTAAAACCCCGTCTCTACTAAAAATACAAAAAAAAAAAAAAAAATTAATTGGGCGTGGTGGCACGTGCTTGTAGTCCGGCTACTCGGGAGGCTGAGGCAAGAGAATTGCTTGAACCCGGCAGGCGGAGGTTGCAGTGAGCCAAGATCACGCCACTGCACTCCAACTTTGGCGACAGAGTGAGACTCCATCTCAAAAAAAGAAAAAAAAAAGGTAGATCCCAGACTCCAAATTTAATTACTCTTCTACAAAATTATTAAGGTAAGGTGAGGAGAAAGGGGTAAAATGATCTCGTTTTTCCTTTATAGGATGAGGTTCTCTCTTCCACTTCCATGTGTACATACCCTACCCTCTCCTTCACTCTTTATGCTTAGACTCATGGACTCAAGCCAGGCACTTAAACATGACCGTGTCATTGAACAGCCAGATGGGAATGCAGGCTGAAACCAACAGGAGATGCCCCAGAGCATGGGGATGAGGGACTGGTGGGTGAGGAGCAGGGATGGTGGCTGTCATTCAGGGTGAGATGGCTGCAGGTGACTGGGTACCACTGCTGGGTTCAAGGTTGGGCCCAGGGAGATGCCATGTGGGACTCTTGCCCAAGATGAATATCAGAGCACTTCTCTGTGTTATTGTACAAAGTGGTGGTAGGGAAGCAAAATGCCCCAGTTATATTTCCAAGCAATAACGTCCCATGCTTTGCAGGGACTGGGGGAGGTGGGTATTTCCTCAAGCGGCTGCTGCTCACAACTGCCTCCACTGTGGGCTGCATCACACCTCGTGTCTGAATTCCTCAGCCCAGCTGACTGACACTTATTTCCTTATACTAAGCCTTAGGGCCAATGTCACTGTAGAATTGATTCTTTCTGAAGAGGATGGAAAGCGAAATGGGGAAGCCTAAGATCTCTGAGGGCTTATTGTTAAAGGCGCTTGGCTAGGTGTTTTGCTATGTGTTACTCCTTTTCATCTTCACCTTTTTTCCCCATTAGGTAGTGCTATGATCCTGCATACTCAAATAATGAAACTGGCACTCAGTGGGGTGAATTCCTTTGCCCCAAGTCCCACAGTTGCATTTGAAGGCAGAGAGCTCTTATCTGAAACCAGTCCTTCCAAAATGGAAGTCACCTTTTTTCCTTCAAGTCAAGACAGGTGGAAGCTGGATGGCGAGCTGGCGTGGTCAGTCTCCCCGACCCCATCACAGAGTTCCTGCCTCCTACCCCTCTCCTCATCCCTGACTGTGGATCATCCATCCAGTCTGTGGACTGCTCTGTCTACCTTGATGGAGAATATTATGCTCCTCTGCTTCTGAACAGTGTATCTGGGTTTTGATCTATGGTTTTATAAGTGTGCAGCTTCTTCCTCCAGTTCTTCTTTACCTGGCTGACATCTTGAGCCGGGCTCTTTTACTGTGTGGCAACTCCCCGCCGACCCCACCGCAGAGATTAGCTCAACTCCTGAGAATGAGGTCAGTTGGAATGCCGGGCGTGTGGCCCTGGACCATGAAGTTTAAGGGAAAGCCAGTCACTCTGTTGGACGGGCCTGATACACAGGACACATGCGTGCAAATGCCACTGTTGATGCTAGCTCAATGTCTTGAGTAAGAGACACTAATTCCCTATGCTTCCCACGCCACCTATAGCATGGGCCTCATACTGCCTTTCAGACTTGTCCCAGGGCTAAGTAATATAATGGTTGCAAACTGCAAAGCACACACAGTAGGAGTTCAATAAGTAGGAGCACCCCCTTGGTGCTCCCTGGCAGACAGAGACAATGCCTCAACTAATTGACAAAAACAGCCATTTTCCCTAGGTCACAAAAATGATCCATATCTATTTTCTCCATGTTTTATTTTCCACATGGATCTCTCTCGAGACATCTGTAACCAACAAACAGAAATTAGATGCACAAATCCTTTTTGTTCCAGGGGGGCTTTGCAAACAGTTTACTCTCAAGCCAATCCCAGACCCTGGGTTTCTCATGTGGTCTTCAGACTACCCATATTACAATAGAAAACCCACTTGGGAAATTGGAGCTGACAAGTCTTGAGCTGGTTCCCCCACTTATTTCCATCCCTGCACCATTTACTAAAAGTGATACAGGTGGGTGGAAATCAGGTGAGGCCTGCTTCTCAGAAGTAACTAAAGATGCCTGCACACCTCTGTGTGTCACTCGGCCTATTCTTCCCAGGATGGCAAATGCAGTCAGGTGTGGGGCCTGGGCTTGTAGGGATATCCAAATATTTTCTTGGGAAGTAATCTCAGTTTATTAGAGTTTCTTGTCTCAATTCAGAGTATAGATTTTTGAATGCGTTTGCTGACAGATTGACCTGGACTGTGTTTTCCCCTTATTCAGGGAGCGATCGATCTTTATCAAAAGGATTTGTTGACTGACGGGCTTTCACGGTTCTAATGTGCTGTTTGATACTTTTAAAAGACATATGCCCCTTTGTATAATGAAATTATCTGATAAAACAGCGAATGAAGCTCAGGTTTTCTGAAGCATCTTAGCTCTTGACTGCTTTGGTGACTGCCAGGGAATTTTGTTTGTATTTGCCTGTGATGGAAACCTTACAACCTTAGCGAAATTGTTTTCGAATATTCAAGTTTCTAGACCATATACTGTGCTTCTAGGCCTAAGGGCCTGAACTAAACCAAGATTGTGTTTCCCTCAGGTAAGTACTTCCAGACACTCTATCCTCTCTGTCTTTACAACCCTCTTCTCCTCATTACTGTACTATGTAACACTAGATGCGCATTATAGTCCACATAAAAAGCCATTTCTGTAGCATCTTGTC
Source organism: Pan troglodytes (assembly GCF_028858775.2). Lineage (NCBI taxonomy): Eukaryota > Metazoa > Chordata > Mammalia > Primates > Hominidae > Pan > Pan troglodytes. Next base: position 105,941,989 of record NC_072405.2, read on the forward strand.
ATCGGTTCATGGACGCTGCTTTGAAGCCGTGTTGAGTTCTGAACTCAGAGCCTAACAGCAATGGCTCAAGTGCACCACACCGTATTATTTACCCAGATGGGGTTAATTGTTAAATAAAAGAATGGGCCCTTTCAGTTTACTTTTTTTGCAATCTCTCTCACACTGATTATGGAAGACAGGGAAGTCTATGATAAATATCAAACTTTCTAATCAGAAACGAGTCCAGTTGTATTTGAAATCTTGAACTTAATCCAGAATCAGGAAATGTAGCCACTTGTGTTACTGTTGCTGAAAGAAGAAAATGACCTTTTTATTGTAGCTTACATTCACTATTGTACTTGAGAGCTACAGGGAATGGAGCAAGTAAATGTAAAGGCTTAAGTAGAGTTTTCCTTTTAACAGGAAGGGTACAGCTTGGTGTGCTGAAACCATCATCTTATATTTTCAAGGGATTTTTGCCTAGAGTGAAGCCTGCACTGAAACCTAAAAATTGTATTTTGCCTAAAATGTTTATAACAAAAACCTTTAAGGTTCTAATGTCAGTGTGGCTAAATGGCTGCTACTATTAGCTTTATTCATTGACTGAGACATAATTTGCAAAGAGTAAATTTCACAGATCTTAAGTGTAGGGGTTTACAAATGTTTGTATATGTATATACATATGTAATACTCATGTATGTAACTATACAGTTACATACAGTTACAGTGGTAACTGCCTAGAACAAGAACAGTTTAGTGCTCAGAAGGTTCTCTTAGGCGTCTCTCAGTCAAAGCCCTCAAAGGTAACCACTCTTCTAATTTCTGTCACCATAGGTCAGTTTTGTCTGTTTTTGAATTTTATGTCAATGGAATCATATTCTACATACTCTTTCCTGACTGGCTTCTTTTACTCAGAATGATGTTTTTGAGTTTTATCCCTGTTGTTGCGTGTATCATACCACCATCTTTTCAGATATCACACTATTTTGTAGAATCATTGTTAAGTGCAGTAGATTTCCTGAAGAGAGGTGTTCAAGGCAACAGCAAAGTAAGGAGCAAAAGAGATTTTACTTCTTATACTCCAGTATTTCTTGTTGACCTTACTGTGGTAATATCAGAAAGAGGTTCAGGGGATTTACATATCTAATGCATAAAATATAAAAATACATTTATTTACATGTACACATACATGTACATATGCATATACAAAAATATATTCACATTTTCATGAAATATCATCCACAGACAAGTAATTTTCCACTAAAGTCAAATTCAGGACAAATCAGCAGATTTTATAGGACTACATGTGGAAAAAATCTCTCTCAGACCTAATCAAGATGAAAGGATCAAACATTAGGACTTGAGCTGCCCAGCCTTCTAAGGAGCATATACTGAATGAAATTTTGAAGTTACTCTGGGTACATTTATTGTGAGCTAGGCTGTTGCAAACTCTTTACCACTGTCTTATTACCCTGAGTTTCACAGGAATTGAAAAATTTGGCCTGGCGTAGTGACTCACACGTGTAATCCCAGCACTTTGGGAGGCTGAGGCCGATGGATCACCTGAGGCCAGGAGTTCGAGACCAGCCTGGCCAACGTGGTGAGACGTGATCTCCTTTAAAAATACAAAAAAATAGCCAGGGATGGTGGTATATGTCTGTAATCCGAGCTACTTGGGAGGCTAAGGCAGGAGAATCGCTTGAACTCGGGAGGTGGAGGTTGCCACAAGCCAAGATTGCGCTGCTGCACTCCAGCCTAGGCAACAGAGTGAGACTCTGTCTCAAAAAAAAAAAAAAAAAAAGAAAAGAATAAAAAAAGGAAAACTACCATAGACTAGAGTTCCCATGAATTATTTCAATCATTAACTCCTCAGACATTTATTGATCCACTGGATAATTGTTCTAGTTACTGTGGATTTACCAGTAAACAAGGCAGATTAAGGTCCCTATTCTCATGGAGTTTATATCCTAATTGGAAATACACAATAAAAAGTGAATGACTACATAAATTAGCAAATAACAATCACTTCAGGTGGTGATTATTGCTAAGAAGCCAATAAAAAAGGTTATGGATAAAAAGCAATGGTGGGATTGGGTCTATTTTGGGTGGGGTGCACAGGGGAGGCCGCTCTGAAGAGGTGAGATCTGAGCAGAAAATAGGGAGAAGGAGCTGATCATGCAATGATCTAGGGGCAAGAGCATTCTGGACAACAAATAACAAGTGCTCAGGCCCAAGGCAGGAACTGGCTGATCTGGCTCAAGGGAGAGAAAGTATGTCAGTGTAGCCAGAGCTTGGTGGAAGGAGGCAGTGGTGAAGATTAGGTCAGGGAAGTAGGCAGCAATGTCCTGTTGATTCTGGTAGGGACACAGTATCTTTTAGTTTCAAATGCAATGGGAGATCATGGGGGGATTTGAAGCAAGGGTGATGACACGACCCGATTGATTCTGTTATTGAAAGTTTATTCTGGCTGCTCTGTGGAGAATGGATGGTAGAGTGGAGAAAAAAAAATGGAAATAGGAAGACCAGATTATCAAAAGATGACTTCAGCTTAGACTTGGATAGCAGCAGTGATAAGGAAAGAGATGAGGATGTAGAGTTCATTATTACTTTGGCAGGCAGTAAAGCCAACAGACTAACTAATCAATTGGATGTAGGGTATGAGAGACAGAATGGTTACCTTTTCAGTTGTTGGCCAAAGCAAGTGAGTAAAAGATGGGGCCATCAAATGCCATGGAGAAGACTGGAAGAGTAACAGTTTGGGAAGGAGATACCCCTAAGTTCCATTCTGGCTATGTTAAGGTTCAGATGCAGATCAGATTAACAAATGAAGGCTTGGATATAATCATCTGGCAGTCAAGGGAGAAGTCAGATCTGGAGACAAACATTTTGGAGCCATCAATATAAAGTCAGTATGAAAAGCCATAGGATTGGACAGATTGACTTAGGAAAAGCTTATGAAGGACAAGACAGAGTCACAGGTATACTAGCTATATTGCCATCAATTTTGTCTTCATCATAATGAAAATCATCATTATCACTATTATTTTTTATTGAGCACAAAATGTTCTGGGCAAAATTGTTCTAGGCTCAAGAGAAATATTAATAAAAAGAGGATTTCTTGCTATAAGGAGGAGAGGGGGAGGCAATAAAAACTTGGAATAATAAATGCTATGATCATGGTTAACTCGGGGCAGTGGAAGCAACAGACTCTGCGGCCAGCCAGGCTTTGATGAGGAGGTGACATTTGGACATTTGAATTGGATATGTGGATCTAGAGCAGTGTGATCCATGGAGAAAGCCTTCCCAGGCAAAGGGGGGCATTTATTAAAGTGGTAGACACACAAGAGGCAGGAGAAATCTGGAAGCTGACAGTGGTTCTGAATGAATGTGGTACAGGGAGTGGACATGGCAGGAGTGGAAGCTGAGAAGCATCTGGATCATCAAGACCTGTGAACATCATGCCGGGAAGATTGAAACTCTATCCTGAAAGGCAACAGGAGAGGGATACATGGTAGACCAAGAAGTCCTTCAGAACATGACTTGAAGCTAGAGAGGACGGTGTGATGACATTGGTGACTATTGTTTAGCTTCTCTAGACCTTAGTTTCCACATCTGTATCATGGGTAAAATAATAAATACATGGCAAAGTTGTTGTGAGTATTGAAGATAGTAAGTGTAAAACATTTGTACCCAATGCAGAAAAAGTGACGGTGATTATTTCTGCTACTATAATTAACGGACATTTATAAAAGTTTCTTTTATAGGGGAAGGATAATAAATCATTATATCAATGTGGATAAAAATGGTGAGTCCTTGGTGGTGGGGAGGGGAGGACAGAAGTGAGATGGCTTGCTAACCGACAGGCCAAGGGAGGAATGGAGGTAGGAGGAAGGAAAGGGAGGAATCTCAAATGACTCTCAGGTTTCAGAACTTGGCAGCCGGGTAGGGTGGTAAAGTACTTTTTCGAAATTGGGAATATTGGGAAATAAGCATGTTTTGTGGAGAAAGGGATGAGTCCATTGTCAATGTATTATTTTGTAAGATCTGTGAAGCTTACTTTATGGGTCTGGAGCTCAACAGAAAAAATTGGGCTGGAGATACAGATGTGTACAGCTCACACAGACAAGGGAGAGTGTATTGAGTGAGAAGACCAAAAAGAGGATTATAGACCCCTGGGAACACTGAGATGTAGAGATGGAGCTGGAAGTGTTAGAGATGTAGATTGAGAAGAAGCGAGGCAGAGACATAGAGGGAGGTCCAGAAGGGCAGCTCTGAGGCATGTTCCTCATCCCACTCACCCAAAGGGATGCTCACACACACTGGCCCTCCAAGCCCTTGCCTCTTCTTAGAGGAAGGAAGAGGTGCAGATATCTGCACCTTTGTGCTACATTCAAATATGACTGATTAAAGTTCATAGTAGGAAATGTTCCATCAGATTGGCAGAAATCATAAAGAGGTTTGGCCTCTTCCAACCTCCCTTTTAGTGCCAGGACCTTTACTTCTGGACCCTACACGAGAAGGGTGTTGGCTGTTGAAAGCTGTTGGCTCTCCTGGGTCCCATTCATATAGGGCCAAGGGAACTGTAGTACTCAGAGCTGAAAGCAACCTCATGGATCATCTAATTGAATGCCCAACTCCCTTATATGAAAGGTCAGGACACTGAGCCTCAGAGAGGGCAAGATGTTCAAACAATTGATATTTTAACTGTAATTAAAATGCTTTCCCAAGATCTCTACTCAGCAATACTGCTGCTCTACCTTATTAGGTGGTAATGGCCTAAGGTGAAGGCCTGCGCTGGAGTTGGAGGTGACATCTCACTAGTACTCAAATCCTGCCAAACCCAAATCTAATGGTGGTAATCCAGACTTCAGAATCAAAGAGTGGGTGAGAGACGAGGTCTGCCTCCAAACAAATACACTGTTCAAGCCAAAATTGGGAAGTACCTCACAGAACAGGAAATACAAAGAGGATAATATGATTTTCCAAGATCATTTTTAGAGGAAAATCGCCCTGCAAAGGCTCTGGATGGGATGTTGAATAAGGAAAAGGAAAAACAACATGTGATTTTTGTTGCTTCTGAGATCCAAATAATCAAAGGAGATTGTTCCATGAAGCATTGAAGACCTTTATATTGAATTATTGAGAAAAACCAGACTGGGAGGTGATCCGAAAAGAGGTGATAGCCTAAATTAACTAATAGATTGGCATCATTATTTTTACTCTAGTCTGGAAATTCTTATGGCAGAGAGGGTAGTTTTCTACCCCACTCCTATTTTTGCTTTTCTCCTTAGAAGCAGAAGCCTGGTTTTTAGCAGGCTATATTCCCACATGGCCAAAAGAATCCATTTCCCAGGCTCCCAATGGTATAATGGGTATAGAAATGTAGTACAGTGTTATTAACAGGAAAAGTATCCATTCTTTTCTTTTTTTTTTTTTTTTTTGAGACAGAGTCTCGTTCTGTCACCCAGACTGGTGTGCAGTGGCATGACCTCGGCTCACTGCAACCTCTGCCTCCTGGGTTCAAGCTTTTTTAAAATTTTTTCATCTTTTTTCATCCAACTGCATTCAACATGGACATGGTGGCCCTAATTCTAGTAGCCATCTTGGCCCATGAAAATGAGGGCCAAAGAGGAGATGCCCATATCAGCCCTGGACTTCTCCCTTCTGAACTTATGTTACACAAGAGAGAAGTAAACTTCTATTAAGTTTCAGCCACATTGTTCTATTAATGCATCTCAACTTAGTCCTTACTGATAAACTTGTTTTCTTTTGTTGGGTGTTCAACATGTATTACAGCAAAAGCCATCGATAATAGTAACTTAAAGAATATGATCAAAAAGTTAATTATGAGTTTGTTACATAAAAAGGAGTACCTTGTATTTGCAGAGTGATTTAAATTTCACAAAGCACTTCTTACCTTATTCTTAAAATACATCTTTACTTTCAAGCTGAATTATTTAAAATAGGACTTTTAAAAATTGCTAAAATAGTCTGGGCGCCATGACTCACACCTGTAATCCCAGCACTTTGAGGCTGAGGCGGGTGGATCATGAGGTCACGAGTTCGAGACCAGCCTGGCCAACATGGTGAGACCCTGTCTCTACTAAAAATACAAAAATTAGCCGAGCGTGGTGGCACACTCCTGTAATCCCAGCTACTCAGGAGGCTGAGGCAGGAGAATTACTTGAACCCGGGAGGCAGAGGTTGCAGTGGGCCGAGGTCGTGCCACTGTACTCCAGCCTCCAGCCTGGGTAACAGAATAAGACTCTGACTCAAAAAACAAAACAAAACAAAAGGCTAAAATATAGGCCAAGTGCAGTGGCTCATGCTTGTAATCCTAGCACTTTGGGAAACCAAGGTGAGGATCACTTGAAGCCAGGAGTTTGAGAATAGTCTGGGCAACATAACAAGACTCCATCTCTCCAAAAAAAAAAAAAAAAAAAATCAGTTTAGTTTGGTGGCACACACCTGTAGTCCTAGATACTTGAAAGGCTGATACAGAAGCATCACTTAAGCCCAGGAGTTTGAACTGCAGTGAGCTATGATTGTGCCACTGCACTTCAGACTGGATGACAGAGGGAGACCCAATCTCTTAAAAAAAATTAGCTAAAATATATATTCATGTTACCATGGTGATTTCTAGCTTAGCTATTTATTGTTTATGTCCTAGACAACAGTTCTTAATTTCTAACAGACTGTTTTTTTTTCATAAGTCAATCATGGATAATGATTTCTTATGTATATAGAATTACAGCAAATGACAGAATGCAATACAGCACACTGATAGGATAAATATGAATGTCAGTTGGGCACGGTGGCTCATGCCTGTAATCCCAGCACTTTGGGAAGCTGAGGTAGGTGGATCACTTGAGCCCAGGAATTCAAGACCAGCCTGGGCAACATGGTGAAACTCCATCTCTACAAAATATAAAAAAGTTAGCTGGGTGTGGTGGCATGCACCTGTAATTCCCAGCTACTTGGGAGGCTAAAGTGGGAGGACGGCTTGAGCCTGGGAGGTGGAGGTTGCAGTGAGCTGAGATTGCGCCATCACACTCCAGCCTGGGCAACAGAGTGAGACCTTGTCTCAAAGAAAAAAAAAGTATTAATCCCAATTAACTCCCAAATTGCTGTGTGACCTCAAGCAAATTACATTTCTGCACCTTGATTTTCTAGTTGTACAGTGGAGATCATAATGCATATGCCACTTGAGGATTTTGTGAAGTCATTGAAAAAATGCACACGAAGTATTTATCAGAGTCCCTGACACACTGTAAGGGCTGAAGAAGCATTATTGTTTTACCCAAAGTGTCTAGTAAAGAACCTTGATATATCAGGGTCACTCAACAGACTGCATTGGTCCTGCTGTACATCCTTTGCAACTTTTAGAAATCTCAGAAAAATTCGGAGACTGGAGTAAGTTCAATGGTTCTGAGAAAGAAAGAGAGGCCCAAGGCCAGAATTAGAGGAGGAAACCTGGCTACCTGCCACAGCTGTCTTCTGGGGCATGGAGGAGGTCCTGGGTCCTGAGCCAGAAAAAGAACTGCACACTAGCTGACGACAGACCATTTTGCTCTGTACCCTTCGTGCTCCCCAGAGCATGCCAGAGTCACAGACTCAGACTATTTGGGATTGAGTCAGCCTCTAAGATCATTCAGAGAATAATAAAGACCCTGTGGGAGTCTCCAGGGTAAGTGCACCAGCCCTGACAGGTGAACAAGGCAGATGGGGAAGGAAAGCACAGCCCCATGTGGACAGAAATGACACCATGAGAGTGAATGCAAGATGGGCTCCTGCAGGGGCAAGAGACCCTCAGAGAAGCTCATGCATATAACCATGGAGGCAAGGAGCCTGGGGCATCTGCTGACTCCAGCAGTGAAACCAGATCAAGGAAATGTCAGGAATGTAGACTGCATGCCTAGCACTAGAAAGAAGCTTGTGGGAAAGGGTCTATAGTGAGACTACAACAGCTATCCTGAATTCTCAGGGAGGATACTGTCTAGAAGCCCCACGCCATCACTTACCAGTGGGGTGACCTTAAGTAAGTCACTCAGTGTATAAAATAGGCTTGTGCCCAAAGCAAGGCTTCTGGAACTGGGTTCAGGCCTGGATCCAATTCACTAGCTCTGTTTACATAACCAGCCAAAGCCTCCATCTTCTAATCCTTAACGTGGATATTGTAATGCCTGTACCTACCTTATAGTATTGCTCTGGGGCAGCACTGATTGATAGAACTTTTGGAGATGACAGTAATGTCCTACACCTGCATAGTCCAACACAGTAGCTACTAGACACATGTAGTTATTGAGTACTTGCAACATGATTAACGTGATTCACAAACTGAATTTTCAAATTTTATTTCATTTGAATCTAATCCATTTAAACTTAGCCACATGTGATTAGTGGCTATCTTATTGGACAGCTCTAGAAACTAAATGAGGCCAGGTGTGGTGGCTCACACCTGTAATCCCAGCACTTTGGGAGGCCGAGGCGGGTGGATCACTTGAGGTCAGGAGTTTGAGACCAGCCTGGCCAACACGGTGAAACCCCCACCTCTACTAAAAATACAAAAATTAGCTGGGTCTGGTGGCAGGTGCCTGTAATCCCAGCTACTCAGGCGGCTGAGGCAGGAGAATCACTTGAACCCAGGAGGCAGAGGTTGCAGTGAGCTGAGATCGCGCCGCTGCATTCCAGCTTGGGTGACAAGAGCAAAACTCTGTCTCAAAAAAAAAAAAAAAAGAAATAGAAAAAGAAAAAAAATAAACTAAATGAGATAATGTCCTTTATCACTGTGCCTGGCATCAGGGCTCAAAAACTACTAGTGTTTCCATTAAACTTTAGTCTCAGTTTCCTCATCTGTAAAATGATCGTAAAGATATAATAGTACCTAAAGTGAGGCCTGGCTGTTCACACCTGTAATCCCAGCACATCAGGAGGCTAAGGAGGGAAGACTGCTTGAGCCCACGCCAACACTCTTACAGCAAACCTATTGTCCTATTGTTGTTCAAGACCAGTCAGGGCAACATAGTGAGACCCTATCACTATAAAAAATAAAAAATTACCTGGGTGTGGTAGTGCATGCCTGTAGTCCCAGCTACTCAGGAGGCTGAGGTGGGAGATTGCTTGAACCTGGAAGGTTGAGGCTGCAGTGAGCCATGTTAGCACCACTGTACTCCAACCTGGACAACAGAGCAAGACATTGTCTAAAAAAAAAAAAAAAAAAAAAAAAAGTAACTCATGAGGTTGTTGGGAAGATTAAATAAAATATCATGGGTGAGACGACTAGCACAGTGGTTGGCACTTTATAGGTGCTTAGTGAATGTGCGTTTCTTTTCTCCTCTATTTAAAGTTCTTTGGCACGAATGAAATCACTGTCTAATAATGCACAAGGCCATTGAGAATGTATAGTGAGATTCTTGGCAAGCAACTGGATTGTTCAGTAGTCACGTGCACATCTCTAATGCTGGCTTTGGCTGGGAAAAAAAAAGTCTGCTTGAGCAAGCAAGAAAAAAAATATTGGCAGTGATATGTACACTACGAGAGTTCCACAAATATGCATTTGGCAGAAGCCTGATTGTCCAGACAGATCACAAACCACCAGGCAACGCACCTGCTAGACGACAGGGAATGTTATTACTGTTATAAAGATATGATTTATGATTACTGTTATAAAGATATGATTTATGAGTAATCTATACCCCAGGCAAAGACTCTCTTATAGCAGACCTATTGTCCAGACTAGTCATCATCTCTCCAACTGGGGAAATGACAGCACTGATGGAAGGGACAGCAGAGGAGGCCATGGAATTAAGCAAAACACTTGACCCTTTGGTCCACGGGAGGCTGAGCCCCAAGACAGGAAAAGACGCTGTGTTGTAGCTACTTATCCAGATGTTGCACAATGGCTGGTGTGGCAGAAGAAAATAGGACAACTGCAGGTGCGTTGGTCTCCAAAGGAGTGACTGTTTTAGCCTTCTAACAGATAGGGGAATTTTAAGCAATGTCTTGTCTGAAAGAAGTCAGAAAAAGAGAAAAGACATGATCAGAGATTGTCTCAGGAGGAGCAGCTTTGCTCATGTCCCCCAAATCATTCCCAATATCTACTCACTGCTTCTTGAAGTTCCAGCTAGAGACTGGATTCTTTCATTTAAAGATGCCCTCTCATGGGTAAACTGATACAAGATTTGATTCCAAGTGCAGCATTTGAGGAAAGGGGAAAGGCCAGAGTGCCTGGAGGGCAGTGAGTGAAAAGAAAGGAGGAAGAAGATGAAGTCATATAGGTCCAGAGTCAGCAGATCAGGATGAGCATTTTGGTCATTGAAAGAACTTTGCCTTGGGCAAGGACTTCATGTTTAAAACACCAACAGCAATGGCAACAAAAGCCAAAATTGACAAATGGGATCTAATTAAACTCAAGAGCTTCTGCACAGCAAAAGAAACTACCATCAGATTGAACAGGCAACCTACAAAATGGGAGAAAATTTTCGCAACCTACTCATCTGACAAAGGGCTAATATCCAGAATCTACAATGAACTCAAACAAATTTACAAGAAAAAAACAAACAACCCCATCAAAAAGTGGGCAAAGGACATGAACAAACACTTCTCAAAAGAAGACATTTATGCAGCCAAAAAACACATGAAAAAATGCTCACCATCACTGGCCATCAGAGAAATGCAAATCAAAACCACAGTGAGATACCATCTCACACCAGTTAGAATGGCAATCATTAAAAAGTCAGGAAACAACAGGTGCTGGAGAGGATGTGGAGAAATAGGAACACTTTTACACTGTTGGTGGGACTGTAAACTAGTTCAACCATTGTGGAAATCAGTGTGGCGATTCCTCAGGGATCTAGAACTAGAAATACCATTTGACCCAGCCATCCCATTACTGGGTATATACCCAAAGAACTATAAATCATGCTGCTATAAAGACACATGCACATGTATGTTTATTGTGGCACTATTCACAATAGCAAAGACTTGGAACCAACCCAAATGTCCAACAATGATAGACTGGATTAAGAAAATGTGGCACATATACACCATGGAATACTATGCAGCCATAAAAAATGATGAGTTCATGTCCTTTATAGGGACATGGATGAAATTGGAAATCATCATTCTCAGTAAACTATCACAAGAACAAAAAACCAAACACCGCATAGTCTCACTCATAGGTGGGAATTGAACAATGAGAACACATGGACACAGGAAGGGGAACATCACACTCTGGGGACTGTTGTGGGGTGGGGGAGGGGGGAGGGATAGCTTTAAGAGATATACCTAATGCTAAATGACCAGTTAATGGGTGCAGCACACCAGCATGGCACATGTATACATATGTAACTAACCTGCACATTGTGCACATGTACCCTAAAACTTAAAGTATAATAATAATAAAATAAAATAAAAAAGAAAAATTATGTGATGGTACACTAACCACAATCCAAAATTGCAGCTATTGATACATAGCAGTATTTGCATAGTGACTGACAATTTGATACTTTTACATACTTTATTTAGTACTATTCATTAAATTCTCTACATTCTCTACCTATCTGTAAATTCATCAACTTTTTTTTAACGTTTATTTTAATGGTCTCTTCCTATATGTGTCTTTTACTTCAAATACTTAAAGTCAAATTCTAATTATACCACACTAATCAAAATAAGTTAACCTACAAATAAATGATTAACAGCCTCATTAAAGGAAAGGAGAAACATGATGATCAGATATTGGAAGGAATTCTCTTGAACTGGCTTTGGTAGGCAGCACTAAAATAATATTTACTGTGGAGAACAAATTATACAGATCAACTCTGTGTTGTCCCAATAGACGAACCAACACAGACAGAGAGAATTCAGAGTCAGCTTCACGCGGGAGGGATGGCTCCTACTGACGTAGCTGCCCAAGCATCTGGATGGATTGGGGCCAGGGCTCTGGTGTCCCTGGAAGCTTGTCTGTCAGGAGGACAAAGCTGTGGCCCCAAACCTGAAAGAAAAAAGGATCACCCACAATTTCGTTGTTAACTACAGAAGTTCCCCTACAAATTGACTGTTCCATAAAATGGTTTTGTGGTTTTGTTTTGTTTTTGTTTTTAAGATTTACAAAGAGGAAGAAAATGTTCCTTTTAACAACTTCTCAGATTTCAGTTTTGTCCCTTTTGTTACATTTCGGGTTATCAGCTCCAAAACACTGATTCTATTTCATGTCATTATCATGAAGGCTAAGAGTTCCCATGTGCATTATTTCATTTGGTCCCTCAAAAACCCGTCAAAGCTGTATAATCATTATACATTATTCACATGAGAAAACTGAGATAAGAAGTGAACTAACTTGTATTTAGGTTTTTAATCGAACATGTATCTGTGCTCATTGTATGCCAGGCAATGAATGCACCACTTGCCCATGTTACCTCCTTGGATCTACACAACCATCCTAGGAAGTGGGTTTTATTCTCTTTATTTTAGAAACTGACATTGAGAGGATTTAAATAGCATGCCTGCAGTTATCAATCATAGTAAGCTAGAATTCCAGAATTCATGGAACTTATGTCTGTCTAACTCCAAAAGCCTTGGTGTATTTATGTTGACAGATTATGAGGTGGAAGAAATATATAATGTTTTACTCATTCCATCACTTAAATAAATATCATGCCTAAAATTTCCTGTAGTAGAGGAATGGAGCTTCTCTCCCACTAGCTAGCAACGTTTTGATCTTAATTCTATGATGATACTGATGTAATCAATTACTTCATTATAATTACTTCAAATTAGTTCAATATTTAAATAAACATTGGACATCTCTTTCCAGTGTAGGAACTCAGAATTAAACGGAGGCTTGGAACTGCCTTAGAGGTCAATATTTGACATTGCATAGCTCAAATCATGCTAAATCAAGATTAGAACCAACTGTCCCATCTAGTGTGCTAAGAAGACCATCTAACTGGGTGATAAAGACTGGAAGATCACACGAATCTCCGCGAGTAACTGAATGCAGATACAAAACTTGGACGTTGGCCAGTTCTTCAAAGTAACAAGCACCTTTGCCCTTTCCATGCCCTTCGCTCTGCCCTCAGCCCCTCACCTCGGGGCCGCTGCAGGAGTCCTGGAGGTTGCGCTGCCCCCAGTTTGGGCCCCCAGGAACTCTGGCCCTGCCAGTCTATGGTGAAAACCTTCCTCTTAACCTACGCTCTTCTGATCAAGAACTCCCAACAAATCCTTCGAGTAACACATCTCTAGTGGACACCATCCACCTTGTATGGAAAGGAAAAGGTGCCCCATGGCCTTGGCCCTTGCTTGTAACAGAACATCCATTATTTTGTCTGCCTTATAATGGGGTTACTCTGTGAGATTTAGTTTGAAAAAAACTGTCTGAAGGCCACCAGCCTTCTGCATTATGTGCAGGTACCTTCATTTGTCCCCAAGGCCATTTCTCAGGACCTTTTTCCACAGTCATTAGTTACGGCACACAGTAATAAGATTGATATTCTTTTGTGGCTCATGGGGATTATTTCTAGAATTCTGAGCTACATCTATCCATCTCATATCTTATCACCCTCAGCCCAGAGGCTGTCTCCCTGGCAGCAAGACAGGTCCTTAATTGTCCACAGGCTACCATGGTTTGCCCCATGTCAGAGCCTTTGCTACATCAGAGCTTCCTCAACTTGTGAGCCTGCTGCCAAAATGCCAACTCCATCCTTCCTGTTAATGTTCAAGGACCTACTTCCACTGTGTCTCTTAGTTCAAATTCCCTAAAAGGGTAAATTTGTGGTTTTATGTTCATTGCATTGGTAGGTCATAGGTCATGTGTCCACTCTGTTCCAATCATCTGTGGCCAGTGGACAGCAATGTGCTATGATATGGCATTGAGGATTGTCCCTTTAGCAGGAGCAATGGGAAAAGAATGTTCCCAGAGTAGAATGCCATTGGCAAGGTAGACATTCAAGACAGTCTGCTATGAAACTGTGTACAATCAAATTACCTGAATACTTGTCAACCTCACTATTCTAAAAATGTCATTATTTTAGAGTTTGTATTTTGCTTGTGGTCTCAGTCTTAGTACTGAGCATGAGCTTGGGGTATGGCTATTCAACACATGTTTGTAGGACAAATGAATAGATGAAGCAATAGCTATGAGGATGAGTAGAGAGATGGACATAGCACTCACGAATGAATAGATGGAGTCTCCATAGCACAGTGGTGGAGCACATGAGCTCTAGAGCCACACTGCTTGGGCTCAAACCCTGGCTCCACTGCTCCCTTGGCAAATTAGTTAACTTTTTTATTTTTTGGCTCAGTTACCACATCTTAAAACAAGAATAATACTACTACTATCCTCATAAGACTTCTATGACAAGTTAAATGAGTTAATCCACAGGAAGCACATAGAATAGCACATGGCATATAGGGACTTCTCAACCAATACTTGCTATTAGTGTTATTGTATCTATTATCATTGATGGGTGAAGTCATAGGGCAGGTTGCATAGGTAAAGGACAGACAAAATGTGACAAAATGGCTTACGAAAATCAGAAACAACCTTGAACTAATGACAAAGAGAAACAAGACAGAAAATTGTTCCCAATATCAGAGGAAATATAAGACTAAACCTGCAGCCTACTCATCAAGGGAAAGAAAATGTTGGAGAAAAAGTCATGGAGGAAAGAGTACCTAGGCTGGCCAAGTGTGGTGGCTCACGCCTGTAATCCAAGCACTTTGGGAGGCCAAAGTAGAAGGATCACTTGAGTCCAGGAGCTCAAGACCAGCCCGGGCAATATAGTGAGATGTCATCTCCACAAAAAATAAAAAATTATCTGGGCGTGATGGTGCATGCCTGTAGTCCCAAGCTACTCAGGAGGCTGAGGCAGAAGAATTGCTTAAGCACGGGAGGTTGAGACTGCAGTGAGCAGTGATTGTGCCACTCCACTCAGCTTGGACAACAGAGTGAGACCTTGTCTCTAAGAAAGACAGAAAGAAAGAAAAGAAAAAAGAAAAGAGTACCTAGGCAGTGTTTGTGTCCAAGATTTGTGTCTAAAGAGCCGGTAATTACTTCCTTGAACAGGACAGTGCAATGAAACCAATGTTGTTGCCTGTTTCCATTAGTTCATCTGTCCCATGGTGATGTTTGTCAATATCTCTGAGGGGACTCTGCCTGCACAGTGTTTGTTAAATGCAGAGGATTAAGAATACAGGCGTAAGCAAGAGAACTTGGTTAGGATTCCAAGCGCATTCCAACTATGGAGACTAGTCAGTGTCGATTTTGTGAGCCACAAAGGATGCTTTGTTGCCACAGCCACTGGACACAGTGGGGCCCAGCTGAGGGAAATCTTTGGGGGCCTAAAATCCAGAATGTACTCTGATTGCTGAGCCGTGAGCCCCAGCACAGGCCTGAGTTCGCCTGAAAGAAGGCACCTCTTCACTAACTGGCCTGCCCAGAGTGGGCGTCTTTCTGCAAGGGTCCCTCCCAGAGGGACCGTCTTTTTCTAATTAGCACAGAGGCCCATCAGCGCTTGCAGCAGCCCCTATGTGCAGGGCTGGGAGGTTTTTAAACCAACTGCAAGATAAGTTGGTTTTCAGGAAGAGAAGAGATTAATGGGGCCACAGAAAGATGGATGGGAGCTTGGCGCTGCCTCTGCCGCCCCTCACACACGCTGTGGCTAGCAGTGAGGCCAAGGGGAATGACCCTGAGTAGAGTTACATATTTTTCACACCTCCTACTAAAACTCAGCAAATGCTTGACTTGCTGTTCCCAGCACAATTTTTCTTCCTGCAAAACGTGTTGGGATTATCGCTTTTAGCCGCATGTGTGCTGGAAGTATTTTGTAGGGGCCCCAGGGGCTGCAACTGTTCAAATCCCTATCCTTGAGAGGGAGCTTGGGGAGGCAGGGACCCAAAGTGCCTGTCCGAGAGCTCCCCCATAGAGGGCTGGCTCCCACTAATTAAGTCCAGTTTCCAAGACTGAATCAAAGCTGCCATCCCAATGATTTTAAGAGTCAGGAGGTAAAATACAAGTTTCAACCCCAACACCTTCCCCTTATCCATCTTCTTGAGCCATTTCAGAACATTGGGTAACATACGATTTTTCTTTAGTCAATTCGAGATATTATCTGCTGAAATAGCTCTACTGGTATGAGAGGGAGGTTTCAAAATATGTAACAGATGCACAGCTGCCACCTGAGATGATGCATTATGAAGTCGAAACTGTCATCACCTCCCCCACCACCCCTACCCTCACCCCAAGCACATATTTGTTCATGTGGTTTACACCTGCGAGATTGTGGGATGCAAGAGAGGAATCTGATTACTGTTTGGGAGACAACCCCATCTCTAAAACCGATCCATGTATCTTTGTTTCCCTAGAGAAGCTTGAAATCTCTTGCCAACTCTTCTTGTGGTCTAGCTGAGTTAAAGCTCCAGTCCAAATTTTCTGGAATTTGGTACCAATAACTAACTCTTGAGGCCATCATACAATAAGCCTTATGATGTCTCTCCATCTCAGTCTCTCCATTTGTATCTTGCCAGGAGGGCAGAGCAATTTTTCAGCGCCTTCATAAGTAGGTGCTCTTGTGTACTCTGGCAGAAAGGGAAATGGAAAACTCCTGGCCCATGCTCATCTGAGGCAAATGATGATTTTGTTTCACTGTATTTAGAGGGAGGGTTCCTGCCACTGTCTGATAAAAAACACCATCTAAGTAAGTAAGTACCAGCAATCAAAAACTCCTGAGAAGACAAAGACAAGCAGAAGGGTATTCCAAGAAGTTGCCATGGGCAGGTAAGAGAGACATAATGAATGTCTGATTAGAGAGGGCCCTTCTGCAAGAATACAAATTGAAAGAATTTCTGCTCACCAAGACCCTTGCACAGTTTTTAATTATATGTTGATATATTAACTTGATTAATATTGATTTACTCCACTAGATTTTAAACTTCATGAAAGCAGAGAATCTGTTTTGCTCATTGTATTGCTTATGTCCAGAATAGTACCCAGCACATAGTAGGTGCTCAACAAATATTTTTTGAATGACAGAATACCCCCAGAATACAAGCTGTACATCTGAATAATTGACCTCTAGGACAAACTTCCCATTCTCTATGGAGGGAACTCTGCCTGCAGATGTGAATGTGAGGCAAACTTAGTCGTATTAATTCAGGCCTTTTTTTTTTTTTGAGTCAGTGTCTCTCTCAGTCACCCAGGCTGGAGTACAGTGGCACAAGCTTGGCTCACTGCAACCTTTGCCTCCTGAGTTCAAGCGATTCTCCTGCCTCAGCCTCCCGATTAGGTGGGATTACAGGCGCATGTCACCATGACAGGCTAATTTTTGTATATTTAGTAGAGATGGGGTTTCACCATGTTGGCCAGGCTGGTCTCAAACTAATCAGGAGCTCAAACTAAGTGTTTGAATGGGAATGTCAATAAACACAGGGGTCAGAAGTCAAACCAGAAGTTTGACTTAGATGCTTAATTATTAAGGCAATGAAGATAAATGTCTCAGCATCACAAATGTATTGAACACTCATCCACCTACCAGAGGGAGTTCCACTCAGCCATAAGCTATTCCAAAGACTTGGATCCCAAAGGAGAGAGCAAGAAATTGATGTATTTATCACAAACCCTGGACAGAGGGATGAGATTTTAATTGATGCTTTGCTTTGTCCTTTTGGTTCTCTATTCACTGCCTAGTGATGAAAGATCCTTAGTTTTGGTCTGTTGAGGAAAGCCTCTCACTCTAACAGTAATAATGATCAGAGCATCAGAAATGTGGACTGCTCGAAGCAGCACTTTGGACCACATTCCTCAGTTTTGGGGGCTTTTAGTTGACTAGCCCTCTTCTTGCTTCCAAGTTTGCAAAACTGCTGGTAGCCAAAGTGAAAAAGCGGAACCTCACATTATTTGCTTAGTGAGCACATTGGGCGGTGTGTCTTCACTCAGACTATTTCTGCCTTCCACCCCCAACAAAACGTTGGAAGGTGCAACACGTTGCTAATACCTCCATTGCATAGCAAACATCTCCATCCCTCATCTCGTGCACACATATCAACACACCCCACTGCAAATAACTAAACAACTCTAAACCCACACTTATGCAAGTAACATATTACCTTAAGGAGGATCCAAACTCTGAAGTCTTCTCCCAGTTCTACTCTCACAGAATGGAGGGGATATGATGTTTGGTACAAATGGAAAAACTAAACCTGGCTCACTGTTTAGGTTTGCAAGAATATATTTACTCCTTTCCTGGCCCAATAGCCACAGAGTGCTCTGTTGTTGCCTACATACTCTGAAGAAGTAGCTGCTCATCAGATTTAATAAAATAAGAGGAAAATGATAGGAAATTATTTCTGCTTTGAGTATCACAGGACTCCAAGAATTTTTTAAGATTCAAAACACAACTATTTATTAAAAGAACAAAACATGATTGCTAATGATTTTTAAGTTAAAGATGAGGTACAGTTTAGAACAATACCTAAAGAAATTCCTGGAAGCAACCTAAATGCCCATCAATGAAATTGTGGTACATATATACCATGGACTACTATGCAGCGGTAAAAAAGAAAGAGATCATGTTTTTTGCGGGAACATAGATAGAGCTGAAGGCCATTATTCCTAGCACACTAACACAAGGACAGAAAACCAAATACCACATCTTCTTACTTATGAGTGGGAGCTAAATGATGTGAACACATGGACATATAGAGGGGAACAACAGACACTGGGGCCCATCAGAGGGTGAAGGGTGAAAGGAGGGAGAGGATTATGAAAAATAACTAATGGGTACTAGATTTAATAGCTAGGTGATGAAATAATCTATACAGCAAACCCCCATGATACAAGTTTATCTATATAACAAATCTACACATGTGCTCCTGAACCTAAAACAAAAGTTAAATTAAGAAAAAAGAAATTCCAACACAGGGATAAGCAAGTTCCTTACTCATTAGTCCTTGTCTGGTATTAATCATCCTGGTTTCTCCTAAACTGGAGTATGACGTTGGTCATCTCAGTTAGACCCTCTAACATTTGAGTAAATGATTACTGGGCCATATAGATAGATCCAGAAGAATAGAGAGCAATTTGCTATTAAAAGCCTTTGCTGGAAGTTGCTTTCAAATTTTCATTGCTTTCTTTCCCTAACTAGCATAAGAATAAGTCCCTTACATGACTGAAAAAGGCAACCGAAGACCTTACTATTCTCCCTGAATCCTCTAAGGTTAGCTCTTTCCTACTTTCTCTTGTATACCAGTTGCACAACACTTCTCCCATAAACAGCATGAATGGCCTGGTTACCTTCGTTCCACGCAGAAGTGGCTCCTCCTTATGTGTTGTGGAAACTTCTCCCTTGCTCTCCAGTGTTCTGTATTAGCAAGCGGTCTCCATAACAACAACTTCTACTTCACAACCAAGATATAAGACTGTTTTCTTCTTCAAAGGGATCAAATCCCCTTTCTTAGTGCAATTTCAAATTTATCAGGACATGATTTTAACCTACAGGGTTGCTGTTTCACCAATCCAAATATCTGGCAAAACTGAGCAAACTTAATGTTGTTTAGTTTTATATGTACATTATATACCACATGTATGTGTAGCCTGGGATAAGAAGTGAAGAGTATGTTTTCAAAAACACCCTAAAATTTTAATAAAAATAGTCTCCAGCCATATTTCTTGCCAGTTATCTTTGTTAATGTATGATTATAACTGGGCAAGTACTGGATCTTAGTTTCCTCATTCATACAATGAGGGGCTTGGACTAGATGGGTGGTTTTTGTCTCTAGAGTTACAGGATTTCACAAACATATCCTCAGTGGCTACAGAGTGTGGGGTAGAGGGATCTGGGGAGCCAAGTGAGCAGAAGTCATAGCTTCACATCCCTACTTCACAGAGGAAATCTACTTTTTATGTGTTTTATACATGAAGTTTCTAAGTAAGATTTAATAAAATTAAATGCTTGTAGCTTAACCATTTCTTTGGAAACCACTGGCCTACGTCAGCTCCAAATTTTGTCATTCTTGCTCTCAGCTTTCAAGAGACTGATTAAAATTATAGTCCCCATTATACCTCATTGGTATAGACCCTGTTAAGGTCAGAGTGAATTGGGGTGATGGAGTAGAGAATCAGGAAGCATTGGAGACCTGGACTTTAAGCAGCAAGGCTTTAGAATCCTCAAAGAAATTCGGTCCATAAAATAGTGATGCTTACCTACTAAATATCTTTAGTTGTTGGGAAAAAAATAATCTTGTGCTGCTCAAGAAATCCCCCGCAAACCTCTTTAGCGAACATTTTTACAGTTGTCAAATCTGAACACCAAGGATTTAAGGTGCTTCCAAGTGAGAATGCTTAAATTTGTCTGAAGCTTGAAGCATTCTTCTACCTAAAGGAAATAAAGTGAAATGTCAATTATGTATTAAACAAAATTCCCCTGCCAATTAAAAATAAATAAATAGATTGCAAAAATTTTCTCCGATTCTGTAGGTTGCCTGTTCACTCTGATGGTAGTTTCTTTTGCTGTGCAGAAGCTCTTGAGTTTAATTAGATCCCATTTGTCAATTTTGGCTTTTGTTGCCATTGCTTTTGGTGTTTTAGTCATGAAGTCCTTGCCCATGCCTATGTCCTGAATGGTATTGCCTAGGTTTTCTTCTAGGGTTTTCATGGTTTTAGGTCTAACATTTAAGTCTTTAATCCATCTTGAATTAATTTTTGTATAAGGTGTAAGGAAGGGATCCAGTTTCAGCTTTCTACATATGGCTAGCCAGTTTTCCCA
Source organism: Pan troglodytes (assembly GCF_028858775.2). Lineage (NCBI taxonomy): Eukaryota > Metazoa > Chordata > Mammalia > Primates > Hominidae > Pan > Pan troglodytes. The sequence continues at coordinate 105,962,730 of NC_072405.2, forward strand.
GCACCATTTATTAAATAGGGAATTGTTTCCCCATTTCTTGTTTTCGTCAGGTTTGTCAAAGATCAGATGGGAGAAAATTTTTGCAATCTACTCATCTGACAAAGGGCTAATATCCAGAATCTACAATGAACTCAAACAAATTTACAAGAAAAAAACAACCCCATCAAAAAGTGGGCAAAAGATATGAACAGACACTTCTCAAAAGAAGACATTTATGCAGCCAACAGACACATGAAAAAATGCTCATCATCACTGGCCATCAGAGAAATGCAAATCAAAATCACATTGAGATACCGTCTCATACCAGTTAGAATGGTGATCATTAAAAAGTCAGGAAACAACAGGTGCTGGAGAGGATGTGGAGAAAGAGGAACACTTTTACACTGTTGGTGGGACTGTAAACTAGCTCAACCATTGTGGAAGTCAGTGTTGCAATTCCTCAAGGATCTTGAACTAGAAATACCATTTGACCCAGCCATCCCATTACTGGGTATATACCCAAAGGATTATAAATCATGCTGCTATAAAGACACATGCACACGTATGTTTACTGTGGCACTATTCACAATAGCAAAGACTTGGAACCAACCCAAATGTCCATCAATGATAGACTGGATTAAGAAAATGTGGCACATATACACCATGGAATACTATGCAGCCGTAAAAAAGGATGAGTTCATGTCCTTTGTAGGGACATGGATGAAGCTGGAAACCATCATTCTCAGCAAACTATCGCAAGAACAAAAAACCAAACACCGCATATTCTCACTCACAGGTGGGAAGTGAACAATGAGAACACATGGACACAGGAAGGGGAACATCACACACCGGGGCCTGTTGTGGGGTGGGGGTAGCGGGGAGGGATAGCATTAGGAGATATACCTAATGTTAAAAGACGAGTTAATGGGTGCAGCACACCAACATGGCACATGTATACATATGTAACTAACCTGCATGTTGTGCCCATGTACCCTAAAACTTAAAGTATAATACAAATAAAAAATAAATAAATTAGTAAATAAATAAAAATAGAATTTTGGATGTTTGAGGTCAATTTTCCATGTGATGATACAACAGTCTGTTTGCTCAGCTAGCTCAGCCTTTTCATTCCTGGTCTCAACCTGAACACACAAGGCACTACATCCCCCGAGGCAGCCCACCTGGGGTCCTTTTGATTGCCAATTAGCCCTTCACACTTGTTCGGCCCTCTGTAGTAATAACTGAACCCTGACCTCTAGTGGCGGGAAAGAATTAGCAAGAAGAACAATGAGATAGTATCTGAATTCCTAACTAAGGGAGGTTTCCTGTGGTCCATGGGTCCTATGTGGCCCAGTTGCAAAGGCAGCTAATCTGGGAAACTAGTGACACACAACAATGAGTAACCTGTAAAAATCCCAGTCTCAGGGACCTCAGATGTTACCATCCTGGCTCCACTGAGAAGGTGGAGGTATAATCCTAGCATGAGAAACTTTTTTTTTCTAATCTAGTAGGACTTACCCACATGGGACTAAAGGATAGGAGTTGGGGATGGATGGCAAGGAAAACATATTCATCATAAACCAACCTTATGTACAAGGCAACGAAATTTGGTTGATAATTTTAGAAATAAAAAAATTTCCTTCTTAGGGGGACATAAAACTTCATTGGAAAAAATAGGACCTGTTTCAGGTAACAGCATAAATAATTCCCACAAAGATAATGTTGAACAGAAAGGGATACAAAGAATATATACAAAATTCTAATCATATCAGGTTCAAATCTAATCTCTGGTGTTAGAGGTCAGGATAGTGATTAAAGGGTGTATTGACTGCAAGAGGACATGAGAGAGCCTGCAGGGAGAATGGAAATGTCTTTTGTCTTGACCTGGTGTTAATTCTGCAGGTATGTGCATATGTGAAAATTCCTCAAGCTGTACACGTAAGATTTGTGCACTTCAATGTATGTAAATTATGCTTTAACAAAAAAATCAAATTAATACAGCAGTTCCTGCTTATCCACAGTTTTGCTTTCTATAGTTTCAGCTACCTGAGGTCAACTCTGGTCTGAAAATATTAAATGGAAAATTCCAGAAATAAACAATTCATAAATTTTAAATTGTATAGTACACCTTTCTGAGTATTGTGATGAAAGTGACATCCTGCTCTGTCCTGCGTGGGATGTGAATCATCCCTTTGTCCAGTGTATCCACACTGTGGACATTAGCCATCCTTAGTCACTTGGTAGCCATCTCGGTTATCAGATAGGCAGATCACAAGAAGAAGAAGAAAGGTGAGTACAGTACAATAAGATATTTTGAGAGAAAGGAAGAGAGAGAAAGAGAGCGGGAGGGAGGGAGAGACATCACATTATAACTTTTATTACAGTATTTTTTATCGTTCTATTTTATTATTAGTTGTTAATCTCTTACTGTGCCTAATTTATAAATTAAACTTTACCATAGGTATGTATGTATAGGAAAAAACATATAGGGTTTGGTACCATCCAAATTTTCAGGCATCCACTGGGTATCTTGAAATGTATTCCCTGCAGATAAGGGGGGTAAAAACATACCTGGCACATAGTTTGAACTTTCTAAATATTAATGAAAGGAATGAATTAACTAATATTTCTGCCTCATATTATCACCAAAAGAAAAGTGACTGGTGCCCAGTGCGGTGGCTCACACCTGTAATCCCAGCACTTTGGGAGGCCAAGGTGGTGGATCACGAGATCAGGGGTTCAAGACCAGCCTGACCAACATGGTGAAACCCCATCTCTATGAAAAATACAAAAATTAGCCGAGTGTGGTGGCAGGTGCCTATAATCCCAGCTACCCAGGAGGCTGAGGCAGGAGAATTGCTTGAACCCGGGAGGCGGAGGTTGCAGTGAGCTGAGATCGTGCCACTGCACTCCAGCCTGGGCGATAGAGCGAGATTCAGTTAAAAAAAAAAAAAAGCGACTGGTTTAGAGAAGAAATAGGACAAAGAGAAAGAGAAGAAAAAGGAAAAGAAAGACAACAGTCTTTTAAAAACAAGGTATGGAAGAAAGTCAGTAGAAGAGAATAAATAAAGAGGACAAAACATGAAAAGAGAAGGGAGAAAGCTGGACCCATGTGAGGATAGAAATGCTTTTCTCACACACTGCTGCTTTCCCCTATGATTGCCCCTGAAAACTATTCTCTATTTAGAAATAGCCTTTTAGATCTTAGGAAAGATCTAGTCTTTTTTTAATGTTTAATTTCAAATTTTCTTTTAAAAATATTTCTTCATAAAATTTTCATTTTATATTTTTTAAAGAAATGACTAAAGTTGTAGCTTTACACTTTGAACCATAAGTTATCTCAATTATCTGTGAAATTTATGAGCCATTCCATGAAAGATCATCTATTGAACACATATTTATTGAATACCCAACATGTGCCAGACCCCATACTGGCTGCCAGGAATACAACAGGGAACAAAGCAGACAGAAACCCTGCCTGCCTGATGCTTCCACTCTTAGTTTCCTGTATTTATTCTTTAAAAACACTAGCATATCTAATTCACAATATCTAGCAGCTGTCTTAGAAGCCATCATATCCCTCTTAGCTGTTTTGTTTTTGTTGGTGTTAGTTTTAATTAAAATTAGGTGTTATTTTGTTTGTTTGGTGATTGGGTATAGAGGTAGTAATAATAATAAAGCAAGAACACTTCTGGAATATATAGGTTAACTATTTTTTTTTCCAGTTGTCAAGCTGCCCTTAGTATTCTGGCTCTTGCTTTTCTCACACTATAGCCAGAATGGCCCACCAGGAGTGAAGTTACGACTCAAGCTCTGCAACTTGAGCAATAGCTTCTTATACTGAACAGGATGACATGAAGCAATAAGCCGGACACTGGATGTGGGCTGCAGTGCTCACCCCTGCCTCCAACTGTCAATAATTAATAGCCATACAAAGTCTTGAAGGCCTTCAGTGACAGTTCCTTCCTAGTATGATGCAAGTAATAAATACAACAATAGCAAACCCTTGTTTATCATATGCTAATTATTGTTTATATATATTTAATTTACAACAATCCCATATAAAGTGGGTACAGATGGGGAAACTGAGACACAGAGAGTAAGTGGAAAAACCAAGATTTGACCAAGCAGTCTGGATCCAAAGTCAGCTTTCTTTGTATAACCTTATCAATCAAGAAGATTTTCATAATTTTATAAAATCAATGTGTACAGGACAGAGAACAGGGGATTGCTTGGATTTTAGACTTCTCCACTATCACTTACTAACTCTGTTAACCTTAATCACTTGACCTCTTTGGATCTCAGTTTCCACATTTTACTTTATTTTATATTTTATTTTTTGAGACAGAGTCTCGCTCTTGTTGCCCAGGCTGGAGTGCAATGGCGCCATCTCGGCTCACTGCAATCAATGTCCGCCTCCCAGGTTCAAGCAATTCTCCTGCCTCAGCCTCTCCAGTAGCTGGGATTACAGGCACATGCCACCATGCCCGGCTAATTTTTTTGTATTTTTAGTAGAGACAGGGTTTCACCATGTTGGCCAGGCTGGTCTCGAACTCCTGACCTCAAGTGATCCACCCACCTCGGCCTCCCACAGTGCTAGAATTGTAGGTGTGAGCCACCACACCTGGCCTAGTTTCCACATTTTAAAATTGAAGGTGTTAGTCACTTCCAGCCTTTAATACCCTTGAGCTTGTGGATCTTACATTTCAAGATGCCCTTAAATATCGTTTAATCCGGCAGTGATTTTACCTAGATGATGGAATAATCTGGAGAGCTTTGAAAAGATATAGAATCCAGAGCCTCATCCCAGATCAATTGAAACCAAATTTCCAGGGGTAAGGCCACAAATTTTTGTTGTTTAAGTCTACCCAAAGGATTCTGATATGTTTTAGAAGCATTGAATTTGTTCACCTTCTCGCAGTGCTTGTGTCCTCTCCGTATCATTTTTTTCTTAGAAAAAATGTTAAAGATACAAAAAAGCAGAGAGAATATGATAATAAACCCATCACCTAGCTTCAACAATTATCGACTCATGACCAATCCTATTTCATTTTTATTCCCACCCACTTCATAGAATTATTGGCAGGTGATGGTAAACCTGTTTCCCTTAAATACCTTCAAAGTTGGAGGCCTCACTACCTCCTGAGACAGCTGTTGTTAGTTAGAATCCTTTGAACTGAAAACGACAAAAACAAACAAACAAAAAAACAAACAAACAAACCCGACTCTAGTTTAATTAAGAGAGACCACCCTTTGGAATGATACTAAGGTATTTCATACTCTTCAAGAAAGAGCTGAGTGACAGGGTTGTGGGAGAATAAGAGGATCATGAGATTCAGGAATATCTGGAATTCAGAACTCAATACTTTTCTCTCTGTTTTCCATCTCTCTCTCTTCTCCTCTTCTCTCCTCCTCTTATCCCCTCCCTTTCTCTCCCCTCCCCTCCACTCTCCTCATTTTCTCCTTTTGATGAGAAACTCTTCTCTAGTTTTGCCTCTTAGAGCTTCAGCCACAGGCAGCCCAACTGTTCTTCACTCCCAAATCCCATAATCACAGGGACAGGGCTCTTTGGCCTGACTCGGGTCAGGTGCAATCTACAGTGTATTCCTATAATACCCATGAGGGTGTGGAAAGCTATTCCCCAGAAGATGGGGTGGAGGAGATAAATGTTCTGGCACCCATCATGTGTCCAATCCACTGTATTTTCAGATCTCACTGACTATTGAAAATGTCTTTCTTGTAGAAGACCAATCCCTCCCTCTGTCAACCTCCACCTCTAGGTTTCTACTCCACTCTGGAAACACACAGACCCTGTCTGTTTCTCTTTTCATGTGATTTGAAAACAACTATGAAATCCCCATTTAATCTTCTCCGCCCTAGGCTAAACAGCCTGGTTCCTTCAACACTTCCCAGCCTAACATGATTTTGAGCCCTTTCTTCATCCTGGTCATTCTTGTCTGGATGTGCTCCAGTTTGTCACTTAAAAATTGGCACCCAGACTGAAGGCAATAAATATTCCAGATGTGGATGGGCCTGCAGAGCCAAGAGCAGGACTAAGCAAGCCCCATACACCCCACACGTGCACATATACATTGTCGATACAACATTGTGTCAGCACCACTCCAGCCTGCACTCCTCCTCTGGAGCCTTGAAATTCTCAGCTCAGGCCAGGTTTGCAGTCAGCTAAATCCCAGCTGTCTTCATGGGAATGGCTGTTAATCCAGCAACCCCTCCTTTTCTTCAATCTTTTCCTTGAACTCAAAATATTGATTCCAGGTTTTAAATCTGTCTTGTTAATTTGGCCTGATTATTGAAGGCCATCAGAACCTTTTGGAATCTTTATTTTGCTCCCTCAAATATTAGTTGTCTTTCTCAGTTCTGTCAGCTTCAAGTGTGAGAAGCAGGCCTTCTTTGTCTTCAAGTCATTGGTAAATGGTTAAAGAGAACCAGTCAGAACCCCAGGACACAGGAACATACTGTTAAAGACTTCCTTCTTATTAACGTGGCTCCATTAATCAGCTTCTTTTGCTGTAATGATTAGTTACTGTATGGAACTACAAGTCCACAATTCCTTATTTACAGTTCTAAAATTTTAAAATAAAGAAATTAAATTTAAAAACCCTCTCTTCAACAAAATACTGGAAAATCAAGCCAACAGCACATTTAAAGGGTTATATGTGATGACCAAGTGGGACTTATCCCAGGAATCCAAGAGTGGTTCAACATATGAAAAATAATGTAACACATTACAAAAAAAGGGAAGAACATCTCAATTTTTGCAGAAAAATATTCAACAAAATCCAACACCTGTGATTAAAATCTCTCAGAAAACTAGGAATAGAAGATAACTTTTGAAACATAATAAAGAGTGTTTATTTTTAAAAACCCACAGCTAATATCATATTCAATGGTGACAGACTGAAAAACCTCCCTTCTAAGATCAGGATGCCTGTTTTAACCAGCATTATTCAGTATGGTACTGAAAGTTCTAGTCAGAGCAACTAGACAAAAAAAGAAATAAAAGACATCCAGACTGGAAAGAAAGAAGTTAAATTATCTTTATTTGCAGATGAGACAATCCTATATATAGAAAAGTCCAAAGGATCTATAAAATAGCTGCTGAAGCTAATAAATTCAACAAAGCTGCAAAATATAATACCAACACATAGAAAAAAAGTTGTTTCTGTATACCAACAATGAACAATCTAAAAAGAACATGAAGAAAATAATTCCATTTATAATAGTGTAAGAATAAAATATCTAGTATAATTTAACCAAGGAGGAGAAGGGCTTGTATGCTAAAAATGATGAAACATTGATGAAAGAAAGTAAAGACTTAAATACATGTGAATACATCTACGTTCATGGATTAGAAGATTTAATATCATTAAGATGGCAACACTACCAAGTGTTCTACAGATTTAATACAATCCCTATCAAAATTCCAGGAATTTTTGTTTGTTTCATTGGTTGTTTTTGTTTTTGTTTGCAGCAATGGAAAAGCTGGTCCTCAAATTCATGTAAAATTCCAGGGAGCCCTGAATAGCCAAAACAACCTTTTAAAATGAAGAACAAAGTTGGAAGACTCACACTTCCCAATTTCAAAATTTATTACAAAACTATAGTAATCAAAACAGTGTGGTGCTGGCATAAATATAGGCATATAGACAAATGAAATAGAATTAAGGGTCTAGAAATAAACCCATACATCTATGCCAATTAATTTTTGATGAGTGCCAATTACAGTCAATGGGGAAGGAATAGTCTTTTCAACAGTTGAGACTGGCACCACTGTGATTTCCATGTGCAAAAGACTGAAATTGGACCCCTGTCTCATGCCATATAAAAAAGTTTACTCAAATGGGATCAACAACATAAATATAAGTACTAAACCCATAAACCTTTCAGAATAAAACCTAAGAGTTAATCTTCATGATTTTGGACTTGACAAAAGAATTTTTAGATATGACAGCAAAAGTCTAAATGACAAAAGAAAAAATAGATAAATTGGCCTTTATCAAAATTAAGACATTTGTGTATCAAAGGATATTATCAAGAAAGTGAAATGACAAACTACAGAATGGGAGAAAATATTTGCAAGTCATACATATGATAAGGGTCTAGTCTCCAGAATATACAAAAACTCTTACAACTCAACAAAAACAAAAACAAACCCAATTAAAAAATGGGCAAAGGATTTGAATAAACATTTTTGAAAGAAGATACACAAATGGCCAAGAAGCATTAGTCATTAGAGAAATGCAAAGGAAAACCACAATGAGATACCACTTCACACCCACTAGGATGGCAATAATAAATTTAAAAAAAACACATAAATAACAGGTGTTGGTGAGGATACATACCTCTTGCCCCCACACATGCATAAGACCCCCCTATTATCAACATTCCCTCCAGACTGGTACATTTGTTATGACTGATGAACACATGACACATCATAATCAACCAAAATCCTTAGCTTACATAGGATTCACTCGTGGTGTTATGCATTCTTTGGGTTTGGGCAAATGTATGGTAACATGTATCTGCCATTATAGTATCATCTAGAGCATTTTCACTACCCTAAAATCCCCTGTGCTCTGCTTATTCATGGCTTCTCTCCCCCGCACCCTAAGTCCTGACCACTACTAATTTTTTTTTACTGTCTCCATCGTTTTGTTTTTTCCAGAATGGCACATAGTTGGAGTGTCATACAGTGAATTTCATAAGTGAATTTCAGGCTGGCTTCTTTCACTTAGTAACATGCATTTGAGGTTCTGCCATATCTTTTTCTGGCTTAAAAACATATAGCTCATATCTTTTTATCACTAAATAAAATTCAATTTTTCTGGATGTACCACACTTTATTTATTCATTCACCGACTGAAGGACATCTTGGTTATTTCTAAGTTTTGACAAATAAAGCTGCTATAAACACCTGTGTGAAGGTTTTTGTGTGGACATACATGTTCACCTCCTTTGAGTAAATAGCAAGGAGTACAATTGCTAAATCATATGATAAGAGTTTGTTAATTTTGTAATAAACTTCCAATCTTACAAAAATACAAAGGATCATAAGAGACTACTATGAACAATTATACGCCAACAATTTGGATAACTTTGAAGAAATGGATAAATTCCTAGGAGTGTACCACCTGGCAAGACCTAATCATAAAGAAATAAAAACATCTAATATCTAAGCAGACAAATAACATGTAAGGAGAATCAGTGATCAAAAACCTGCCAGCAAAGAAAATCCCCAAATTAATGGTTTCACAGGTGAGATCTATCAAGAATTTAATGAAGAATTAATGCTAATCTTTCTCAAACTCTTCCAAAAAACTGAAGAGGAGGGGACACTTTCAAGCTAATTTTACAAGCCCAGCATTAAACTTACAACAAAGACAGATTATGACACCATAAGAAAAGAAAATTATAGGCTGATATCCTTGATGAATATAGATGCAAAAGTCCTCAACAAAGTACTAGCAAACCAAATTCAACAGCACATCAGAAAGATTATACACCATGATCCAGTGTGATTTATCCCTGGGATGCAAGTCTGGTTCAACAGATGAAAATCAATATATTTGACATACCACATTAACAGAATGAAGGATAAAAACTGTATGATCATCTCAACATACGCAGAAAAAAACATTTGACACATTTTGGTATCGTTTTATGATAAAAACTTTCAACAAATTAGGTATAGAAGAAATGTATCTCAACATAATGAAGGTCATATATGATAAGGCCATAGCTAACATCATACTCAACAGTGAGAAGCTAAAAGGACTTCTGCTAAGATCAGAAATAAGACAAGTATGGCCACTCTTGCTACTACTATTCAGTATAGTACTGGATGTCCTACCTAGGTCAATCAGTCCAGAAAAAGAAATAAAAGGCATCTAAATTGAAAAGGAAGAAGTTAAATTGTTTTCTGTTTGTAGATGACATGGTCCTGCATGTAGAAAACCCTAAAGATTCCACCAAAAATTGTTAGAAGTAATAAGCAAATTCAGTAAAATTGTACGATGCAAAATTAAGAAACAAAAATCAGCTGCATTTCTATACAGCAACAATAAACTACCTTCAAAATAGATTAAGAAAACAATCCCATTTACAATAGTATGGAAAAAATAAAATACTTAGAAATAAATTTAACCAAGTAGGTGAAAGATTTATATACTAAAACCTATAAGACATTGATTAAAGAAATTGAAGAAGATACAAAATAAATGGAAATATATTCTGTGTTCAGGGATTCGAAGAATTAATATTAAAATGTTCACACTACCCAAAGCAATCTACAGATTTATTGAATCCCTATCAAAATTTTGGTGACATTTTTCACAGGAATAGATAAAACAATCCTAAAATGCGTATGCAAGCACACACACACACACACACACCCTGATGAGAAAGAAAAAACTGGAGGCCTCACACTTCTTGATTTTATACTACATTACAAAATTATAGTAATCAAAACTGTATGGTACTGACATTAAACCAGACACATAAACCAATAGAACAGATTAAAGAGCTCAGAAATAAGTCCAGACATATATGGTCAACTAATCTTTACAAGTGCACCAAGCATACACTATGGAGAAAGGACAGTTTCTTCAATAAATAGCACTGGGAAAACTGGATATCCATATCCATAGGTGCAAGAATAAAATTGGATCCTTGTCTTACACCATACAAAAATTAATGCAAAATGCATTAGAGACTTAAATGTAAGATCTGAACCTATCAAATTTCTAGAAGAAAACAAAGGGGAAAAGCTTCTTGACATTGGTCTCAGCAGTAAATTTTGGATACGACACCAGAAGCACAGGCAAAAAAAAAAAAAAAAAGCAAACATAAACAAGGGGGACTACATCAAACTAAAAAGCTTCTGCACACCAAAGGAAACAGTCAACAAAATTAAAAGCAACCTGCAATTGGAATAAAATATTTGCAAACCATAAAACTGATAAGGGGTTATGTCCAAGTAGATAAGGAACTCACACAACTCAATAGCAAACAAAAACAAAACAAATAGCCCAATGCGAAAAATGGGCAAAGGATCTGAATAGATATTTTTCTGAAGACATACATCTAGCCAAAAGGAATATGAAAAGATGCTCAACATCACTAATCAATCAGGAAATGCAAATCAAAATCATAATGAGGCATCACCTCATATGTATTAGGATAGCTATGTGAAAAAGGCTGTAGATAAGTATTGGCAAAAGAATGGAGAAAAGAGAGCAGAGAGCCCTTATACACTGTTAGTGGGAATGTAAATTGGTACTATGGAAAACATCATGGAGATTCCAAGCACTCCCGTATTAATTGCAGTGTTACTCACAATACTCAAGATATGGAAACAACCTAAGTGCTCATCAATGGGTGAATGGATAAAGAAAGTGTGGTATGTATACACAATAGGATACTAGTCAGTCTTTAAAAAGAAGGAAATTCTGCTATTTGCAACGACATGGATGAACCTGGAGGACATTATGCTAAGTGAAATAGGTCAGACACAGAAAGACAAATACTGTATGATCTCATTTATCTATGAAATCTAAAAAAAGTTGAACTTATAGAAGCAGAGAGTGGGATGGTGGTTGCCAGAAGTTGGAGGTGGGAAAAACGGGGAGATATTGGTCAAAGATTACAAACTTTTGGTTATAAGAGGAATAAGTTCTGAGGATCGAATGTACAGCATTGTGACTATGGTTAGTAACTATATTGTTTACTTGAAATTTGATAAGAGAGCAGATTTTAAGTGTCTTCACCACGCACACACACACAGTAACTGTGGGTGGTGATGGATGCAGTAATTGATTGTGGTACTCATACACGATGTATATGGATATCAAATCACCATATTATACAACTTGAATATATAATTTTGTATGTCAATTAAATATTTTAAAATTAAAAAAATAGAAACTGTTAAACTGCCTTCCAAAGTGGCTGTATTATGTTGCATTCCCACCAGCAATGAATGAGGGTTCCTGCTCTTCCACATCCTCAATCAGCATTTGGTGTCATTGTTCCAGATTTTTGCCATTCTAATAGGTGTGTAATGATATATTGTTATTTTAATTTGTATTTCTCTGATGACAAATAATGTGTAGCATCTTTTCATATGCTTATGTGCCATGTGTATATCTGTGGCTTGTCTTCTCTTTCTCTTGACATTGCCTTTTGGAGAGAAGTTTTAAGTTACTCAATTCTTTCATAGATTGTGCCTTTGGTTTTGTATCTAGAAATCCATCACCATATCCAAGGTCATATAGGTTTTCTCCTATGTTAACTTCTAGTTTTATAGGTTTGCATTTTACATATAGGGCTATGATCCACGAGTTACTTTATGTGAAAGGTGTAAGATCTGTTTCTAGATTCATTGTTTTGCATGTGGATGTCCAGTTGTTCCAACATCATTTGTGAAAAGACTCTTTGCTTCATTGTATTGCTTTTGCTCTTTTGTCAAAGACCAGTTGGCTAATTATGTGAGTCTATTTTTGGGATCTCTATTCTGTTCCATTGATTTATTTGTCTATTCTTTTGCCAATACCATGCTGCCTTGATTAGTGTAGCTTTATGGTAAGTCTTGATTAGTGTAACTTTATGGTAAGTCTTAATATCAGCTAGTGTTGGTCCTCTAAATTTTGTTCTTCCCTTTCAATATTGTGTTGTTTATTCTAGGTCTTTTACCTCTTCATATAAACTTTAGAATCAGTTTGTAAATATTCACAAAATAACTTGCTTGGATTTTGATTGGGATTGCATTGGATCTGCAGATCAAATTGGGAAGGCCTCACATCTTGACAATATTGAGTCTTCCTGTCCATGAACATGGAATATCTTTTCATTTGCTTAGTTCTTTAATTTTGTTCATTGGAGTTATGTAGGTTTTTTTCATATATATCTTAATATATTTTGTTAGATTTATACCTAAGTATTTCATTTTGTAGGGTGCTAATGTAAATGATATTGTGTTTTTCATTTCAAATTCCACTTGTTTCTTGCTGGCATATAAGAAAGGAATTGACTTTTGCATGTATGTTAACTTTGTATTCTGCAGCTCTGCAATAATTGCTTATTAGTTCCAGGATTTATTTTTTCATTTTTAAGATATGGGATTTCACAATGTTGCCCAGGCTGATGTGCAGTGGCTTTTTCCAGATGCAATCATACTGCACTACAGCCTTGAACTCCTGGCCTCGAGTGATCTTTCCACCTCACCCTCTTGGGTAGCTGGGACTACAGACACACACCACCATATTTGACTTTAGTTCTAAGAGTCTTTTGTCAGTCCTTTTGGGTTTTTACATAGACAATCATGCCATCTGTGAATAAAGACAGTTTTATTTTTCCTTCCCTATCTGTATACCTTTCATTTCCTTTTCTTATATTATTGCATTAGCTAGAAATTCCAGTACAATGTTGAAAAGGAATGGTGAGAGAAAAATCCGTGCCTTGTTACTGATTTCAGTGAGAAAACTTCGAATTTCTTGCCATTCAGTGTGATGTTAGCTGTAGGTTTTTGTATCATGCTGTTTTCATTATCTTGTGAGCTCTTAACCAGGGCTCCATAACCCCAGGTGAATCCCCTGAAACTTAGATTTCTGGGGAGGATAGTTCTATTGCTTGCAATAGGTTTTCAAATGCCATGTTAACTAAAAAAAAAAAAAAAAAAATCACATACATTGTAAAATAGAATAACAGAATCTAAATATGCAGAAACTTTAATTACCAAGAATTTTTGGTCTTCATTTTTGGAAGTAATGGCAAATGCCAAGTGAACAAATTCATACTAAGTTTTCATTCCAAAAAGCAGCATACCCGACTCTGCTTTTTCACCTTGTGTGCCAGCATCACAGCAGGGAGCGTTAGTAAGCATACGTGATCATCAGCTGGAGCATCCTGGACCCCTGGCTCTAGGTGTTTCAGGTTGAGATTTTGTTATCCAAATAATACTTAAAATAGTCACATTTTAAAACAAAAGAATAAGTGAGGCCAGTATGAACGCTGGTTGCTAAGTCTCCTCTACAAGGTGTAATTGGATATTTATCAATTTCATACTTCTGAGAATCATGGGGAATAGGAGCTGAGGAAAGCTACATTCATAGGAATGTAGACATCCATTTTCAAGGGGTAATGGGATTTACATAGCTTTTGGCTCTAAATATCCCCATTTCAATGTATTTGAATATAGATATTCCCAAGTTTCTTGTGCTGATGAAATGAATGTTCTAGAAGCCTGTTGTATATTCATTGCTTGTCACGAGTGATTGTACCCTCTAGATCTACTAAGATACCTGTGTAGTGAAAGAAAGGCTCAGGGGATTCCAGTAGATTAGCCCCAAGCTCTGTAATAATACTCTTTTCAAAAAGTCTTTTTGGCCATAGCTAGGTACATAAAATAGCTTTTTCTATCCTATTGACTATAATCCCAAGGCTTTGGGAATTTTACTTTTACAACATGAAGAGAACAGTTAGTTACAACTTATGCAAGCGATCCAGCAAGCGAAAATAAGAACAAAAACTCAGGCTCCATTTTTGTTTCATTAAAGTTAATAAAAACATTTCTTTATCTCTTTGTTCCCCCTTCAAACAACAACAACAACAATTAAACCAGGTAACCTCCTTACTGGAGTGTCACTGACATTGAAAGAAGTAGGATTATTTGTTGCAGATCTGATCCTCCAGGGAGTCTTGTCTAAACCTTATTAAGAGAAAACCATGATTATGAAGGATTATCCAACAAATTTGAAGGAGAGTTTTTTACTCATGTAAAATAAGGTTATTTTATCCTTGTCCATGACCTTTCATATGGCCTAAATACAAGAGGTCAGTGAACAAAAAGGTCATTATTCTTCAGAATCCAAACATGCAGGTTCTGGTTTTCTGGCTGAGATGCTAGTGAGTAAAATGAAAAGTCTTCCTTAGAACCACAGGCTTGATCTCCACCAGTGACCGTTGACAGTGTTCTTTTGCCTTTTGTGGGTGCCTCAAGACCTTGTCAACAGGCAGAGCTGCTGGGCATCGATTCACCAATAGTAATTTAGTAGCTAACATAGGCAGACTTATTAGGGATTGTCAGAAACTAGAATAATTACCACACGCAAATCTAAACCATCTGGCCCATAACAAAGTATGTTCTTCCATAGGTTTTATCTTGCTTTTTCAGTAATAAATTATTCTATCACATTCCCAATAAAGTGCTGGAGAGAAAAGGTCAGGTGACCCTAAAGTCTCTGATTTAATTCAGTCTCTGCAGCTCCACATTTTATCACCATCTCAAAAGCAGAGGAGCAGTTCTTTCTTTTCCTACTGGCCTGACAATCAGGAATGCTACTAGCTGAGTTATAGGAACGGTGGAAGCATTAGTCAAGCCCTGTTCACATGGGCAGGTGGCAGGAAGGAGAATAGGTGGTGTAGGTAGTCCAGAAGAGTGGTTCCTAAACTTGACTTATTACCAGAATCACATAAAGAACTTTTTAAAACACAAATTCCTGAGCCTCAGAGCATGTACTTCAGTGAGTGTAGAGATTAGTTTTTGCTAAGGTAACATACCACCTGAACATTTCAGTGACTCACACAAATATGTGTGCTCATGTTTCATGAGAGTTGTGAGTCTGCTGCAGCTCTGTTGGGCTTGCCTGGGCTTGACCTAGAAGCATGTGTATTCTCACTCCAGAAGCCAGGCTAAAGGAATATCCAGTAACTAGGGCATGCCATTCTCATAACTGAGGGAAGAAGCTCAAAGGGATGCCAAGAAAAACCATGCCAACACATCTAGGGTTTCTACATTGGTGTGGCATGCATCATGTCCACTTATAATTCGTTGACTAAGGCAAACCTGTGGCCATGCCAATTTTTATGAGGTGAGGACTAAACTACCTAAAGGAAAGCATGGCACATATGGCAATTCCTCGTGTAGCCAGGGAGACAAATGATTGTGAACAAGTAATACAGCAATTACACTTAAGAATATATCATTTTAAGAGCTTCCTAGAAGATTCTCATGAGTCCTTCATCCCTGCTATTTCCTGGAAAAGTCATCTTCCTTTATGCACCTGCTGTGACAACCGAGCCTCCATTAGTATAGACTCTTCAGCAGACAGGGTGAACTAAGTAATTGGTTAGTGCAGCTCAAACTCTCATTCCATCAATAGACATGTCTATCCAATGCATAATGAAGTCTGATGCTTCTGTAGGTCTTAGCAGTTTGTGCAAAGTACATTTATATCCTTAATCTCATGTCATCTTCATAGCTATCTTATTCAATAGCTATTGTTATTCCCATTTTGAAAATGTCAAAACTGAGCCTTGGGGAGATTAAATGCTTTGATGGCAACACATATAGAAAAGAGTGGAGCTGGCTTGATTACTTACTTGTCCAAGTCCAGACCTCCTTGTTCTACAATGAGTGTCCTGAAAGCCAATCCTTGGTATTGCCATCACTTCTTCTCTGAGGTACATTTACACAGATATGGGGATCTGTAACATAAATTTTAACTAATTTACTTATTTGGCAAATGTTTTTTAAGTGCTTACCACATTCCAGGCACTATTATAGGCACCAGGGAAATAACACAAACAAAACTGATAAAAGATTATAAGCAGGGGCTTATAATCTAGCCAAGAGAGATGAATGTTAAACAAGTAAACAAGTAAACTCATGTTAAATGGCCACAGTTGGAACATATGCCAGGTGAGGACAGTGCAATAAAGGAAAATGACAGATTTTTGGCATGGTCAGAGTCAGCCATAGCTAGATATTACAAGAAGCAAATCCTTTTAAATAAATGAAGAAAGAATTATTAAACTGTTTTGGTTCTCAGACTTCATCAGAGGATGAAATATTTCTAGAACATCCTTTAAATTACTCCCATGCTGCAAATATAAACAATAAACTCACACTGAATTTGATGGGATAAATCACGGTCTTTTTTGACAGGTCAATTACTAAAATCCAATCTTATTAAAATGATACATGTGGCCATTTCAGATTCTTTAGTTATTAGTAATAGTAAAAGTAAATTAAAATGAGCACATTTTTCTTCATCTGTAATGTTAGCTGATAATCTGGAAGGAATATCATTGGCTGCATTGCAACTGAACCTCGGAATTAAGAGCACCTATTACAATGATGAACAGGTATCCTAAAGTATCTTGGTTTTAATGAAGAAAATTCCCATAATCAGTATATTCCCTACCTGTGTATTTCTGTTGAAATTTCTCTTCCCTTGAGGAAAACTGAGGAAAGACCTTACTGTTGGAATCTCCTCTTATTCACTCATATAACAAATACAATTTGAGCAGCTATTATATGCCAGGCACCTTTCTAAGAACAAGGCATACAACAATAAACAAAACAGACAAAAATTTCTTGCTCTTACGGAGCTAATCGTCCAGCTGGATGAAGACAGATTATTAACAAAATTATTTGCTTGTTTGATGGAGGTTCGTGGGATCTTAGGACGAAAAGTCCAGATGGGCCCTTGCCCTCAATCCCTGAGGCCATGCAGACAGGAAGCAGCTCAGTGTTTCAGCACAATTGTTACCACCTTGTTACCACCGACACAGTTGTTAGGTGTGGGCCCTGGGCATGTCCCTCACTGGCAAGTTGGTTGAGAGATGTTGTACTTTAAGCCTTCTGGCTCCAACTTGGATCATCTGTCAGGCAGTATTTCTGTCTAAACTCTCAAATGTGGTTATGGGCCATCTAAAGGGAGTGCGACACGATCAATCGTTGCAGAATAATTTGTTTGAAGAGGCATCATGGGCCACAGCTGGAAAGGAGCACATTAGGAGTGACAGGATCTTGGCAGTGACAGAATCTGAGACTTTGCGTCTTGCTTTTCAACCAAACCAAGGGGGATGGCTGGGCATTCATTAGGAAGAAACAGCCTTCCCCATTTCAAGACTCTCTCATGACATCAACACCACCAGCTCTCATCCAAAGACCGAAAAGGGAAGCCCCAAGGTTTCAGTTGATCAAAAGTAGGCTTGATCGACTTTCATTACAGAAGTAAAATTTATTTTGCGAGTCCAAAAATGATATAATAAAATCATTACTAATTTGGGTGTTTACTTTATGAGTAGCTTCAAGAATTCAATAAAGAAAAAACAAACGGAAGAAAATTCCTATAGGCACCTTTTGATAAAAGTCAACAAACTTTAACCAAGAGCTTGTTCTGTATATTATGTGCCTGAAGTCCAGCCATTAACTCAGCGAAAAAATAATAATGAGGAGGTTGGGGAATTGTCTTAGCAGCTGGTAATTTTACACTGCAGGCAAAAGGATCTTAATATCTGGAACATCTGTGATATTCAATTGGACACAATTATCAAATGCCTACTTTGTGCCATGCACCATGCCAAGACCTTTGCATGCCTAACCTTTCTGCCTCTCCGTAACCTTATGAATTAGTGCTGTCATGACATTTGACATCTAAGAAACTGAGATTCAGAGAATGTAAGTAACTTGCTCAAGGTCAGAGCTGAGATTCAAGTCTGGGTCTGTCTGGCTCCAAAACCAATGTGCTCTTTTCACTGTTTCTAACTGACGAAAGTCCTGTTTTTGACTTGCAGCAGCAAAGACCAAGAACCTAGCCACACTCCCTCCTGAGACAGTTCTTTATTAAAGACCAACAGCTAATGGTAACACGCTGAGGGTGGGATTTCAGAGGAATTTCACTCTCTTTATCAAATACGACACAATATTTTACTTTTAAAAATAAAGGGTGTATACTTCTTTTGTAATATAAGAGCATAACTTGTATTTCATAGTTGTAGAGCAAAGTTCAGTGCCCTGAAATCTACTCATTGTCTTTCCTGTCCTTTGACCTTTCTCTTTCTGATACTATCTTATCTAGGTTCAAGGAAACCCATGCATTGTTGTGAAGTGGTCTAATCTCTAAGGAATCAGTGGCTAAGGAAGACTTGGATTGCAAATGACAATTTATGTTCAAAATCTTCAGAAAGGGGCCACATTGAGAGGTTGAGAGGCTTCTCTTCCTGGAGGCCTTGGGAGAAGAAAGGACAAACATATATCCTGGTAATTCAGGAATTCCCCCAAGGGGCTGGATCAAATGATCCCTTATCTGCAAAGTGGAGATAACATTTCAAGTCCTAGGCATGGTGTGAGGATTAAATAAAATAAGCCATATAGAATAACCAATGTTATGCCTGACAATAGTTGGAGCTCAACTGATGCTACTTCCTGGTCATCAACCAATGAGACCAAATGATATCCAAGAAGTCATTTCTAATGGAAAAGATCATTTTAATATAGAGCCATTTATCCTCACCCAGTTGTGTGGCTCAAAATTGCTTCAAATTGAATTTGATTTTAAACTTAATGTTCTTGGGTTAAAAGTTCACACAAACTAAGAGGCCAAAGAGGAAACAGAGCAGGGCGTTTTATTACCTGCTTGTCTTTGTCTTGCAGATGGGCCTTGAAATTGCTTGGTTCTAATCCCAATTTCCAAGACTTTGTCATTTACTAAACACTCGGAAATTTCACTGGCGTAGGATTATTCTTTGTGTGAAAAACCTCAAAGCAAAAACAGTTCATATTTCCAAATAGAGACCCCACTAGTAGTCAAGACAACACTTTGGATCATACCAATTAGTTATTTACTTAAAGTTCCACATCTTCTTTCTATGACTATAGATAGTCTCTGGGGAGCATGACTTGTTTTTTCCTTATGGTTATTATATTAGGTTACTCCAGTTAACGCACTACATCAGGAATGTTCCACTTGCTAAAGTTTTTGAGGATTTCTTCAATTCACTAACATATTCATCAGCTAAATGTGAAATCCTCTAGAGAGCTTTTGTCTTTCCCTTTCATATTCCTCCCTCAGCTCTGAAGTGAAAATATAGGCTCGATAAATAATAGCACTGTCACGTTCTTTGGGGATACCTGTAACTTTGCCAGAGAGAGGCTATTTGAGGGCTTATGTAGTTCAGCTTGACTTCTGAATATCTGTACGGCTCACAAAGGAACCATTCTGAGACAGCTTGCCCATCTGTGTGCATTTTCTCTGAAAACAAAAGGATCAAGAGATGAAAGAGGAGAGGATGGAGGAAAAGAGAAGGCTCAGAGGTGAGAAAGAAAGACATGGAGACAGGACAGACAGAGTATCCCACACTCTGCAACTCCTCCTGGTATGATATTGAATGGAATTGCTCCTGGCTTTACCTGGTGAATGATATCCTTCCCGAGCCCACGAATAATCTGACAGGGATCAAAATTGCCTCTGAGTAGCAGAGGCCCCAGATTACTCACACAACATTCAGGTATGCAAAGGAAATTAGCTACTTTATTTCTTTATACTTGATCTAATTTTTAAATGAGCCTTCCACCTGTTTGGGTAGGAAGAAAAAACAACAACTATATTTAGTCCAATTTAGTTTAAAGTTAGTTTGGCCCAATTATTTACGCAGAAACTCTGTATTAACTAGTTTTTCTGCTCAGTTCTTCACAGCTATCTTCTTCCTTTCTTGCTTCTCTCTGGGTCCCATAGGCCATGGCTCTGGGGGAAGGGAGGCTATGGATTTGCACTTGTGCTTGGGTGTGAGGTGCCTTGTGTCTGCTGAGGAATGACTGGCACCACCCTATGGCTGGCGTCCCCAGCTGGTGCCCACAGCTGACATCTGTGGCTGATGGACTTGTGGTCTATTTCTGCTTTGCTTGCTCAGAGTATGGGGGCCCCTCCATGAAGCCTTGCCTCATTCCCCACCCCACTCTTGCTGGTGAAGACCCTTTTGAGTCTCTCCCATATCTGCGACTTTTGGACCCAGCTGACAACCCTGGAACTGAGGCTGCAGGTCACCTCAGCCTCCATCCCAGCAGTCTGTGGCAGGTCTGTGGCTTCTCAGATTGGCATACTGTGGGAGGACGGGGAAACTCAGGTATACACATTTGTCCCTTTCTCAATCTGTATGTCCCACTCCACACTCTGAATTATAGGAGGCTCCTGTAATAGTTGTCTCCATCCAAACAAGGGGTGGGTCAAGAATCCCTGTGTTCTTACTCTGGTCCTAACATATCCACTGCCCTCCTCACACCATGGGGTTTGAAGACCCAGAGAGGAGATATTCAGCTGGCTGCATTCTTTCCCACTTCTCTGGGCTCTTCACTCCATCATTCCCTCTCCACAATCCCTTAGGTCTAGAGGAGGCAAACTTTTCTTTTATGTTCCCTTCTTTTCTCCCTTACATAAAACCATATAATGTATTCCAGTAGGACCAGTATTGATATATTAAAGGGAACCAGAGTAATTTAGAATATCATCACTCTATAATATTTGCCTTCAAGACCACTGTCTTGCTGTAAGTTCCTATTTTGAATGTCAAAACTCCAGTAATAATTTTTCTTTATTTTTTCATTACTTTGCAACAACATTATTTTGTATTGATTAAGAAGCTGATCACGGGAGAAGAAAAGAGAAATAACGTTAAAAAGAAAATATAAATAATATTAACATCATTCAGAAATATTCAAAATATTATGTTATCACATGTGTTCTGAGAAAGAAATTGGACCACCAGTAGGGGGATAGTGGAAGGGAGAGATGTCCTCCCTGGGCTCCGCCCTCAGTGGGTTGTGCCTCAAGATGGCTAATGCATCTGACTGGTGCTGGGGCTTTCAAGATAGCAGCTCCTACTCCATCTCCTAGAAAGTGTCTGTCACTGTTTCTTCAGGCTGTAGGCTATGGGGGCCACCTTCTCATGGGATGCTGCCAAGATCCTGTGACTAAAAATGCAATCATTTTGATATTCTATCCATTCATCAAACATTTCTTGAGCACCTACTAGGTAATATACACTGATGCAAATGCTATATGGCACTGAAATGAAGATGAGATAAAATAAATCTTCCAGAAAATATTTTAGCTAAGAATTTGAGCAGCTTGAAGTAGTGAAAGTAGTTGATTTCAGTTGCCTCTCCGTGGCTTTCTGAATAACAAGAGTTATTTAAGCCTCTTCATTTATTCGTTCATTCATCTTTCCTTTCAAGATATGGTTATTGATTATCCGTTATATGTCAGGTGCTTTGCTAGGTTCTAGGGAAGCTGAGATGATTAAGATATATCTTCTTACTCAAGAAGTTCTAGTTCATAAGGAATATGGGCATTTTACTGGCAAGAGTAATGCAGTGTTACATCTGTTCCCTTTACCCTTTGTTGGTGGACTGTGCACAGGTTCATTAAACCACCTGTAGTGAGCACCAGGAAAGGCATGGTCAATCAATTTTTGGTTGAAGGGGAAGGTGCTCAGGAAGGCTAAATGAAGAAGATGATGACTTAATTGAGACTTCCAACATTCACAGTGTATTCTTTTTCTGTTTGTTGTTCTCATATAAGCAACGAAAGATTTCTAGGCAGAGTGAAGAGCAAGAGCAAAGGCCTGAAGGTGATCAGTGCATAAAGTGTCCAGGAAGCTACAAGCAGATGGAATGAGTATAGAAGGAGGCAGGGGACAGAAAGAGGTGGAGACCAGCTCCTTTTGCACATGCCAGACAGTGGGGACAGGGGCCATTTCTGGGTGGAAACTTTCCTGGTTCTTTTCACATCATACCCCTGATATGGTTTGGCTGTGTCCCCACCCAAATCTCAACTTGACTTGTAGCTCCCAGAATTCTCACGTGTTGTGGGAGGTAACTGAATTATGAGGGCTGGTCTTTCCTGTGCTATTCTCATGATAGTGAATAAGTCTCACAAGATCTGATGGGTTTATCAGGTGTTTCCGTTTTTGCTTCTTCCTCATTTTTCTCTTGCCTTCGCCAAGTAAGAAGTGCCTTTCGCCTCCTGCCATGATTCTGAGGCCTCCCCAGCCATGTGGAACTATAAGTCCAGTTAAACCCCTTTTTGTTCCCAGTCTCGGGTGTGTCTTTGTCAGCAGCGTAAAAATGAACTAATATAGTAAATTGGTACCAGTAGAGTGGGTCATTGCTGAAAAGATGCCCAAAAATGTGGAAGCAACTTTGGAAGTGGGTAACAGGGAGAGGCTGAAACATTTGTAGGGCTCAGAAAAAGACAGAAAAATGTGGGAAAGTTTTTTTTTTTTTTTTTAATGGAGTCTTGCTCTGTCGCCCAGACTGGAGTGCAGTGGCACCATCTCGGCTCACTGCAACCTCTGCCTCCCGGGTTCAAGCAGTTCTCCTGCCTCAGCCTCCCTAGTAGCTGGGATTACAGGCATGTGCCACCACGCCCAGCTAATTTTTTTGTATTTTTAGTAAAGACAGGGTTTCACCATATTGGCCAGGCTGGTCTCGAACTCCTGACCTTGTGATCCACCTGTCTCAGCCTCCCAAAGTGCTGGGATTACAGGCATGAGCCACCGCACCCAGCCCAAATGTGGGAAAGTTTTGAACCTCCTAGAGACTTGTTGAATGGCTTTGGCCAAAATGCTGATGATGATATGGACTATGAAATCCAGGATGAGGTAGTCTCAGATGGAGATGAAGAACTTGCTGGGAATTGGAGCAAAGGTGACTCTTGTTATGTTTTAGCAAAGAGACTGGTGGCATTTTGCCCCTGCCCTAGAGATTTGTGGAACTTTGAACTTGAGAGAGATGACTTAGGGTATCTGGTGGAAGAAATTTCTAAGCAGTAAAGCATTCAAAAGGTGACTTCGGTGCTGTTAAAAGCATTCCATTTTAAAAGGGAAACAGAGCATAAAAGTTCAGAAACTTTGCAGCCTGATGATACAGTAGAAAAGAAAAGCCCATTTTTTGAGGAGAAATTCAAGCCAGCTGCAGAAATTTGCATAAGTAACAAGGAGCCTAATGTTAATCCCCAAGACCCTGGGGAAAATGTCTCCAGACCATGTCAGAGACCTTCACGGCAGCCCCTCTCATCACAGGTCCAGAGGCCAAGGAGGAAAAAGTGTTTTTTTGGGCCAGGCCCAGGGTCCCTGTGCTGTGTGCAACCTAGGGACTTGGTGCCCTGTGTCCCAGATGCTCCAGCCATGGCTGAAAGGGGCCAATGTACAGCTCAGGCTGTGGCTTCAGAGGATAGAAGCCCCAAGCCTTGGCAGCTTCCACATGGTATTGAGCCTGCGGGTGCACAGAAATCAAGAATTGCGGTTTGGGAACCTCTGCCTAGATTTCAGAAGATGTATAGAAACACCTGGATGCCCAGGCAGAAGTTTGCTGCAGGGGCGGGGAGTTCATGGAGAACCTCTGCTAGGTCAGTACAGAAAGGAAATGTGGGGTTGGAGCCGGTCTTTCCTGTGCTAGCCTCCTGATAGTGAATAAGACTCATGAGATCTGATGGGTTTATCATGGGTTTCCGCTTTTGCTTCTTCCTCACTTTGCTCTTGTTGCCACCATGTAAGAAGTGCCTTTCACCTCCCGCCATGATTCTGAGGCCTCCCCAGCCATGTGGAACTGAAGTCCAATTAAACCTCTTTTTGTTCCCAGTTTCAGGTATGTCTTTTTCAGCAACATAAAAATGAACTAATACAACCCCAGAGAAAACCGTCAGCTTATAAAGTCAATCACTAACCAGCACTTCAAAGGAAGGCCACATGCAAAGGGCTGGAGAGAAGGGAGAACTGATACTCTTGTTGTGGACAATCTGGTCTCATAATTTGGAAAAATCTGCCAGTGGCACCTGCTCCTTTTGTTACATCACTGATTCCATATCCCCAGTACCCAGAAATTTCAACACAACCATCTCCCTGGAGTGACAGGCAACAGTTTCCAGTACTCTGGAAATTTCCCCAATCATTTAAGATGTCAACTTGAATCATATGACTTTTTAAAAATTCACCCAATTTTGCTCCTCATTTTAAATTTCTTTCATTTTTATCCTCATAAGCTGCTCGGACCTGCACATAGTAGGTCCTCTGCACTGCGTATTTCACAAGCGCTAAATGAGATAAATGCAGCAACTATCGATTTTCCTGTTTTTACAGATATAACATGCAAAAGCAGAGGGCAAGGAAGGACTAGTTACAGAACAGAAATAGCTAATGATTATTAAGCACTTGTGTGTGCCAGGCAATATTCTTAGCAGTTATGTGGATTAACTCTTCAAATCCTCAAGATAATTTTGTGAGATGGGTACTATTGTTATTATACCTATTTTACATATGAGGAAACTGAGTCACAGAATGTTTAAGTGACTCTTCCAACATCACACAGCTAGGTAGTGACAAGGTAGACATTCAAATGTAGGCAGCCTGCTTGAGTCCGCACTCATTTATTTATTTATTTATTTATTTATTTGAGATGGAGTCTTGCTCTGTCACCCAGGCTAGAGTGCAGTGGCAGGATCTCAGCTCACTGCAACCTCCGCCTCCCGGGTTCAAGCCATTCTCCTGCCTCAGCCTCCCAAGTAGTTGAGATTACAGGCGCCCACCACCGCGCCCAGCTAATTTTTGTATTTTTTAGTAGAGATGGGGTTTCACCATCTTGGCCAGGCTGGTCTTGAACTGCTGACCTCATGATCCACCCACCTCGGCCTCCCAAAGTGCTGGGATTACAGGCGTGAGCCACTGCACCTGGCCTGGAGTCTACACTCTTGTGGGCCACTTAGGCCAGGGATATGCCCATGAGCAGAGAGCTGGGTAGTCACAGGGAAGAAAAATTGTTTATCTATCTATCTATCTATCTATCTATCTCTCTCTCTCTCTCTCTCTCTCTCTCTCTCTCAAATCTGGGACAAAATAATTTATCCAACTCATCAAAAATATTATGAACAAAGAGGGAATTAAAGTTAACATTTGTTAAGTGACTTCCATGAACTGAGGCCTATGCTAGATGCTTTAGAGCAGGGTCCCCAACCCCCAGGCCATGGACTGGTACTGGTCAGTGGCCTGTTAGGAACTGAGCCACAGAGCAGGAGGTGAGGTGTCAGTGAGCAAGCATTACAGCCTGCGCTCCACCTCCAGTCAGATCAGTGGGGGCATTAGATTCTCATAGGAGTGGGAACCCTACTCTGAACTGTGCATGCAAGGGATCTAGGTTGCAAGCTCCTTTCAAGAATCTTCCTAATGCCTGATGATCTGAAGTGGAAGAGTTTCATTCCGAAACCATCCTCCTGCCCCCCGCCACACCCCATCCATGGAAAAACTGTCTTCCATGAAACCAGTCCCTGGTGCCAAAAAGGTTGGGGGCCACTGCTTTAGAGTGGTTGCCACATTGAACGCTCACAACAGCCTGGGTCTGCATGAAATGGTGAGGTCGCTGCCAAGAGGGTGCCTGGGAGTGGTGGCTTGGACGTCCTCCTCAAGTGTCACTCTACAGCGTGCCCACTGCATGCTACCTGCACACAGTGTGGAGTGCAGAGAGATGCCAAATATCCCACACAGCCCCTATCAGATTTTAGGTAAACAATGGGGAGAACGAATGAAAAAGGAAGATTCCTTCTGCAATAATTTTAGTTTATGATGGATGGGATCCAACCAGATGCCAAGTCCTAGCTCTGTATTTCTTTATTTTTGTGGGGTTGATTAGCCCACAGGCAGCCTGCCAGGTCCCTGTCCTCTTCCAGCTCAACTTGCTTCAGAGGAAATGCCACACATGGAAGAAACATTTGGGAATTGACAATTTGGTTACATATGCCTGGGGGACAATAGAAAGTAACCACAGAACGATGTGGAGCTCTGTGGCTCCCGTCCTGCCTCACTCTCGCTATGGCTGTCCTGGTGAGCCAAGAAAGGCAGAAGTGGTTTTTGCAGCTAATTTTTACAGAGCCCAGACACACTTAAATATCTGTTTCCATCTGTCACTCAAATGTAACCTGTGTCTGCACAAAGCAAGCAGGAATAATTTGATACCTACTCTCTTAGGTCTCATTATTCAAAACAGACAGAAATAGTGGAGTGTCACCCACAAACCAGAATCAATGGTTAGCCGTCTCTGGGATCTCAGGCATATCACCTAATGTGCCCCTCAGTTTCCCTCTTTTTGTGGGAGGCAAATGAGATCAACCCTGGGGTGCTTGGAGAAATTCTTGATTCTACGTAAATAAGAGGAGGCATGAGAGTTGAGTCTTTAGGAACACCAGGGAATCAGATCTATTTGAATTCCGGTGTTTCATTTGCAAATCACTTATAACCCCCAAGCCACTGATTCCTCATCTATAGTATGGACATGATAATAATGTTCACCTGTGAGGGGCATTATCAAGTTCAAATGAGATAACGCATTAAAAATGCTAAGCCCAACGCCATTCTAGAAATAAGGAATCAGTAATCATTTACTTTTTTGATTAAATAAGTCATCTTTATTCTCTATATCAGCAAAGAACTCTTGTTTAAGTAGGAAGCACCACAGAAAAGAAGCAAGCCAGATGATTAGAATGCATTAAACAGATCACTTGGCATTAATAAACACACACACACACACAATCTAAAAACAAAACAAAACATTTTCATTGGTATTTGAAATGGTCATCATATTAAGAAAAAGAAAAGTCCTAAAACCGGGTGATTTCCCAGACAAAATATATAACTCAGCGTGATAATCAAGAAAATAAAAACATGGTTTTGATGTATAGCTGAGGACGGCTGCACAGAGACGGGGAGTGAAGAAAGGGATATTGAGGGCTGAAGGGATTGAAAAGCATAGGATATTGAAGAAAGTCCACAAGTTGGTTGAAAGTTTTTGGCTTGGGTTTGGTTTATCTACCAGCCCTGAAAACAGCCTTCTGTTTTCAGATCAAAAGCCCTTACTGGAAATGTATCATGTGCCCCAATAAATGCCTTCAAGAATTCATTAAATTTGCACACAACTAACACAACTAAGAGGAATGCTGTGATAAATTCTTTAATGAAGACCCAGCAAGATCACCCTTGGAGCATAATGGAGGGGGTGGAATTGGGTACTGGCAAGGATGGAAAAAGATGACAGACAAATCTCCAACCTCCAGGGATTTACGGTCTGGCTATAGAGACAAGACAAAAGGGTTAGGAAAGGACTAACAACTTAAAGACAAGTTGTGACTAAAAGGGGCCAAGTTGTCTCAGAGAACATATTTTTGCATACAATTTTGTGTTGATTAAAAATGCTTTTTCATTTTTAATGATGTGATGTGATGGATATGTTAATTAGCTTGATCGTAGTAATCATTTCATAATGTCTATGTATATCAAAACATCACATTGAACACTGTAAATATATACAATTTTATTTGTCAATTATACCTCAATAAAGCTGGGAAAAATGAGATACAGGAAGATTTTATTCTTTAAAAAAATTAAAAAGCTATTTCATGCATGAGTTATTGGATCAGAAGAAAATATCATTTTGCATACCTATTCTTCCCAAAACACCAGAAAACCTATGTCTTCTACTTGAGGAAATATTTTATTTAGCAAATAGGTATTGAGAACCCGCTACGTGTATTGCACCTTAATATTACAGACCTGCTTTTTTTTTTTCTTAAGTCCAATCAGAACAGAACTAACCTACATGTGGAAGTGGTAGGTTTCTGTACGAAGGGGCTGTTTTGTCTGGTTCCAGACATGGCCTCTGCAGTGAGGCTGTGTGAGAGCGAGTGTGTGCTCATTTATTCTGTGACTGAGCAATTCACTTAATCTCTCTGGGCCTCGGTTTCATCTTCAGCAAAGTAAGCATAGTAATGGAACCTGCTTTGTAAAATTGCCATGAGGATTAAATAAGGCATTGTATGTAAAGTTTTTAATAGTGCTTGGCAGATAGAAAATATTCAATAAATGAAGGAATAATATCATGATTACAGCCTAAGTAATACTATTATAATGTTCATAATCTGTTTTCCGTATACACAAAACATTGATAAATTTTATACTATCTCAGAACCAGTGGTACTGAGGCTGCTTGGAATATCCCTTCTCTTTGCCATCCACTTGACCTGACTAGTCTCGATTGGTTCTTTGGGAGCCCTTCAAGATCCCTTCAAAACCAGGGTGAGTGGCTCTTCTGTGTGTCCCTGGGGTACCGTATACGTAGTCTTGCCACAGCAATGTGGCTTTTAGAATGTGTTATAGATGTGATTTTCTATTCATTTGTCTGTTTCTGCCTCACTCACTACCACCATTACTGCCCACAAAGGCCAAGGGCTGCATCTTGTTTTTTGTTATTTCTCCAGGACCTAACGTGATGCCCGACATAATATTAAATACATATATGTTTCAAGGAAGGGAGGGAGGGAGCAAAGAGGAAGGAAGGAAGGAAGGAAGGGAGGGAGGGAGCAAAGAGGAAGGAAGGAAGGAAGGGAGGGAGGGAGGGAGGAAGAAAGGCAGGAAGAAGGAAAAGAGAAAGAAGGCAGGAAGGGTGGGTAGAGGTGCTCTGGTCCTGGCAATGTAACATTTGTCTGAGTCTGCACAGCCTCTTCTCTCCCTGCTCTGTCCCGCCTGCCCTATAAAGTGGAGGGAAGTTTGAGCAATGAGAATGTTTTACTTACCCCGAATCGCCACTGGAGAAATCCATTGCATTACTGAGCACTGGTAATGGGTTGGCCCTGGTTCAGAATATAGGGTTTTGCTGCCCCTGCCAAGCAGGCTTATGCACGTGGGGCTTAGATGGTGCCTTGCCCACACCTGTCTGGCTCAGAGACCCTGCTGGGCTGTCAAGGGGAGAGCTGGGCATTGAGACAGGCTGATGGACTTTGACGAAAAAGAGAACCGGGCACACAGGTCTCATTTATAATCCATTCCAGCTGCTCCTCTGCTGGGGGAAACTGGCATTCTGTTTTGTTGGCCCCTTTTCCATCAGGACAGCTGTGAAACCCTACTCAGTGAAGTAATCGCAATAACAACCGCCACTTTGCATGTTGATGCCTTTCTTCCAAGGAACTCAAAGTTCTTTGGAGACATAACCTCATTAATCCATCCTGCTTGAAGTGGTGGCTGATGGGGAGGGGTAGGACTTCTTACTCATATTTCCAGGGCTGGGGGATTTAGGAAGGGAGAGTAAAAAAGGAAGAGAAAGAGGTTTCAGAGGTAGGAAAGATAAGCAATGGTATCCCTTTCCCCTTGAACCCCACTCTGGGACAAAGATAACACTTTGCAGGACAATACTCAGCTAAATGTGTGAGTAAAAGACACACACTGTATACTCCTCACTCTCCCTGAAAAGGAAGAGAATTCTAGATGAGGAGTTAGAAAATCCGATTTCTAGAACTGATATTGACACTGAATAGCTGTGTGACCATGAGCCAGCCCCACCCTTAAGAGTAGTAGTTTCATATTAGAGCATGTGACCTCTTGGTAATGTCGAAGAAGCACAGAACCAAAAGTCAGTAGACTGATGCCTGCCTTGAGAGGGGCATGGTTTAAGATCCTGAGTCTCAATTTTCTTATCTGTGAGATGAGGAAGTCAGACTGGATTATCTCTAAAGTTCTTTTCAATTCCAATAAAACCAATGGTTTTAGAGTTGGTGGGCTGGGGAATATCAAATCTGCTTGGGGCTTAGATTTTAGGAAAACCAACAACTATTTGTTTCAGTTTTCTATTACCGCCACTCCAAAACTCAGTGACTTCTATGAAATGGTAATTTATGATTTCTTACAATTTTGTGACTTGCTTGGGTAGTTCTATGGCTTCACCTCAGTGCCCAGCCCACCCTCAAGCTGAGGTTTGGCGGGGCAATGAGCTTAGCCAGGACATGTGAGATAGCTGGGCCTTGCTGGCCTATAGTCCTTTCATCCTCAAAAAGGCTACACCAGGCTTCCTCATATAGTGGGGGCAGCACTCCAAGAGGGCAAGCCTCAGTGCTCGAGTGCTCATCAATCCTTCCTTCCTTCCTTCCTTCCTTCCTTCCTTCCTTCCTTTCTTCCTTCCTTCCTCCCTTCCTCCCTTCCTTCCTCCCTTCCTTTCTTCCTTCCTTTCTTCCTTCCTTCCTCTTTCCTTTCCTTCCTTCTCTTTCTTTCTTTTTCTTTCTTTCTTTTCTCCCTTTCTTTTCTTTATTTCTTTCATGGGGTCCCACTCTGTTACCCAGGCTGGAGTGCAGTGGCACGATTTTGGCTCACTGTAACCTCCGCCTCCCAGGCCCAAGCGATCTTCCCACCTTAGCCTCCTGAGTAGCTGGGACCACAAGTGCAAGCCACCATGCCCAGCTTATTTTTTTGTATTTTTGGTAGATACAGAGTTTCACTATGTTGCCTGGGCTGGTCTCGAACACCTGAACTCAAGCTATCCACCCATCTTGGCCTCCCAAAGTGCTGGGATTACAGGCATGAGCTACCATGCCCAGCCCAGCCCAGCCTTTTCTATGTCAAATTTATTGCTGTCTTGTTGGCAAAAGCAAGTCATATGACCCAGAATCAATGAGGGAGGGAACAACACAAGGCCATTGTTATGAGCTAAATCGTGTCCTTCAAAAACAGAAGTTGAAGTCCTGACCCCTAATACCTCAGAATGTGACCCTATAGGGTAGAAATAGGGTAATTGCAGATATAATAAAGTTAAGATGACACTGTACTGGAGTAAAATGGGTCCTGAAATCAAAATGACAAGTGTCTTTATAAGAACAGGGAAAGACTCACAGACACAGAAGGAAGACAGACAAGTGAAGGTGGGAGAGATAGGAGTTATACTGCCACAAGCCAAGAAACACGTGGAACTACCAGAAGCTGGAAGAGGCAAGGAAGGATCCTCCCCCTAGAGGCTTCAAAGGGAGCATGGCCCTACCAACACCTTGATTTCAGACTTCTGAGCTCCAGAACTAAGAAAGAATACATTTTTGTTTGAAGCTACCTAGTTTGTGGTACTTAGTTACAACAGCCTTAGGAAACCAATACAGGCCCAAACACTGGGCAACATGGTTCTTTGGGAACCATTAGTGTAACAATCTAACATATCACCTATTTTAATGGGCATAAATACATAAGTGTTATGGGATTATTGTCCAAAATATGAGAAAATGCAGGTGTGATAGATTGCAATAATGATCTCAATTCTTTACCCTTTCCTAAATCCATGCCTTTTGCCATATGACTACATGTCCCAGTGCTGCTAAAGAGGTAGAGTGTATTTCCTCTCCTCCTGACGTTGCAATGGCCACGTGACTTGCTTTAGGGAGGAATGCCTGTATGCCAGTTTCTTAAGAGGGTTTTTATGTTTCTGCAGCACACTGCCTGCTGCCACTGCTCTTGGAAGCCAGTCTCCTGTCGGAGATATCCTCTCTTGGTGCTCCCAGAGCAGTCTCTCCTAGGCTGAACACAGCACCTCCACTCTCAGCATGCTCAGGGTTCCAGAGCCATATGCTACTTTCGGTTGAAACTGGAGAGAATGCCCCCATCTTTATAGGGATCAAACCATTACCTAGGCCAGCCACGGTCTTCCCTCCTGCTTTCTCCTTTTCCTTCCCTGGGCACAAGTGTCCCTAACACCTCTCTGGTGTCCTTTTCTCCCATGCTTAGCATGCATGCCAATAGAAATGAGATCCAGCTTTTCTACTCTGGTTAGAGACATGCAAATGCCTTTATTACTGAGATGGGATCATACTATACCAATTACTCTGCAACCTGCTGTTTTTATTTAACATTATATCATCAAGGTTCTTCCATTACTGTAAACACAAACTCATGTCATCATTTTAATAGCTGCATATATTTCCATATGCACATAGAACCCTATTTTACTTAATTCTCTATTATGTAACTTTCTGTTTGTTTCCATTTCTACTTATAAATAATGCTGCAATAAACACACTTTTAAATTAACCTTTGTGTACTTGTTCAGTTATTTTCTCCATATAAATTCACAGAGCTACAATTGTATGCATAAAATGCTTTTTAAGGCTTTTGATATTTGTTTCCCGATTACCTTCTAGAAACACTATATCAATTTACACCCACCAGTGTATAAGTGCTAATTTTTTTATTTTCATATAACCACCATTTTTTACAACCTTTGCCAAGTAATAAAGTTTGCACTTATAATGTATTCTTCAGCCCATTTTATGTTTCTTTAGTTCCCTTTTAAACAATTGGGTAGCTTAAAAATGCATATCTAATGTTGAATAGAACAGGGATCACAAGAATAGAGAATATTGATGAAACTAGAAATGAGCTCACAAAAAGAAACAGAGAGCAAGGAAGGAACAGATGCAGTATATTGAGGCACAGTTGATAATAGTAGTGCCTCATGGATTTTTATGTGGCTCATTAATTTAAAGTGGCTAAGATGTGAGTGAATTCACACTGTAAGTCAGCCTGCTCAGGGAGGTTGGTAAAGCAGTATAGAAATACCAAGGAAGAGAAGATCTGGAAAAATATAAAATAATACATCAGGGAAGAAAATTATTCCAAAAACATGATACTAAGTAGGAGAAAAATGCAGTACTCAACAAAATATACTGTGGAGTAGCCAGATTAGATATGTGCTTGCAGAGTGAGAGGACTGAGATCAGCCAAGATTAATGGTTTGAGCATGGGCCTGTGCCTGCCATATTGCTCTAAGATGCGACTGGGTTCTGCAAACTGTGGACAAATCCACTTGGTTTAATACGTCTATATTATCTACAGTGGGTGGTGGTTTTAGAAAGGGAAGACCTGTTCTATCTGTTAGCTAGAGGTCAACGGAATTAAAAGGATAACATTATATCTGTCACTTTCATTCAGTGCTGATAGGAGGAAGTTGGTTCAGCCTCCCTAAAGGGTATATAACATATATGTGTTTGGTACATGTCAGAGGTTTAAACATATGCATACCATGTGACCCACAATCCTACTTCTAATAATTCATCCCAATTAAATGATTTAGCATTTACCCAAGGATTTAGCTATAAGGATGTTCACTGACCCACTGTTTATAAATAAATTGTGAGAAAATGTATATGCTGAAACCACTTTAAATGCTATTACAGAAATATATTTACTGGAGTCAACAGAAAATCATAATATACTCAATTCTTAAAAGCAGGTTATAGAGTATGACACAGCATTTGTATGTGTATGTTAGGGAGGACATGACAACAGTCTGTGAAGTTCCCATTAAGGACAACTATCATTGATGCCTGAGTTTTACCAGCTTCTTAATTCTCTTTTTATGCTGAGGTAAGGAAGAACTACTGCAAGGTTGTTTGGAATCCTAGATTTTAAGCTCTCATTTTTGCTCACTGTGTCTTCATCTTCAGAGTGTACTAACCTAGGAGTCTAGGGCATTGGGAGTGGGATGGACAGGGGTTGACATTATAACTACACCCTGAATCCAGAATCATGACTTTCTCCTTCAGTCCCTGTTTCTGAGTTTGCCCCAATTAGCTTGACTTTTAGGATGGATTCTTTCTCAGGGACTTCATAGATCCTCTTTAATACTGGCTTCTATGGAGTGAACATCACTCCAAACATATACACACTAAGTTTTCCAAACATAACTATACATGTTAGAACCTCAAATTTGGACATGTTTTGAATTCCTTTCCCATAAGACTCCTCAGGCTCCATGTAGATCATGGGGAACAAACAGGTATTTGAGAAGAGCAGGAAATAGGTAGAAGGTGACACCAAATAACATATACCAAATGTATCTGAATCTTAGCTCTGCCCTACTCAGAATATCTTGTCACATGTGTTTGTGTGTGTATTATATACATATACATAAATATATTAAATATTACTATTAAGTCTTGAAGGATATACATCAGAAACATCAACAGTCTCATGATGGAGTCATGGATAATTTTTTATCTATGTCTTCTAATTTTCTACAATGATCATGTATTATGAACCATTAAACATGAAAAGTAAATTTTTAAAGGTACTCTTAAAAGTACCATTTTGAACAGCCACTGAGAGGAATCTATTAGTTCATCTTCAGTCATTCTATAGTGACAGCTATTACATTGGTTTTTGATCCCAGTGCTATCAACTCCATTGCTTTTGCATCTTATAGTAATTTTTAGTCTTTTTTAAAGGATCCAATCCATTATTTCACAGCAAACCTACACATGGTCTGTTTATTTGGGATTGACAATTTTGATGAGTATTGTGGAAAGAATAGGTAAGGTATCCAGGTTTGAAAATACAAGAGAAAGCCTTACAGAGAAGCTTCATGAAACACTTGGGAAAGCAATTGGAAATTATTGTAGGATTATAAGGGGTACTGTACAAGCTGGAAGGTTTGTAGTATGATGGAAGTGGCCAAATTTATGATAAAGACACTGGCTTAAAGTGCGGGAGATGGAATGAAATGTGACTGCAAGCAGAGAACAAATAGAGACTCCGGTAAGGACTGGAGTGGGGGAGGTGAAAGAGATAAACGCAGATTCCAAATTTATAGTAGAAGAAGAGGAGGAGACACTTGGCAGCAACCACAGATTGACTCCTTCAGTGTCTGTTCAATTTTTCCCCAACATTCCAGCCCCTCTGATTTTACGTGGTGCCCAGTGGGCTGCCCCACCCTTCAGATCCACCCAGCCTTGATCTCAAGAGTGATCTCCATGTTCATGAAGGCATTCGGCCACTATTTGGTCCAGCCTCAACCCCACCAGCCTTCTCAGAGATGGGGCATGCCAAAGTTCTTTCGCAAGTATGTAGTGAGAGTTTGAGTCACACTCTTGCTTAAGAGGATACTCTATGCATTTTCAGACGTATGACTAACTGGGCAAAAAGTTTAAAGAATAAAATTCAGAATAACAGTGTTCAGCAGGACAGTTGTTCTTTGCTTTCCATGTTATTTGGGGAGCTTAGGAAAAGGACAGAATAGGATTGGCCTGAAACACGGAACACCATAAAGAGACAGATAGATAGAGAATCAAAGTCCCTGAATGGCATTTAATTTCCATGTTGCTGTTTTTCCTGGTCTGGTTTCAGAAATCCTCTGACAGTTGGACTATTTGCTATTTAGTCATTCTACTGTACTCATTTTACTGACAATCAACAGGCATTGCCTAATTTGACACTCAAATGAAAAAAAAAAAGACCAAAGTAGATTACAATGTAAAATATACATTTAATTTGATGGTACTTTTTGAATATTTTCAAATAAAATATCAATCATAACAGCAGCAAATATCCACTGTTGGAAGACATTTAAGTACATTCGGGTTTTAGCCAAAACAGCTTGCAATAACTAGATTTAAAAAAAAAAAAAAAGCCTAATTGGAGGCTTTCACATTAGGTTCTGACACACATTTTTTGGTCCCCTTGTGTCTTATTTCCAAGATGGTAGCACCTGGAAAAACATGCAGCTTGATTTTCGTAATAGATATGAGCTCAGATAGTAAGGACTGCATTACAGCAGTTCCTTTGAAACGGGTGGCAGTTATTGCTGGAGTCCAAGTGGCTGAATCGCATGCTTGGAAATAGGAGTATATTCATCTGTTTGTGAAAATCACCAGGCATAGACCGTTTCCACCCAACACACCGTAGAAACTCGCAAGCCTCCTGTTACCAGCAAGAATTGAAGCCAAAACTCAGCAAGAGCAATGCCAGATAATTGCTGCTGTTTTCCTTAAGACTTTATTTTGAATGCTGGACCTTGCATTACTATACATTCTTTCCTAAGTGAGAACCTTCTGCCAGACTAATGACAGTGTCCTTCATGAGGCAGTGGCAATTTCCAGCAAATCTCTGACCCAAAAAAAGTGTCCAGTGTGTGTTAGCTTTTCATCACGACTTGATTAATTACCCCAGGAAACTTCATTTCATTCTGCTTGCTAAAATGAGAGTAATTAGAGCAGCCTTTGACCCTTTCTTCCCTACCCCTCTTAGTTTACAGTGAGCTGTGAAACGTGATAAGTTAATTCTTAAATATAGACTTTTATGCCAAGAACAAGTATCTCCTATTTGACTTGCTCTTCCCCCACAGGAAGTTGGTATTGTTTGTTTAAGAATTTGACATAGAGCCTTTTTGTCAGATGAAATTGAAAAGAAATGTCCTCCAGATGACACAACTGCCCTGTCAATACAGGGTTCATGAACTTGCCCTTTATCTTAATATCTGTAGTAATAACTGGTCTCCTGCCCCACGTGGAAGGTACCGTTTTCATTACCAGTTTGAACTAAATGTGCAACAGGGCTAGATCCAGTAGGTAAGGATCCACTGTAATGAGATACACAAACACCAAAGGGATTGCATTTGGAAGTTAAACACTCAATTGTTCAGGTGTTTGAAACACAACCTTTGATATGTTTGGAGGTGCGCTGTGGGCTAAAGGAAGCTATCTTGAATTAACTCATAAGTATGAATTTTCAGACTTTAATAATATACTGTTTATTCAAGATTATAAACACGGTTTATGTGTAGTATGGAAAATCTGGGAAACAAAGAAAACTATAAAGAAGAAAATTACAACTATAATTTTTAATTCTACCTACATAGATAACCACTTCCAAAATTCTGGTATATTTCTTTCCAGTCTACTTTGTATTGAATTATATAAATATATCTCTCACACACACAAAAAAACTAGATCTTGCACTATAAACAGTTAATTGTTTTATCATGAGCATTTTCCCATGTCGTTAAGCATATGCCAAAAACATGATTTTTTTGTGGCTGCAAAGGTTTCATAACATAAGAAAGTCTTTCCCATGGTATCAAGAGTACCCTGCATTCTTACTGAAATGCAGTGAACAAACAACACCATATAGTTGCTAGAACACCTCAGTTGCAAGAGACAAAAACACAAATAAGTGTGATTCTTGCTCCATGTGGAAGGTACTGCACCTGTTTGAACTAAAAGTGCACTCTTGCTGAAACGCAATGAACAAAGAACACCATATAGTTTTCAGGAATCCTCAGTTGATATCTACTGTTCCAGAGTTTCAGCTATTGACTTCAGGTCTCAAAATCTCTCCTCTGTCTCCCTCTCTCTCAGCAAGAGAGCACTGACATATCTAAGCCTACTTTCCTCACAGATTGAGATCAACGAGAAAGATAAAGTACTTTTTTTCCACTCTATCTCTTTTTTATTTAACTTTTATTTTTATTGTATTTTATTTTATTATTATGATACTTTAAGTTTTAGGGTACATGTGCACAATGTGCAGGTTAGTTACATACATATACATGTGCCATGCTGGTGTGCTGCACCCATTAACTCGTCATTTAGCATTAGATATATCTCCTAATGTGCCACATTTTCTTAATCCAGTCTATCACTGTTGGACATTCGGGTTGGTTCCAAGTCTTTGCTATTGTGAATAGTGCCACAATAAACATACGTGTGCATGTGTCTTTATAGCAGCATGATTTATAGTCCTTTGGGTATATACCCAGTAATGGGATGGCTGGGTCAAATGGTATTTCTAGTTCTAGATCCCTGAGGAATCACCACAATGACTTCCACAATGGTTGAACTAGTTTACAGTCCCACCAACAGTGTAAAAGTGTTCCTATTTCTCCACATCCTCTCCAGCACCTGTTGTTTCCTGACTTTTTAATGACTGCCATTCTAACTGGTGTGAGATGGTATCTCATTGTGGTTTTGATTTGCATTTCTCTGATGGCCGGTGATGGTGAGCATTTTTTCATGTGTTGTTTTTTGGCTGCATAAATGTCTTCTTTTGAGAAGTGTCTGTTCATGTCCTTTGCCCACTTTTTGATGGGGTTGTTTGTTTTTTTCTTGTAAATTTGTTTGAGTTCATTGTAGATTCTGGATATTAGCCCTTTGTCAGATGAGTAGGTTGCGAAAATTTTCTCCCATTTTATAGGTTACCTGTTCACTCTGATGGTAGTTTCTTTTGCTGTGCAGAAGCTCTTTAGTTTAATTAGATCCCATTTGTCAATTTTGGCTTTTGTTGGCATTGCTTTTGGTATTTTAGACATGAAGTCCTTGCCCATGCCTATGTCCTGAATGGTAATGCCTAGGTTTTCTTCTAGGGTTTTTATGGTTTTAGGTCTAACGTTTAAGTCTTTAATCCATCTAGAATTAATTTTTGTATAAGGTGTAAGGAAGGGATCCAGTTTCAGCTTTCTACATATGGCTAGCCAGTTTTCCCAGCACCATTTATTAAATAGGGAATCCTTTCCCCATTACTTGTTTTTCTCAGGTTTGTCAAAGATCAGATAGTTGTAGATATGTGGCGTTATTTCTGAGGGCTCTGTTCTGTTCCATTGATCTATGTATCTGTTTTGGTACCAGTACCATGCTGTTTTGGTTACTGTAGCCTTGTAGTATAGTTTGAAGTCAGGTAGCATGATGCCTCCAGCTTTGTTCTTTTTGCTTAGGATTGACTTGGCGATGCAGGCTCTATTTTGGTTCCATATGAACTTTAAAGTAGTTTTTTTCCAATTCTGTGAAGAAAGTCATTGGTAGCTTGATGGGGATGGCATTGAATCTATAAATTACCTTGGGCAGTATGGCCATTTTCATGATATTGATTCTTCCTACCCATTAGCATGGAATGTTCTTCCATTTCTTTGTATCCTCTTTTATTTCATTGAGCAGTGGTGGTTTGTAGTTCTCCTTGAAGAGGTCCTTCACGTCCCTTGTAAGTTGGATTCCTAGGTATTTTATTCTCTTTGAAGCAATTGTGAATGGGAGTTCACTCATGATTTGGCTCTCTGTTTGTCTGTTATTGGTGTATAAGAATGCTTGTGATTTTTGTACATTGATTTTGTATCCTGAGACTTTGCTGAAGTTGCTTATCAGCTTAAGGAGATTTTGGGCTGAGACGATGGGGTTTTCTAGATATACAGTCATGTCGTCTGCAAACAGGGACAATTTGACTTCCTCTTTTCTTAATTGAATACCCTTTATTTCCTTCTCCTGCCTAATTGCCCTGGCCAGAACTTCCAACACTATGTTGAATAGGAGTGGTGAGAGAGGGCATCCCTGTCTTGTGCCAGTTTTCAAAGGGTATGCTTCCAGTTTTTGCCCATTCAGTATGATATTGGCTGTGGGTCTGTCATAGATAGCTCTTATTATTTTGAGATATGTCCCATCAATACCTAATTTATTGAGAGTTTTTAGCATGAAGGGTTGTTGAATTTTGTCAAAGGCCTTTTCTGCATCTATTGAGATAATCATGTGGTTTTTGTCTTTGGTTCTGTTTATATGCTGGATTACATTTATTGATTTGTGTATATTGAACCAGCCTTGTATCCCAGGGATGAAGCCCACTTGATCATGGTGGATAAGCTTTTTGATGTGCTGCTGGATTCGGTTTGCCAGTATTTTATTGAGGATTTTTGCATCAATGTTCATCAAGGATATTGGTCTAAAATTCTCTTTTTTGGTTTTGTCTTTGCCCGGCTTTGGTATCAGTATGATGCTGGCCTCATAAAATGAGTTAGGGAGGATTCCCTCTTTTTCTATTGATTGGAATAGTTTCAGAAGGAATGGTACCAGTTCCTCCTTGTACCTCTGGTACAATTCGGCTGTGAATCCATCTGGTCCTGGACTCGTTTTGGTTGGTAAGCTATTGATTATTGCCACAATTTCAGATCTGTTATTGGTCTATTCAGAGATTCAACTTCTTCCTGGTTTAGTCTTGGGAGGGTGTGTGTGTCGAGGAATTTATCCATTTCTTCTAGATTTTCTAGTTTATTTGCGTAGAGGTGTTTGTAGTATTCTCTGATGGTAGTTTGTATTTCTGTGGGATCGGTGGTGATATCCCCTTTATCATTTTTTATTGCGTCTATTTGATTCTTCTCTCTTTTCTTCTTTATTAGTCTTGTTAGGTCTATCAATTTTGTTGATCCTTTCAAAAAACCAGCTCCTGGATTCATTAATTTTTTGAAGGGTTTTTTATGTCTCTATTTCCTTCACTTCTGCTCTGATTTTAGTTATTTCTTGCCTTCTGCTAGCTTTTGAATGTGTTTGCTCTTGCTTTTCTAGTTCTTTTAATTGTGATGTTAGGGTGTCAATTTTGGATCTTTCCTGCTTTCTCTTGTGGGCATTTAGTGCTATAAATTTCCCTCTACACACTGCTTTGAATGTGTCCCAGAGATTCTGGTATGTTGTGTCTTTGTTCTCGTTGGTTTCAAAGAACATCTTTATTTCTGCCTTCATTTCATTAGTACCCAGTAGTCATTCAGGAGCAGGTTGTTCAGTTTCCATGTAGTTGAGCAGTTTTGAGTGAGTTTCTTAATCCTGAGTTCTAGTTTGATTGCACTGTGGTCTGAGAGACAGTTTGTTATAATTTCTGTTCTTTTACATTTGCTGAGGAGAGCTTTACTTCCAACTATGTGGTCAATTTTGGAATAGGTGAGGTGTGGTGCTGAAAAAAATGTATATTCTGTTGATTTGGGGTGGAGAGTTCTGTAGATGTCTATTAGGTCCACTTGGTGCAGAGCTGAGTTCAATTCCTGGGCATCCTTGTTAACTTTCTGTCTCGTTGATCTGTCTAATGTTGACAGTGGGGTGTTAAAGTCTCCCATTATTGTGTGGGAGTCTAAGTCTCTTTGTAGGTCACTCAGGACTTGCTTTATGAATCTGGGTGCTCCTGTATTGGGTGCATATATATTTAGGATAGTTAGCTCTTCTTGTTGAATTGATCCCTTTACCATTATGTAATGGCCTTCTTTGTCTCTTTTGATCTTTGTTGGTTTAAAGTCCGTTTTATCAGAGA
Source organism: Pan troglodytes (assembly GCF_028858775.2). Classification (NCBI taxonomy): domain Eukaryota; kingdom Metazoa; phylum Chordata; class Mammalia; order Primates; family Hominidae; genus Pan; species Pan troglodytes. Next base: position 106,004,184 of record NC_072405.2, read on the forward strand.
CTAGGATTGCAACTCCTGCCTTTTTTTGTTTTCCATTTGCTTGGTAGATCTTCCTCCATCCTTTTATTTTGAGCCTACGTGTGTCTCTGTACGTGAGATGGGTTTCCTGAATACAGCACACTGATGGGTCTTGACTCTTTATCCAATTTGCCAGTCTGTGTCTTTTAATTGGAGCATTTAGTCCATTTACATTTAAAGTTAATATTGTTATGTGTGAATTTGATCCTGTCATTATGATGTTAGCTGGTTATTTTGCTCGTTGGTTGATTAAGTTTGGGGTAAAAGTGCAGGTTTGTTACACAGGTAAACTTGTGTCATGGAGATTTGTTGTACAGATTATTTAATCACCCAAGTATTAAGCCTTGTACATAGTACACATCAGTTATTTTTCATGATCCTCTTCCTCCTCTCAACCTTCACCCTCCAAAAGAACCCAGTGTGTGTTGTTCCCCTCTATTTGTCCATGTGTTCTCATCATTTAGCTTGCACTTATAAGTGCAAGCATGCAGTTCCTCAAAGACTTGAAGACAGAAGTACCATTCAGCCCAGCAATCCCATTACTTGGTATATATCCAAAGGAATATAAGTCATTTTACTGTAAAGACAGACACATGCATATGTATGTTCACTGCAGCACTATTCACAACAGTAAAGACATGGAATCAACCTAAATGCCCATCAAAGATAGACTGGATAAAGAAAATGTGGTAATATACACCATGGAATACTATGCAGTCATAAAAAAAGAATGAGATCATGTCCTTTGCAGGAACATGGATGGAGCTGAAGGCCATTATCCTTAGCAAACTAACACAGGAACAGAGAAAGTACTTTTCTTAAAGGTCCCAGAGAGACCCATGGAGATAATATCTGATTAGCCTCATAAGGGTCACATTCTTCTGTGTAGCTGACTGTCCTCCTCATAGTAAACACTTCATACACATGAATCCCCACATGACCTTACCGAGTTCTTCAAGTTCTAGTTCATCTGTCTGTCAAATGGGAACATAAACATTTGTTTTATAGAGTTGCTATAAAGATTTAACATTAGGTCCTTAAAAATACTGGTTTTCTTTTCCCAAAATATCTACTTTCCTTTCCTCCCCTCTTCAGTGAAACACACACATTGCATTTAAGAATTCGTTTCTATAATGAGACCACATGGGCACAGGAAGGGGAACAATACACACAGGCCTGTGAACGGGGGGTGGTTGTGGGGAGAGAGAGCATCAGGAAAAATAACTAATTCATGCCTGGCTTAGTACCTAGCTGATGGGTTGATAGGTGCAGGAAACCACTATGGCACACATTTACCTATGTAACAAGGCTGCACGTCCTGCACATGTACCCCGGAACTTAAAATAAAAAAAATAAAGAATTGGTGTCTAAATGTGTGGCCCATGGCTCTGAGCTGAACAGTTGGTGCAGGAAATCATGTGACTAATTTTTTTTGTCTTTGCAGTCTCTGCACCCTACAATACACCGACTGGCAGTTTCATCATTTGAAAGAAAATCTTCAAGGTAAAGACATTTACAATGACACAAAAGCCTTTCAAAGGCATCATGGTCCTAAAGGGCTTTCCCCAAGGGACAGCACAGTGTGTTCCAGGCCCTGACAAGAGGTGAGTGTGTGGGCACGGGTGTCTCGTGAGCCTGACGCTCTCCATCCCTCTCTGACTATTTATGCCTTTGTCTGTCTGTGCTTTCAAAGGTCAGACCCTTGTGAGAAATACTTGCTCTATTAATCATCTTGGAAGACTGCTCCAGACACATTTTCAGAAGGGATGCAGTAAGTTTTGTCTGCACAGTGCACCCTGGGAAAAGAGTTTCCCTTCTGAAAAGCAATCTTGCTTTCAGCCAAGTCTTGTCTTTTCCTTTTTTTTCTGTAAAGCAATGAAGTTATTGCATGTTCCAAAGGCATCGTGAGGTACGGCCACCCCTTTGGCATGGCATGTCTGTATGCCCAGGATGCATATACCCAATTAGTGAGTTCCACATGACTGCTGGTGTTGGCAAACATCTACATCCAGCTGGTGCTCAGACTTTTGGGGATCAGTGGAAATTTTAACAATTATTTGACACAGACTTATTCGGTCAGAGAAACGGTTGTATCACAGAGAGCTAAATGTCCAGAGCTAATGAAAGATGATGCAGTGATTAGATTGACTTGCAATCTGGGTAATAATTTTTATACTTACATTTTGACCACATAAATAAAAGAATGGGACTGATTTTCCGACTGCATTGCATATGAGGGGAGGAGAACGTTATTCTCTCTTCCCTCTTCATCTGAATATTAGAACTTTTTAAACCTTCAAACATGGCAGGGGCACTTCCACCCATCATTTGAATGAAAGCCAGTCTCACCTGTCTGTCTTTCCATTCAGCAGGGAATCACTTCATGTGTGAAGCAAGCAAAAAAGATAGACATGTAAGGGCTTTCTCTGTCTCTTGTAGAATTTTTATCTTTTGGCCTTTTCCACTTCCTACTCTGCATATGACCTAATATCCTATTCCTCATGGCCAACTCTTGATAACAATGAGAAAACAAGTCCTGATAAATGTGTTATGTATTCATTAAGCATTTCTATCTTGTAAGACTTTTTCGTTTTTGTTTTGTTTTGGCAAAATCATGACAATATCTGCTATATTTCAGATATTGTTTTAACAAATCTGTAATCTGAATGAAAGCAGGATTCGTTCTGTAATTCTCAGTTTGGATGAGAAATAAATGATAAACAATGTCCCACTGGAAGAGACCCCTCCAAAACATCATGCCAAAGGAGGGAGACCACCATATTCAGTGAAAATATTTAACACCTTGGACTGTTTCCCAGTGGGATGCAGACCAGACAAGAAGAACAATTCAGGCTGCTTAGGAGACTGTCTGGGGATCTCTGTGAATGGCATCTGCACTGGATAGATATTTCTTCCCCTCAGATTCCTGCTCCTGTGTATGTGCATGACTTACAGCTGAGTCATACTTTTCAAGAATGAATGTGGGTGTCACAGTCAGTGATCTGTGATCTATTCCTGCTCCTGTGTATGTGCATGACGTACGAATGAGTCATAGTTTTCAAGAATGAATGTGGGTGTCATCATCAGTGATCTGTGGTCTATCATTTCATAAATAGATTGTTCCAAAAGTACTTTAGGCACAACTGAGCACAGATAGTCTTTGGATGGCTTTAATCCAAGCCCATTTCAATATGCCTCTTTTTATTGTCCACATTTCTTTCTACTACCACTAACTTAAATAATTCGTATAATCAGCTAGAAGAGTTTTCAATGAAAACTCATCTTTGAACACAAGAAATAAGGACTGGGAAGTGGTAAACAACTTGCAACTGAGGTATTCTGAAAATAGTCCTAACATAATGTCCCCCAGGTGTAGCCATATATGGTAATTTGGTAAATCAACAATGAAGTCTTATGCAACAGTGAGAATCTAAGTATCAAGCACTAGATGAGGTACTGGGCAAGAGAAATACAAAAGAGAACACTGCTTTACCCCACCCCCAAGGAGATCTCAGGGACAGAAATGTCAGCATCTACCTCAATACAATGACAGCTGAGTGACTATCTCAAGTGAGAACTGAAGAACGTATCACAGGAGAGCTGATCTTGGAGAAAGAAGAGGAGTTGGCTTATTAGAAAAGAGAGCCTGGTCACGGGTGCCTGTAATCCCAGCTACTCGGGAGGCTGAGACAGGAGAAGTGATTGAACTCATGAGGCTGAGGTTGCAGTTAGCCAAGATCACACCATTGCACTCCAGCCTGGGTGACAAGAGCAAAACTCCATCTCAAAAAAAAAAAAAAAAAAAAAAAAAAAGAGAGAAACGAAAAGAAAAAAGAAAAGAAAAGAAGAGGGCATAGTCATTGAGAGAACAATGGCTCTGTGGTCAAAGGCATGCCAGTGTGAAAATCATGACACATTCAGAAGATCGTATAGCTGGGTATGTCTGGAGAGGGTCATGGGCGGGCCACGGCACAAAATGAATTTCTTGTCAAGAACTATAAAAACCTACACAGATAAATCAGGGGAGATTTGTTATAGGGAATAATAATATTTCATTGAACTCAAGGCTAGGAGGTACAAGTAGGCTGAGGAACAGGAACAGTATTGGAAACTGAAGCTCTCTACCTTTGTCTTTGTCTTCCTCTTTCTGGGCCATGAGGTCACTTATGGCTGCAGCTCAGTTCACTGGTCAACAGTTCCGAATTGTTCAGTCATTCATCATTCAGCAAGAATGCATGTGCCCAACCTCTGTGCTTGGTGTGCTCTTTATTAACTACATTGTGATGGAAAATGGATCAGGGCTGGTTTCATGGGCAGAGACTTACACAGTCAAATGGTCCCACATTTGGTTTAACGCACTGCTACCACTATCTTGCAATTCTGAATAATTTCATGAAACTTGTGTTTTGTAAGAAAGTCTAATGGGATGAGGGAGCATGCACATGAGCAGAGGAAATGTCCACAGTGCCTTCCCATTCACATATAGCATTTGTGATGACACCCCATGAGCACAGAAGTTGGCGGCCCACAATATTCAAGCATTCAGTGAAACTAAAAGCAAGTACAAGGCAATTGTGTTAGGGCTACTACTGAGAAAGGTGGGGAGGAGGCAGGTGCTGACATCCTAGAGGCTATGCTTTTTTGTTTGAAAGAGAACAAGAACCAAGGGACCCTATTGCATTCTTTCTTATTCATGTTGTTTCCCTGTATTAGCCAACTACTTTAATGCTGAAATGCTAGGAGAGAAAATGTTAATACCATAGTTTCTTTTCCTTTTAATTTTTCCTTACCCATAAGTAAACTGAAGGTAAAGAGTGTTGGTAGAATGTATCATGATGTGAATTAAAAACTGTTGAGTTTCATGTAGCATTTCCACTGTTCTGGTAAGAGTGAAATAGATATGCATTTTTGAGCTACAAATATTAATTGTGTAATTTTGGTAATTGTTTTGTTTTATTTTGTTTTTTCTCTCAACTTTTTTTTAGATTCAGGGAGTACATGTGCAGGTTTGTTACATGGATAAATTGAATGTCGCTGAGGTTTGGTGTACAAATGATCTCATCACCCAGGCAGATAGCATAGCACCTGATAGATATGTTTAGCTCCCACTTATAAGAGAGAACATGCAGTATTTGGTTTTATATTTCTGCATTAGTTCAGTTAGGATAATGGCCTCCAGATGCATCCATGTTGCTGCAAAGGACATAATTTCATGCCTTTTTATGGCTGTGTAGCATTCCATGGTGTACATGAACCATATTTTCTTTATCCAGTCCACCATTGATGGGCATCTAGGTTGACTTCATGTCTTTGCTATTGTGAATATTGTTGCAATGAACATATGAGTGTATGTGTCATTTTGGTAGAACAATCTATTTTCCTTTGGGTATATACCCAGTAGTTGGATTGCTGGGTCAAATGTTAGTTTTTAAGTTATTTGAGGAATCTCCACACTGCTTTCCACAGTGGCTGAAGTAATTTAGATTCCCACCAGCAGTGTGTAAGTGTTCCCTCTTCTCCAGGACCCAATTTTAAAAATGGGCAAAGGGCATAAACAGAAACTTCTCAAAAGAAGAAATACATGTGGCCAACAAATATATGAAAAATACTCATAATCACTAATCATTAGAGAAATGCAAATCAAAACCACGAGATACCTTCTCACACCAGTCAGAATGGCTATTATTAAAAAGTCAAAAAGCAACAGATGTTGGTGAGGTTGCAGAGAAATTTTCATGATTTCTGTGTAAGAGTTAAATGCTGTTATATTTGCACTTAAAACTGACATTACACATTGTAAAGATAAACAGTAAACCATGCTAATAATTTTAAATTTTCATTTTTAACTTAGAATATCATTAAATAGCAAATAAAGAAACACAATGGCAAGTTGAGAGACTGTTCAAGAAAGGAAAATATCACACTTTAGTGCCCTTAGCAGTGCTTTTTCCCCTTCTTTTTTTGAACAAGGCACCCTACATTATTTTGCACTGGGCCCCACAAATTGTGTAGCCAGCCCTGACCTGGAGAGGAGTGGGTGAACAAAGCAGACAGAGTCCCTGTCACCATGGAGCTTACTTTCCATTGGGGAGAACAATAAAAATAAATAAACAAGAAACCTCATGGTCTCAGAACTGTTTTGAGGAAATAAGCAGAGTCACATGATTAGGCAAATCAAGGGAGGGAGATCTACTTGGGTGGCAGAGAAAGTCTCTCCAAGGAAGTGATCTTTGAGCTGAGACCTGAAGTAGGGACTGTCCATCAACTTTGCTGAAGTGAATTCTCCCCCTCCATTCTGATACCCTCTATTCCACACTCTGCAGCCAGTCAGACTGAGCCTGTTTCCCTTGCACAGTTTCAAAGATCCAACCAGGTCTTCCCCAGGCTTCCACATTTTTATCCACTCCATCTCGGTTCCTGGGTGACCATCCTCTGGGCTCCCTTGTCAAAAGAAGTTCCAGAGACTTTTCTTGTCAAAGCTATCAGTAGCCCAGAACAGGTTGAAAAGAATAACATGAAGTGCCCTGTTTCTTCCTGAAAGCTTTGAAGAGCTCAGAAACAGTCTCTGGAGTAAAAATTCCCTTTTTCCCCAGTAACTCCTGGGAAAAGCCACCTGACCAAACCTCCTGCCTTTGTGAGTCATGGCAAAGAAAGTCACATCAGAAGGAAGGGTGATTTGAATGAGCCCAGATGTTCCACTTAAAACCACAACCAGGCATAGCATTTGAGCAATTTTTATTTGCAGTCATTTCTTTTCATGTCATGCAAATGATCAAAAGTGGTCTAGGGAGACAGCATGTCTTAAAAGATGACAATTGCAAATGGCAGCAAATAGCAAATGCAATAATAACTTGTCATGTTTAACACAAAGTTACAGCAAAGGCAAGCTGTTCAGCAGTAAGCAGATGTGGACTAAGTAAAAGATAGTTTGCAGATAGCTAAATGCAGGCAGGTCACAAAGCATTTTGATAAAGGATTATAAAAATACTACCCATGGTAGAACATATATAGTAAATATAATATTTCAAGAAGGATTTAGAAATATACAAGATTTACTACTGGAGAGTTAAAAAAAGCACAGTTGATGTCTCAATCATGGAAGTTAAAAGTTTTGCCAAGTGAAGCAGAATATGATTATGTAGAGGATTTTAAACTAGGATTTACTATTTTTTTCCCAAAAAGAAGCCTGCACTTGGCAGCTCTCTCAATTCCAGTGCACAGAAGTTAGTAAACTGATGAAATAGCAGGGGATTCTTCTAGAGAGGCTAATTGCTACATCAATTTCTGCCAACACCATTTGAAAATAAAACCTTCTGTCCTTGTTGTGCTGTTTCTGGAAAAAAGACTGGAGTTGACAATTAAAAGCTCAACAAGTAAGATGTAAATTTAGGCATCTGGGCATAGTATGTTTTCACCAAATATTTGTTGAATTAATGAAAAGATAGAGAGAACCTAGAAGTTTAGGCTGTAGGACAGTCTTCTGGCCTGTGCCATATATAGGGAGCTATAAATGCTTTTCAAGAGCATAAGCATAGATTCTTAGACAATCCTGTACATATACATGTGAAATTACCTGGCATACCTGAGCTGGGAAGTCCTAACTCATGCCAATAAGGAATTTGAGAAGTTTGGTCAAAACATGGAAAAGATGAGTTCACTTGCCAATGGGACACCTTTGGTATGAAAGAGGACAAGGTGGCTTTGACAGGTGACTGCAGTCAGTAGCATAGGTTGCATGGAGGCTGCCATTGCCTCTTCCTGAAAAAGTTGGGACTGTGACCTCTGTGGGGAGGTCCATGTGTGATGCAATGCAGCAAATGATTCCAACTGTGATGGTTCTTCAAGCCAGTCCCCACAGCCATCATCAGTTTATTAGATATTTTGAAGCACATAAATCAGTGTAGGCAGATGCTGTTTATTTTTAAGCCCTCAGATGGGGAAACCTCACGAGATTCACTGAGCTGCCTCCTCAGATCAAGAACTTTGGGGATGAAGGACTGAGAAACCCACATTGTTGGAGTGCTTTTTGTTCAATGACGATGCTTTCTCATAGTTGTGACAAAACATGGATGTATACTGAATTCAAAATTTCAAAAGAAAAGCAAAGTGCAGAGCATCACCAATAATTTCAGAAGTGCAGCTGTCTGTGTTCAAACTGGATAGATACCTTTTGAAGAAGGCAACCATCGTGCAATAAAAATTTTAAAGGATTATAGAAGTATTGATGAAAACAGAATTTTCATCAATTCCAGAAGCAAATTATAGTCTTTGTTGGATTGGAATCACAAGTTCAAAGAATGAACAAGGATTTACTTTGAAAAAGTAGCACTATTTAAGAGCCTCCCATAGACCTAAAAGCAATGCAACTTCCACCAACAGCTTTGTTGATAAGTACATGAATCCAGTAACTGATATCCCTACTATGTGTCAAATTCTGGAAAATGTTTAGATTCCCCTGGGTCTGTTAAAATGGATTGTGATTTTTATGCTTCTGAAAATCCAAGCAGTGAGTCACCATTGATGCTACAAACCTGGAGTCTGAATCAGGATGTGGGTCCCAATTAAATATTAGAAATTATTCATTATGTTAAACATCAACATTCTCATCAACGTGCCCAAAATGAATCAAATATATAATTCGGCACATATGCTGTATGCATGCAGTAATAAAATTGATTAAAACTTGTTATTTGGGGGCTGGGTGCAGTTGCTCAATCCTGTAATCCCAGCACTTTGGGAGGCCGAGGCGGGCATATTGCTTGAGCTCAGGAGTTCAGGACCAGCCTGGGTAACACTGAAACTCCTGGCTACTTGGAAGGCTGAGGTGGGAGGATTCCTTGAGCCCAGGAGGTCGAGGCTGCAGTGAGCCATGATGGTGCCACTGCACTCCAGCCTGGGACACAGAACAAGACCCTATCTCAAAAAACAAAACAAAACAAGTTTGTTATTGGGAGGGACTTTTAAAAATTATTATTGTTGTTACTGTTTTAAGTCTTTCATAATTTTGAATCACTAGTGAGTTTTTCCATTTTTCTTACCTTTACCTCTTAGGATTTCTAATTATGTGACTTACTACCAAAAATAAGTAAATAAACAAATAATGCATCTGGGTTTTCCAGCTGTAGGGCATAATATTTGCTGAAAGTGAACTCTGCCTTGGAATTTAGTCCTCACTCCCTGAAGCCACTTTGTACTCCCTCTGGGCAGGCAGTAAGATCCATCTGTTTATCTTCAGCCTTGTCCTCACTGGTGGACCCACTCACACACTGGTAAAGAGATGCCTGTCACCTTGCATTTCATGGAGTCCCACGGACTTTGTGACTCAGACATTTATGGTCTATTCTCTTCCATTATGTCTGGGTCCAGGGTACTGGGGAGTGACATAAATGGTTAGTCATCAGCTGTTCTGAGAAGACTTCCAAGAAAAACTGCTACAAAACTTTTAGCAAAACTGAGTTTTAAAGATCTAGAATGTTGTCCATCAACTGGTCTAGAATGGAGACCATAAACTGATGGCCAAATCATCCCACAGGCATGTTTTGTTTGGCCACACTAGAGTTGGCTTGTGGAGTGCTTAAAACGTACTTAATTAGTTCCCAACATTGAAAAATCAGGAGATTTCACGTAAAAAAATCCAGATTTCTGGCATTACTTGACCTAGTCACATGGAGTCTGCATTCCCACCTGGCAATCATCTGCTTGCAGCTAGAGGGCAGTTGCCCCATCTAGATGGGGCAAGCCAACTCCAGTTCTCATCCCTACCATTCTCCACCAGGCCTGCTTCACTTGTCTCCATAAAATGCCTGGCTTTGGTAAGCCTTTGAAGTTGGGATCTTTACTTTAGAACTACACTGTGCTAAGAAGTGTAGGGAAAAACAGGAAAAGGATAAAGCATTTGTAAGTCTTCCTGGGTTATCCTCTGGTTAGAGAAAACAATGATACAACAATAAACAATAATAGTAATAAAGCTAATTTATGGGTCAATTAAGGTCTTCATTGTGAGGTATCAAGCACAGAAGTGGTCCTGACCTACTGTGTTAGTCTGTTTGTGTGGCTATAAAGGAATACCTGAAGCTGAGTAATTTATAAATAAAAGAGGTTTAATTGGCTCATGGCTCTTCAGACTGTACTGGAAGCATAGTGCCAGCATCTGCTTCTGGTGAGGGCCTCAGGAAACTTACACTTTCATGCTGGAAAGTGAAGGGGTAGCCAGTGCATCACATGGCAAGAGCTGCAGCAAGAGAGAGTGGGGGAGGTGCCACATAATTTTAAACAAACCACATCTTGCATGACCTCAGAACAAGAACTCACTCATCACCAAGGGCATAGCACTAAAACATGCATGAGTGATCTGCCTCCATGATACAAAATACCTACCAAATCTCACCTCCAACACTGGGGATTATGTTTCAACATGAGATTCAGAGAGAACAAATATCCAAATGATATCACTTACAATACCACTAGTACCTGGCTCATCCATAGAAGTGATGGCCAGGAACAGCCAGTTTGCAGGTCCATTCATGAGACCAGTTGAAGAGTTCAAAAAGAATTTGTCTAGTTAGGCCATGTGGGTTCCTCTACCATGAAGTTCAGAGATTTATCATGCATTTATCCACTCATTTGTTCTTTTAACAAATGTCTAGGAACTGCTGCGGAGACCTTGGGTTCACCATTCAGGTACCTCTTCAAGTTAATCTACATGGGGAGCCTTGTGACTACAGCCCCAGAAGCTGCCCCTTTGGGTCCACTATGTACCCAGCTTTCTCAGGCTCACTCTCAGCTACTATCTGAGCATGGTGGGGGGCCTGGAACCAGGACATTCCTGTCCAACACGGGGCTTTTTTAATGGGCAACCTTTGAATGGGCTCTCCTTTTCAGCCTGACCAAGACTTTCTCAGAACTACACTGTGGTCTGAGGTTCTTCTTAATTAAACCTCCCTTTTCTCTCTTCTTTCACAGGTTTAAGACCTGTGACACAGTCTGAAGCTCTCCTGGCATACTCTGAAGCTCTCCTGGCACCCTCCCCTTTATGCTTCACAGGTGTTTCTCCTAATAAATTTCTTGTATGTCTCATCCCATCTGGGAATCTGCTTCTCAGAAGACTCAAACTAACATATCTGCCCACTATGTATCAGGCACTGTGCTAGGTGCTGGAGACCTAAAAATGGATAAAACAGACAAGAGCCCTTCATTCATGGTGCTTGCATCATAGTGGGGGTAAATATTCCATAAGCAAGAGAATAAATAGATAAGATAAATTTAAAAACTAGATAATGACTTGTTATAAATTGATTGGTAATCAGGGAAGGTCTTCTGAGGAGATGACACTTAAGCTGACACCTGAATGAGAAGAAGGGGCTGGTCAGCTGAAGACCTAGATGAGAGTATTGTAGGCAGAGGGAAGAGCAAAGACCACAGGTTGAGAAAGAAACTAGTTTGACATATTTGATGGGGGAAAAGCCAGTTTGAAGAATAATAAAAAAGGGAATGAATGGAATAAACAAGGACATTAAAGAACTAGAGAGGAGCCTGATCATCACAGTAAGGCATTTAGAGTAGGTTAGGGAGAAGACCATTCTCTATCAGGGTAGAACTGAAAAGGCTACGTCTGCTGCTAAATGCTGCTATAAAAAGACAAGGGCTTTCATATACTACAGATGCAATCTTTTGGATCCACTTATATTGAGCAGACTTCGTGGACCCTCCTAAGAAAGTAGGCACCACAAAAATATTACATCTATACAAAATGCAGGGCTCCAAGCCATAGATGTATATATCACATTGTGTGTGTGTGTGTGTGTGTGTGTGTGTGTGTGTGTGTGTGTGTCTGTAAAGCCAGCCAGTTTGTAAGCTGAACATGACTCCCACATGCTTTCAGAGAGAAGAGAAAAGAGAGAGGATCGTGTACTGGAATAAGCCCTAAGAACTTCTTGGAAGAAGGGGAAGTTAGCTGATCAAAATTATGTTGCTTTCTAGAAAAGAAGTAAAAAGCCAGGCAGTTTCTTTTGCTAAAACTGTCTGGGTAGATTTCCATTCTAAGAAAATTACAACAATGTATAGTTTTAAATAGCTAGAAGGAGAATACTGAATGTTCCCAACACAAAGAAGTGATAAATATTTGAAATGATGGATATATTCATAGTCCTTATCTGATTGCTATACATAATATGTATTGAAACATCATTATGTACCCCATGAATATGTGCAATTATTATAATTCAATTTAAAAAATAAAATTAAACAAAGAAAGCAAGGGGTCAACAGCATCCATTGTAAATGTGCTACCTCTCCACCTGTCTCATTTATGAAGTTGGGGGAGCTCCTGAACAGATAACGAAGTGCAATGAAATTTGGAGAAGAAATCTAGTACCTAGGTCTAGAGAGCAGATGTGCAACTTCTTTGGAGAATATGTTTCAGATAAAGCTTCAAGAGCTGTTCCTAGTAGCATATGGCTGTTGCTCTTGGTGTGGAGGTTCATGGAGTAATGTTTCTTGATCAGAGGATCTTGCAGGTTATTGTTCACTTCTACTGCTGCCTCTACCCAATGTATAGTTTGAGTCCTAAGAGGCTTGGCCTTTTTACTTTGCCTTCCACCCCAATAGGGACAGCACAGTGAGAAACAGATCTACAATGGCTCCGCAGACCTTTCCTTTGGAGAGATGCTGGGCAGCTGCACACACTAAGAAAGTTTCCTGAAATAGAATTGCATTATCTGAGGCCTGGAAAATGTGTTGGAAAAGCTCACTTAGCTATGGGAAAGCCGATGAAAGACCTGTCTGGTTTCTGAGCATTGTCTGGGGAGCTCAAATTCTATAAATGGGCCCCCAAGGTATCCATCATTTAGCCCTTGCCAAGGCTGGGTCAACATGCTGGCAAAGAACTGTCTGAACATTGAAAAATCCTCCAACCTATTATCTCCTGAGAGAAAGCTAGTTATTTGAAATACAAGTTGGATTTTAAAATTTCTATCAGCATGGTTTTAAATTAATCTTTTGTTAATGTAAACATACAGAAAATTACATGCATTATAAGTGAACAGATCAATGAATTTTCAAAAAGTGAATATAACTTTATAGCCACATCAGATCAAGAAACAGACATTACCAGCACCCCAGGAGTCTTTCTACTATTTCCTTCCTGAATCCAGAATAGGGTAACTACTATTCTGGATTGTAATACAGATAAGTTAACTTTGCCTGTTTTGTATTTTATGCAAATAAAGTCATACCATATACAGTACTGATCTCAAGGAAGAAGCTTTTAGCATTTTAATATTAAATACAATAACATGTAATTTTTTGGTAGATTTTTAAAATCGAATTTAGAAAGTTCCCTTCTATTTCTAGTTTGTTACAAATTTTCATCATGAATATATGTTGAATTTTGTCAAATGCTTTATTTTATTGAGATAATCTGCTGTTTTCTTCTGTTAATATGGTGAATCACATTGATTCATTTTTCTAATGTTGAATCAACATTTCATACCTAGAATAAAATATATTGGCCATATTGTATTTTCCTTTTTATATAACACTTGTTTGCACTTTCCAAAATTTTGTTTAAAAATTTGCATTTATGTTTATAAGAGAGTTGATCTGTCATTTTAATAGTAAATTTTATTATTTAAATAAATCTTGTACCAAAGTTTCTTTTGTCAGTTGGGATAAGTAATATTTTTATCTAAATTACCAAGTATGTTCATGTGAAGTTTTTAATAATACCTTCTTATTATAATTTGATCTATAGGATCTGTAGTAATGTTCTCCTTTTCAATCCTGATATTGATAATTTACTTTTAGTTCCCAATCAATTTTGCTAGGGATTTATCAATTTTATAATTTTCTTACGGACCTAACTTTTTGGTTTTGATTATTTTTTTCTATTGTATGTTTGTGAGTTTTCTTAATCTTATTGATATGTGCTCTTACCTTTATTGCTTATTTCACTTAATCTCCTTAAGTTTGATTTGATGGGCTTTTTACTCATTTCTCGAGATGGAAGTTTAAATCATTGATTTCCTGAATTTGTTCATTTATCTTCATTTACAGTTATAAATCACACATTAAGTAGCATATTAGCTGCATGCTACAAGGTTTAATATGTCATATCTATCACAATGTAGTTCAAAATATTTAATTTCAATTTGATTTATTCTACAATACCTGAATTATTTATAAATCTATCATTTCCAGGTAGTTAACATTTTTCTAATCATCTTTTTATTTGATTTTATGTTTTTTATTTCCATAGGTTTTTGGGGAACAGGTGGTGTTTGATTACATTAGCAGGTTCTTTAGAGATGATTTGTGAGATTTTGGTGCATCAATCAACAGAGCTGTATACACTGTGCCCAATTTGTAGTCTTTTGTCCCTCACTCCTGCCCACCCTTTCCCCCAAGTCCCCAAAGTCCACTGTATCATTCTTATGCCTTTGCATCATCATAGCTTAGCTTTCAATTATGAATAAGAATATATGATGTTTGGTTTTCCACTCCTGAGTTACTTCACTTTAGAATAATGGTCTCCAATTCCATCCAGGTTGCTGCAAATGCCATTATTTCATTCCTTTTTATGGCTGAATAGTATTCCATGATTCTATGGTGTATATATATATCTCTCACAATTTCTTTATCCACTCATTGATTGATGGGCATTTGGGCTGCTTCCATATTTTTGCTGTTGTGATTGTGCTGCTATACAATTTCTTTATCCACTCATTGATTGATGGGCATTTTGGCTGGTTCCACATTTTTGCAGTTGTGATTGTGCTGCTATAAATATACATGTGCAAGTATATTTTTCATATAATGACTTATTTTCCTCTGGGTAGATAGCCAGTAGTGAGACTGCTGGATCAAACAGTAGTTCTATTTTTAGTTCTTTAAGGAATCTCCACACTGATTTCCATAGTGTTTGCACTAGTCTACATTCCCACCAGCAGTGTAATGCTCACCACATCCCCACCAACGTCTACTATTTTTTTATTTTTTGATTATGGCCACCATTCTTGCAGGAGTAAGGTGGTATGGCATTGTGGTTTTCATTTGCATTTCCCTGATAATTAGTGATGTTGAGCATTTTTTATATGTTTGTTGGCCATTTGTATATCATCTTTTGAGAATTGTCTCTTCATGTCCTTAGCCCATTTTTTTTGGTGGGATTGTTTGGTTCTTTTCTTGCTTATTTGTTGGAGTTCCCTGTAGATTCTGGATATTAGTCCTTTGTCAGATATATAGATTGTGAAGATTTTCTCTTGCTCTGTGAGTTGTGTGTTTACTTTGCTGATTGTTTCTTTTGCTGTGCAGAAACTTTTTAGCTTAATTAAGTCCCACCTATTTATTATTGTTTTTGTTGCATTTGCTTTTGGGTTCTCGGTCATGAAGTCTTTGCCTAAACCAATGTCTAGAGGGTTTTTCCAATGTTACCTTCTAGAATTTTTATGGTTTTGGGTCTTAGATTTAAGTCCTTGATCGATCTTGAGTTGATTTTTGTATAAGGTGAGAGATGAGGATCCGGTTTTATTCTTCTACATGTGGCTTGCCAATTATCCCAGCACCATTTGTTGACTAGGGTGTCCTTTCCCCACTTTATGTTTTTGTTTGCTTTGTCAAAGAACAGTTGGCTGTAAGTATTTGTCTTTATTTCTGAGTTCTTAATTCTGTTCCATTGATCTATATGCCTATTTTTATACCAGTACATGCTGTTTTGGTGACCATGGCCTTATAGTCTAGTTTAAAGCCAGATAATGTGATGCCTCCAGATTTGTTCTTTTTGCTTAGCCTTCCTTTGGCTATGCGGGCTCTTTTTTGGTTCCAGATGAATTTTAGGATTGTCTTTTCTAGTTCTGTGAAGAATGATGGTGGTATTTTGATGAGAACTGCATTGAATTTGTAGATTGCTTTTGTCAGTATGGTCATTTTCACAATATTGATTCTACCCATCCATGAGCATGGGATATGTTTCAATTTGTTTGTGTTGTTTATGATTTCTTTCAGCAGTGTTTTGTAGTTTTCCTTGTAGAGGTCTTTCACCTCCTTGGGCAGGTATATTCCTAAGGTTTGTTTGGTTTTTTTTGCAGTTATTTTAAAAGGGGTTGAGTTTTTTATTTGATTCTGAAATCAAAGAACTGCTCGGTGTTGGTGTGTAGCAGAACTACTAATTTGTGTAAATTAATTTTCTGTCCTGAAACTTTGCTGAATTCATTTATCAGTTCTAGGAGCTTTTTGGAGGAGGCTTTATGGTTTTCTAGATATACAATCATATCATCAGCAAAGAGTAACTGTTTGACTTCCTCTTTACTGATTTGGATGCCCTTTCTTTCTTTCTCTTGTCTGATTGCTGTGGCTAGGACTTCCAATACTACGTTGAAAAGAAGGGGTGAGAGTGGTCATCCTTGTCTTATTACAGTTCTCAGAGGGAATGATTTCAACTTTTCCCCATTCAGTATTATGTTGGCTGTGGGTTTTTCATAGATGGCTTTTATTACATTAAGGTATGTCCCTGTATGCCGATTTTGCTGAGGGTTTTAATCATACAGGGATGCTGAATTTTGTCAAATGCTTCTTCTGCATCTATTGGGATGATCATGTGATTTCTGTTTTTAATTCTGTTTATGTGGTGTATCACCTTTATTGACTTGCATATGTTAAACCATCCCTATACCCCTAATATGAAATCCACTTGATCATGGTGAATTATCTTTTTGACATGCTGTTGGATTTGGTTAGCTAGTATTTTGTTAAAGATTTTTGCATCTATGTTCGTCAGGGATATTGGTCTGTAGTTTTCTTTTTTTCTTATGTCCTTTCCTGGTTTGGGTATTAGGGTGATGCTGGCTTCATAGAATGATTTAGGGAGGATTCCTTCTTTCTCTATATTGTGGAATAGTGTCAATAGAATTTGTACCAATTCTTCTTTGAATATCTGATAGAATTCAGCTGTGATTCTGGCTGTTCCTGGACTTTTGTTTGTTGGCAATTTTGTTTAATTACCATTTCGATCTCACTGTTTGTATTAGTCTGTTCAGGGTTTCTGATTCTTCCTGTCTTAAGCTAGGAGAGTTGTATATTTCCAGGAATTTATCCATCTCCTCTAGGTTTTCTAGTTTATGTGCATAAAGGTGCTCATACTAGCCTTGAGTGATCTTCTGTGTTTCTGTGGTGTCAGTTGTAATATCTCCTGTTTTGTTTCTAATTGAGCTTATTTGGATCTTCTCTCTTCTTTTCTTGGTTAATCTTGCTAATGTTCTATCAATCTTATTTATCTTTTCAAAGAACCAGCTTTCTGTTTTATTTATTTTTTGTTGGTTTTTGTTGTTGTTGTTGTTTCAATTTCATTTAGTTCTGGTCTGATGTTGGTTATCTCTTTTCTTCTGCTGGGTTTGGGTTGGGGTTTGGTTTGTTCTTGTTTCTCTAGTTCCTTGAGGTGTGACCTTAGATTGTCTAGTTGTGCTCTTTCAGACTTGGGGATGTAGGCATTGAACGCTATGAACTTTCCTTTTAGCACTGTCTTTGCGGTATCCTGGAGGTTTTGATATGTTGTGTCACTATTATCATGCAGTTCAAAGAATTTTTTAATTTCCATCTTGATTTCATTGTTGACCCAGTGATCATTCAGGAGCATATTATTTAATTTCCATGTATTTGCATGGTTTTGAAGGTTATTTTTGGAGTTGATTTCCAATTTTATTCCACTGTGGTCAGAGAGAGTACTTGATATGATTTCAATTTTCTTAAATTTATTGAGACTTGTTTTGTGGCCTATCATATGGGTCGATCTTGCAGTGTTACACGTGCTGATGAAGAGAATGTATATTCTGCATTTGTTGGGTGGAATGTTCTGTAAATACCTGTTAAGTCTATTTGCTCTAGGGTATAGTTTAAATCCATTGTTTCTTTTTGACTTTCTGTCTTGATGACCTGTCTAGTGCCATCAGTGGAGCACTG
This sequence comes from Pan troglodytes, assembly GCF_028858775.2. Classification (NCBI taxonomy): domain Eukaryota; kingdom Metazoa; phylum Chordata; class Mammalia; order Primates; family Hominidae; genus Pan; species Pan troglodytes. The sequence continues at coordinate 106,022,151 of NC_072405.2, forward strand.
AAGTCCCCACTATTATTGTGTTGCTGTCTATCTATCTCATTTCTTAGGTCTAGTAGTAATTGTTTTATAAATTTGGGAGCTCCAGTGTTAGGTGCACATATACTTAGGATTGTGATACTTTCCTGTTGGACAAGGCCTTTTATCATTATATAATGTCCCTCTTTATCTTTTTTAACTGCTGTTGCTTTAAAGTTTGTTTTGTCTGATATAAGAATAGCTACTCCTGCTTACTTTTGGTTTCTATTTGCATGGAGCGTCTTTTTTCCACGCCTTTGCCTTAAGTTTATGTAGTCCTTATGTAGGTAAATCTCTTGAAGGCAGCAGATACTTTTAAGTGGAGCATTTAGGCCATTTACATTCAAGGTTAGTATTGAGATGTGAGGTACTATTCTATTCATCATGCTATTTGTTGCCTGAATACCTTGTTTTTTATTTTAATATTTATTGTGTTGTTGTTTTACAGGTAATTTAGATTTATGCTTTAAGGAGGTTCTGTTTTGATGTATTTTGAGGAGTTGTTTCCAGATTTAGAGCCACTTTTAGCAGTTCTTGTAGTGCTGGCTTGGTAGTGACATATTCCCTCAGCATTTGTTTTGTCTGAAAAAGACAATCTTTCCTTCATTTATGAAGCTTAGTTTCACTGGATACAAAATTCTTGGCTGATAATTGTTTTGTTTAAGGAGGCTGAAGATAGGGCCCCAGTCCCTTCTAGCTTGTCAGGCTGCTGCTGAGAAAACTCCTGTTAATCTGATAGGTTTTTTAAATAGATTACCTCATGCTTTTGCCTCATAGCTCTTAATATTTTTTTTCTTTGTCTTGACTTTAGATAACCTAATGACTATGTGCCTAAGTGATTATCTTTTTGTGATGAATTTCCCAGGTGTTCTTTGAGCTTCTTGTATTTGGATGTCTAGATCTCTAGCAAGACCAGGGAAGTTTTACTTGATTATTCCCCCAAATATGTTTTCCAAACTTTTCTCTTCTTCCTCAAGAATGACAATTATTTTTAAGTTTGGTCATTTAACATAACCCCAAACTTCTTGGAGGCTTTGTTCATTTTCTAAAATTCTTTTTTTCTTTGTCTTTGTTGGATGGATTATTTCAAAAACCTTGTCTTCGAGCTCTGAAGTTCTTTCTTCTGCTTGTTCGATTCTATTGCTGAGATTTTCCAGTGCATTTTGCATTTCTGTGTGCGCCTTGATTTCCTGAAGTTGTGATTGTTTTTATTTATGCTATCTATTTCACTGAAGATTTCTCCACTCATACCTTTATCTGTTTTTTTAAATTTCATTAAATTGGACTTCACCTTTCTCTGGTGCCTCTTTGATTAGCGTAATTATCAAATTTCTGAATTATCTTTCTGGAAAATCAAGGATTTCTTCTTGGTTTGGATCCATTGCTGGTGAGCTAGTGTAATTTTTTTCAGGGTATTAAAGAACCTTGTTTTGTTATATTACCAGAATTGGTTTTCTGGTTCTTTCTCATTTGGGTAGGCTATGTCATAGGGAAGATCTGGGGCTCAAAGACTGCCGTTCAGATTCTTTTGTCCCACGGGGTGCTCCCTTGATGTAGTACTCTCCATTTTTTCCTAGGGATGTGGCTTCCTGAGAGCCAAACTGTAGTGATTGTTATTTCTCTTCTGGACTAGCCTCCCAGTGGGGCTACTGGGTTCTGGGCTGGTACTGGAGGGTGTCTTCTGGTCTCTAAGCCATAGATAGCAATACCTGCTCTAGTGGAGGTGGCAGGGGAGTGAAATGGACTCTGTGACGGTCATTAGTTATATTATTGTTGTTTATTGCACTAATTTTGTGCTGGTTGGCCTCCTGCCAAGAGGTGGCACTTTCCCTGTGAGACAAAGTCAGAAATGGCTTCCCTGGGGACCGAAAGAGCTGACAGGGCTCTTCCCGCTGCTTCCTCTACTCCTGTATTTCTCCCGGCTCTCTAAATTATCTTAGGTCCAGGTAAGGTCAAACGCTTTTCCCATGATCTGGACCTTCACGTTCCCCCATGAGGGTGTGTGCTTGAGGGTGAATGATCCCCTTTCCCACTTTTATGCTTTGGGCACTCACAGTATTTGGGCTGTCTCCTGGGTCCTGCAGGAGCAATCCACTTTCTTCAGAGGGTCTGTGGGTTCTCTCAGCTTTCCTGGTATGTTCCTGCAGTAGTTCTTGGAGCAAAAGTTCACAAGGTGAGTCTCCACACACTGCTCTGTCTGTCCAAATGGGAGCTACAATTTAGTCCTGTCTCCTGTCCACCATTTTCCCCTAAAATGTCTGATCATCTTTTTGTTACTGATTTTCTTTTTCTTGATTCCACTGTAGTCAAAGAGCATATTCTATATATCAATCTTTTAAACTGTGTTTAGACTTGCTTAATGGCCTAGCATCTGGTCAATTTTAGTAAATATTTTATGTGCATGAATAGAATGACATTTTTGGTGCAATGTTCCATACTTATCAAGTAAGCCAAGTTTGTTAATTGTGTTATTCAGATTTTATATTTTGTTCTGAATTTTTTGACTGGTTGTTGTATCAGCTATTGACTATGTTAAAATCTTCTACCATGATTAGGTACCTATCTATTTTTTATATCTTGCCAAATTTTTCTTGAAATATTTTGAAGATTTATGGGTGCGATCAGATTTAGGGATACATCTTTGAGAAGGATTGAACCATTTATTTTTGGGAATTATTAGAAACTGTCTAAAAGCATTATTTTATGAATTCAAATTTTCTGTTAAATTCTGTCTTTTCATTTAATTTGTCCATCTTCTGTTTTCTTTAATGTATTAATCTTTAGTCTTCATCTGCTCATTCCAATAGCTAGAATATATGTGGATTTGTTTCTATTATTTGTCTTTTCTCCTGATTATCATCCATGTTTTCTTATTTGTTCACGATGTACTTTAAAGTATGCCAGACTTTGTGTAAAACAAACAAACAAACTATAGAGGCTCCAGATGATATTATCTTCTGCCAAAGATGGCTCTTTCTTTCCTTTGTTAGATAAGAAGGATGAGGGGTGGATTACTTCCATCTAATTGAGAATTGAGCGGGGATGGTGCTGGTTGCAGGTGTAGATTCAGTCGACTTCTGATTCCTTGTATGGCCCTGCAGGCTCTTGGGTATAAATTGTCTCATCCTTGGGATACCATGGAATATAGAGCTTTATGTTTCAGAGGTTCCCAGACCAACTCTCCAGCCTCCTGCCTCAGGACTTCAAAAGATAGCAGATGTATTGAGGGGGAGGCTGGACATGTGCTTTAGACTGGTCAATTTTCCCAGAAACTCTTTTTTTTTTTTCTAAGCACCGAGCAATGGAGAGGGATTGCACTCTGCCTTTTTGAAGCTCTTGACCTCAGTCCCCACATATGATGGTTATTTTTATGTGACAACTTCACTAGTCTATAGCCACCCAGTTATTTAATCAAACACTAATCTAGGTATTGTTATGAAGGTATTTTGTAGCTGTAATTGACATCTATAATCAGATGACTTTAAATAAAGGAGAATGCTCTCAGTAACGTGGGTAGGCCTCACTCAATCAGTTGAAAAGCCATAAAAGCAAAAACAGGTTTTCCAGAGGAAAAAAATCTGCCTCAAGACTGCAGCATTGACCCTTGCCTGAGTTTCCAGCCTACTGGCTTACCTTTAAAATGTCAGACTTTCTAGTGCCCAGAGTCACATGAGCCAATCCCTTGATATTGTTCCCTCTCTATCTCTCTCTGTAAGTATAGATGAATAGTTATGAACAAGGTATCATTTTATACACACACACACACAGACTTGTTCCTCATTATCCATGAGGAATTGGCTCCAGGACACCTTGCCTTGCCTCCTGAGACACCAAAATCCATGGATGCTCGCTCAAGTCCCTTATGTAAAATGGTATAGTATTTGCATATAACCAATATGTATCCTCCTGTATTATTTAAATCATCTCTAGATTACTTATAATACCTCATGCAATGTAAATGCTATGCAAATTGTTGTTATACTCTATTGTTTGGGGACTAATGACAAGAAAAAAGTCTGTACACATTCACTACAGAAACAAACGTCTATTTTTTTACAAATATTTGAAAGAGAACGACTTTCAATTTTTTATTCCAGTCTTGTAAGAGCACTAAAATCGTTGCTAGTTTCTTTCCCCCCAGCAGAGGTTTGCTCCCTTGGCAAAGATCAATCACACACTCATTTCACAATTCCCAGACTATCTAGGAAATGTCTTCTATTCTTGCATTTCAGTTCTTCTAGTTCTTACTTCCCCAGCTCTCAGAGGCTACAGTATGATTTTTAGAATATATCTGTAATTTTCTGATTATTGAACTGCCATAATCTACATGCTTTCTGGAATTAGCAGCAAGAAAATACCTTTAGCAATGAAAATATTAAGGGCATGATCTCAGAATAGAGAAAAATATTTCCAAAGAAAAGAAAAATCAGTTATTTTATGCCAACATGTACATTATGTTATCTTTATCTCATCTCAGTGTGTACCAGTAAAAGCTGGGGCTTTGTATTTATTTTGGGCTTAATTGTTCTGCTAGAAACAAAAACTCCTTGGCAGCAGGAAAATCAGTTTTTGATGTGACAGAAGCTCAAAAGTTAGTGAAGTGGGATATACGGGTGAGTAGCTTTGAACAAGATATCGCAAGAAAATCTAAAGTCTTAGTTCTGAAGTTCAGTCATTCACCAGTCAAAGAAGGCATTACAAACACTGGGAGGTGCCAATGAAAGACCAGGGAGTCATGAAAATATATGGAGCATTTAAGATATTGTGAATGTATCAGTACAATTTTACCAGAGGCTGAGGGTGGAAGAGCAATAGAAGAGGCTGGAAAGGGGGTAGAGATGATGGAAGAAGTTTAGATCCCAAAATCACTCATCTGCTATGAAATATTTATGGCAAAGAAGGGGAGCCATCTGAGAAATTTTCAACAGCTGAGTGACACAATCTCATCTATATCTTTTGTGTTATATACACTACTTACAATCTTTCCAAATGAGAACTGCACTTAAGTACAAGGATTTATTATAAAATTACTAACGCATTATTTTTTCCCCAGCCTTACTAAGGTGTGTGTCTCTTTCCAACTCCACTTTCAATTACTTCTGGTGAGTAGCAGGAGTATTTACACCATAGAAATTGACATTCGCTACAAGTTGTGGTTCTTTTTTTCTTCTGGAGAGCAAGCTGTTAAATACTTTTCATCACATTACTGCCTGCAGGCAACAGAGTTGAGACTGCAGGGGATATGGGGCTGCTGTTCTGTTATGTAGCCCTGTGTACTCTGTAATGTCAGGGAGCCTCCAGATGAGGGTCAGTGAATCACCTAAATGACCACCAATGCCTGGGCATTGCTTGGGGCTTAGTCTGGTCCAGCATCTCACCGAATGAGGAATGCAAGGGTTTTTTTCTTCTCACTACTTCCCAACCTACCATCAGGATAATCACCCTAAAGAAGTAGGGTAAGCATAAGAAAATAGCCACTCCTCTGTTTCACCGCCTCTAAACTGCTGGAGCCAAATGTCTGAACTGCCCTCAGGCCAGGAGGAGTGCTATAAAATTACAATGGATGGAACCAAGTCTTTAATGCCGGAATGAAGCTGCTTTATCAGCTGAAATTACATAAAAGTTAATATGACTAACATGTTGATTGGTGGCCATTTTTGGGGAAAAATAAATCTCATTTTTATGCCAAAGTAGTTGAGATGTCTTATATGATTGAAGAGGAATAAACCTAGTGATTCAGAGCCCTAACCATCTATAATTCAGGGTGATCCAAGTTAACTAGAATCTTAAAATATTTCATCAACAATCTGAAAGGGGTTTTGAGAGATGAGTATTTACTGAGAGGAGGTTTGATGGATGACGCAGTATGCTGAACTGCTTTCCCCAGAGGGTGTACCCTCTGATTCCTGGACAGATCTGTGCTATAATTATCCCACGATAGATTGCTGCAAATGCTCATTTGATTTTTCTGGATTTGTAGTGAATAAATGAAAATAGGAAAGTCAAATCCACTCAACTTGTAAATATCTAGGACTGAGAATCCAGTTTGTGAATTCTCTCTACATCCTTTGTCTCTGTCTGTACATACCTGCCATCAATCAGTTCCAAAGAGGAAACTTGTTCCGAAAGAAGAAAGACAAATTCAAATTTACCTTTGTATTGTAGCAATTTATCAGCTCTGATAAATGTTTGGTGGAAGAGTTTAAAAATTAAAGTTATATTGAGTTTTAATAAGTTATCTGTTTATTTTCTTTACCTAACTATATTCTACCTCAATATGAATCACTAATAACAGCAGAAAATTGGTAGAAGACATAATTACAATAAAGAATATGTGTTTTGTAGCTTCCTTGGGCTGATTATTTTTAATTTCATCAAATCTTAACAAGGGCCTTGTTGAGGTAGGTGCTATTGAGAGGTGACAGCTTGCTGGCAGTCCTCACAGCCCTCGCTCGCTCTCGATGCCTCCTCTACCTGGGCTCCCACTTTGGCAGTACTTGAGGAGCGCTTCAGCCCACCGCTGCACTGTGGGAGCCCCTTTCTGGGCTGGCCAAGGCCAGAGCCGGCTCCCTCAGCTTGCAGGGAGGTGTGGAGGGAGAGGCGCGAGCGGGAACCGGGGCTGCGCGCGGCACTTGCGGGCCAGCTGGAGTTCCAGGTGGGCGTGGGCTTGGCGGGCCCCGCACTCGGAGCAGCCGGCCGGCCCTGCCGGCCCCGGGCAATGAGGGGCTTAGCACCCAGGCCAGCGGCTGCGGAGGGTGTTCTGGGTCCCTCAGCAGTGCCAGCCCGCCGGCGTTGCGCTCGATTTCTCACTGGGCCTTAGCTGCCTTCCCACAGGGCAGGGCTCGGGACCTGCAGCCCGCCATGCCTGAGCCTCCCACCCCTTCCATGGGCTCCTGTGCGGCCCGAGCCTCCCCGACGAGCGCCACCCCCTGCTCCACGGCACCTAGTCCCATTGACCACCCAAGGGCTGAGGAGTGCAGGCGCACAGTACCGGGACTGGCAGGCAGCTCCACCTGTAGCCCCGGTGCGGGATCCACTGGGTGAAGCCAGCTGGGATCCTGAGTCTGGTGGAGAAGTGGAGAACCTTTATGTCTAGCTCAGGGATTGTAAATACACCAATCAGCACCCTGTGTCTAGCTCAGGGTCTGTGAATGCACCAATCGACACTCTGTATCTAGCTACTCTGGTGGGGCCTTGGAGAACCTTTATGTCTAGCTCAGGGATTGTAAATACACCAATCGGCACTTTATATCTAGCTCAAGGTTTGTAAACACACCAGTCAGCACCCTGTGTCTAGCTCAGGGTTTGTGAATGCACCAATCAACACTCTGTATCTGGCTACTCTGGTGGGGCCTTGGAGAATCTTTGTGTCAACACTCTGTATCTAGTTAATCTAGTAGGGAGGTGGAGAACCTTTGTGTCTAGCTCAGGGATTGTAAACGCACCAATCAGCGCCCTGTCAAAACAGACCACTTGGCTCTACCAATCAGCAGGATGTGGGTGGGGCCAGATAGGAGAATAAAAGCAGGCTACCCTAGCCAGCAGTGGCAACCCGTTCGGGTCCCCTTCCACACTGTGGAAGCTTTGTTCTTTTGCTCTTTGCAATAAATCTTAATACTGCTCACTCTTTGGGTCCACACTGCTTTTATGAGCTGTAACACTCACCGCGAAAGTCTGCAGCTTCACTCCTGAAGCCAGCGAGACCACGAACCCACCAGAAGGAAGAAACGCCGAACACATCCAAACATCAGAAGGAACAACTCCAGACGCGCCACCTTAAGAGCTGTAACACTCACCGCGAAGGTCTGCGGCTTCACTCCTGAAGCCAGCGAGACCACGACCACGAGCCCGCCGGGAGGAACGAACAACTCTAGACACGCCGCCTTAAGAGCTGTAACACTCACCGCGAGGGTCCGCGGCTTCATTCTTGAAGTCAGTGAGACCAAGAACCCACCAATTCCGGACACACTATTACCCCATGTTATATAGTAAATTTGAAGAAAATGAGGCTTGGAAAGGCAATGTGACTCGAACAAAGACTGAGAGTAAATGGTAGAGTCTATTTTACACCCTAGTTTCAAATCCAATGGTTTTCCCAATATACCAAAGCCATCTTGATATTATGCCTTGGTTTCATATTAATTGTATTATTGGTCATGGTAGGAATATTTATGAATACAATTACCAACTATTTAGTAAGGGAACAATTTTAAAAGCTTAAGTTTATTAGAAATGGCCAATTTAGTTTTATAAGGAATAGGTCATCCTGAAGTAAGTCACTGGATTTTTCTAGGATATAGTTTCCATAGTGACCTTGGAAAGACTGGCATTATATACTTGGAATTCTAAAAAGGTTTAAGTAACATCGCAGAGATTATTAGCTCAGATCTTGGACTGTGGCTGAAGTAACTTATTAGAAATCAGGCTCAAAAGAGCAAGTGGAAGGACAGTTTTGTGGCTGGAAAGTAGGCAGAAGTAGAACACTCAAGCGTTAGATTAGGTATTTTTATATTTGTGATTCTTAGTAATGTTTATAATTGTAAATCTAATGTTCCTGATTGGTTAACAATATATAAATTATAAAAAAGTAGCCAAATTTGAAAGAATGTATTCACTTTAACACATTCTAAATATTATAATTAATCTAATTCCTTTTGCAAAAGATAATGGGCCAACTGGTTAGACAAATGTCTGGATGTACAGTCCAGTTCAGAGTAATCCCCATAGGAAGGAAGTACAAGAAACGCTGAGTCCTTTTTTTTTGTTTTAAGTAGGAGAGGTATAAATAATAAATATGTAAGAAAGGAAAATAAGATAGAATTAAATAGGAATATATGCAACTCAATGTCAAACAACTAAATTGCCTTCTAATTTTTAATCTCTGTTAGCCATTCTGCATTGACCAAAATGTGACACAGAGACACAAAGTGAGCACATACTGTTAGAAATATGGCACCAACAGACTTGACTCAGGGTTGCCACAAACTTTCAATTTGTAAAAAATGCATTGTCTGAGAAGCACAATAAAAAGACGTGTAATAAAACAAGGTGTGCATGTAAATTGGAACCATACAACATTTGACTCTTTATGTCTGGCTTCTTCCATAGCATAATGCTCTTGAGGTTCATCCATATTTTAACATATATCAGTACTTCATTTTTTATAGATGAATAATATTCCAGTGCGCGTATATACCTCATTTCATTTCTGATTTCATCCCTTGATGGATATTTGGGTTGTTTCTACCTGTTGTCTCTTGTGAATAGTACTGTTATAAACATTTATGTACAACAATTTGTTTAAATACCTGTTTTCAGTTATTTGTAGATATATATCTAGGAGTGAAATTGTGGGACTATATGGTAATTCTATGTTTAACTTTTCGAGGAACCACCAGAATGTTTTTCATAATGGCTGAACCATTTAACATTTTCCAGCAGCAATGTATGATGGGTTTAATTTCTCAACATCCTCACCCCCACTTGTTATTTTCTGTTTTAGTATTATTATTACTATTATTGGTATCTTACTGACTGTGAAGTGGTATCTCATTGTGGTTTTGAATAGCATTTCCCTAATGACTAATTCTTGTTGGCCATTTGTATATTTTATTTCAAGGTATGTCTATTTATCTCCTTCACCCATTTTTAAAAATTGGGTTGTCTTGTTTTTGAGTTGTAAGAGTTCTTCATATATTCTGAATACTAGAACCTTATGGTATATATGATATGAAAATATTTTCTCCCATTCTGTAGATTGTCTTTTCACTTTCTTGATAATATTCCTTTGATGCACAAAGATTTTTAATTTTGATGAAGTTCAATTTCCCTATTTTTTCTTTTGTTGCTCATGCTTTTGGTGTCATATATAAGAATCTATTGCCAAATCTAAGTCATAAAGGTTTACCTCTATGTTTTCTTCTAAGAGGTTTATAGGTTTAGTCCTTATATTTATGATGTTGATCCATTTTGAGTAAAAATGTTGTATATGATGTGGGGTAGGGGTTCAAGTTCATTCTTTTGCATGTGGAAATCCAGTTGCCCAGAACCAGCTTTTCAACAGACTATTAGCTCCTCTTTTATTGAACTTGCCACCCTCATAAAAAAAATCAATTGACGATGATGTATGAGATTTTTTTTCTGGTCACTTAATTTTATTACATTGGTCTATATGTCTATTATTATGCCAGTACTATACTCCCTTGATTAATATAGATTTTTGGTAAGTTTTGAAATCAAGAATGTGAGTCCTCCAACTTTTTCCTTCTTTTTCAATATTGTTTTGTCTGGCCTACATTGAAAAGAATGAATAAATTGGAGTTTAAGACTAGGATATAGTTCTAGATATTGATACCAATATCATGTTTGGCTAATAAACAACATTATAGTATATTAAATAGTCAAGATAATGCATTACCAACAAACTTGTAGTAGAGATCAGATCTTCCACTGGTGGAAATATACCTCCAGGAGTTCATCTTGCCTTTAGCAGAAGATGACTGTGGTCCATTTTTCACCTTGATCCACAGTCATAGAAAATCTTCCTTCATCTCACTTCTCAGTCCACTACTTCAGTTGGGCCATCATGAACACTTGAGAGATTCACTCCCAAATGGCTAACAATGCAACCCAGAAAGAGTCAACGACTATAATATGTTTCAGTTTGAATATACACTTGTAGTATGGAATTGTTAGAGAGAAAACCACCACAATATTGGAAAGAATCTATTTTAATATCTAGGAAAAATTGGCATATTCTGCTAACCCTATATTTTTTTTAGTGGCTGATGTTGCTCAAGTACCTCTGGTTTTTCATATGAATAGTTTATCTTCTGTTAATATATCTTCTAAATAAACCCACTCTGTTTTACTTGCTGACAATTTATTCTAGTTGCTCACTCTGTCATATCTGTTATATTAAATGAAAATATTGTTAATTTAGGTCTACTTGATCTCACTCCTAAGATACAAGTACAACAAAATGGATGTTGTGTTCATAAGGAGACCATCCTATCCCCTTTATGTTATTCACCCAGACTTTGACAAAGTTATTCCAGTAGAAATCTATCTAGAGCTTCCTCACAAAACACGCTTTTTTAACAGTAGAAAAATTAAGAAATAAAGGATTTATTTCTGAGTTCTTAAATTCATGTACTTATAAGTTTTGATCTGCTTTTCTTTAAAGTTAAAACAATAGATCCCAAAATCTTACTTAATATTCTCTCCTTGGAACAACTTTTCTCTTAAATTAAAAGGTCACAAATTCACTCAACTTCCCATTTATATTTCTAGGTTTTATTTATCTTCCTATCCTATTTCTTAAGCTAATAGATAGTTCCATTCTTTATGAAGGCACATATTTCAGCTAGTTCACACTGATGGCTTTCAAGAACCATTGTTGCCAATGGAAAGAGGGAAGAGCTATGGTCTATATCTCAAAACCCTAAATTCCCATATAATTTCCAACTCACCTACCAGCTCTCTGAAACTGTCTGTTCAAAGACATCCCAGGAAAATGCACACCAAATGGGAGCTTCATTCCCAAGCTCTCTCTGGTTTCTCACGAAGTAGAATTCTCAAAAACCTCTCTTGCTTCTTTAGCACTTGCCCTAGGTCAGAGGCAGAACAAAGAGGTTTGCTCCAGATACCCTATTCTTGGGTTCTTCACTGGCTTTGCCTGGACTTCTAAGCTGAGAGCATCTCCCTGTTACAGCATCATCACAACATTTTAAAATGAAAGAAGAGAGCACTGAGAGAAGAAAGATAAAAGGGAGAAAATGCTTGCATTCATTTCCACTTACAGTCCTTTTATTCCTTCTCCTAAAATTCCACTCCTGGCTGACATTTGGGTCCCCTAAGAACTCTGCAGTCTTTGAATGTCTTCCTCATTCTCTTACCATGTATGTGCCAGGCACTATGGTGGGCATAGGGATACAATGATGGACATGGCGGCAGAGGTCAAGCCTGCACAAGACTACAAGCTACTCCATGGTGAGGGAGGAGAAAAGCTTAGAGGTCACAGAGTTGTTCTACATTTATCTATATTCTCCTTAATAGCCTGAAAAATATGATTATCATGTGTCTAACTCAGAAAGTAGTAGAATAAGCTTTTAAAATCTAAAATAAACAATAACAGAATAAGCTAGGTACAAAGCACAAACATTTCTTTCCACTCAATACATTTTTATGAATACCTTTCATTGCTCCAAGAACTGTCATATGCACTGAGGATATAGCAATGAATAAGTTTCACAAAGGTCCAGCCATCAATAGCCAATACTTTGGTGTAAAGAGATAGATAATATAAAAGTACACAAGTAAATGAATAAATATAATAAATTCAGAGAGTTATACCGGCTATGAAAGAGATACAATTGTACTGTGAGACTGAGCATGGCTAAGATAGAGCAAGCAGGAAGGTCTACTTTGGCCAGGATTGTGGAGGAAGTTCTCTCTGAGGAGAAGGTGAAAAAGCCCTCCCATACAAAGATCTGGGGTAAGAATGTATTGGACATAGGAAAAAACAATGGTAAAGGCCTTGAGTCAGAGATGAGCTTGGCATGTTGTAGGAACAGAAGGTGCCTAGATAGTGACCAACGTTTAATGAATGATGGGTAAGCAGTGAAAGATGAATTTAGGGGATGATGGGAGCTGGACCATGTACGATCTGGTGAACCAAGGTCTGGACTTCAGATTTCACCCTAAGTGAGATGGAAAAAATTTGGAAAGGTGATCTTATATACAAATCAAAAACATCTTGCTAATAGAAAACTAAATAAGCCTATATCCAGTTAAAAAATCAAATCAATAATTAATAACCATCCAAAATAGAAAGTACCAGGCCCAGATGGGTTCACTGGAGAATTCTACCAAACATTTAAGAAAGTAACTATATAAATTCTCTACAATCTCTTTCAGGAGACAGAAGCAGAGGGAATACTTCCTAATTCACTGAATGAGACAAACATTACCCTAATGGCAAAACCAGACAAAAGCATTATAAGAAAACTACAGACCAATGCCTCTCAGGAATATAGCTGCAAAAATCCTCAACAAAATATTAACAAATGAAACTCAACAATGTATAAAAAGAATAAAACACCATGACCAAGTATGGTCTATTTCAGATATGCAAGACTGGTTCAACATTTAAAACTCAATTAAGGTAATCCATCAAATCAATAGGCTAAAAAAGAAAAAAATATATGATTACATCAATAGATGCAGACAAAACATTTGACAAAACCCAACACTCATTCATGACAAAAATGTTCAGAAAACTAAGAATAGAGGGGAACTTTTTCAACTTGATAAAGAATATCTACAAAAAACACTACAGCTAATATCATATACTTAATAGTGAGAAATTCAAAGCTTTCCTACAAAGATCAGGAACAAGGCTAGGATGTTCCCTCCCACTATTGCTTTTCAACAGCATACTGGAAGTCCTAGCAATGCAATAAGACAAGAAAGTGAAATAAAAAGTACACAAATTTGGAAGGAAGAAATAAAACTGTCTTTGCTCCAAGGTGATATAATTGTCTATTCAAAAAATATAATTGTCTATATAGAAAATCTGAAAGAATTAAAAAAAAACCTTCTGGAACTAATAAGTGAGTATAGTAAGATTGCATGATAAAAGGTTAAAATACAAAAGTTAATAACTTTCCTTTATATCAGCAATAAAAAAGTATAATTTGAAGTTAAAAACACAATATTATTTACTATATCATCCCCAAAAATGAAATACTTAGATAACAAAATATATACAAGATTGATATAAGGAAAATTACAAAATTCTGATGAATAAAATTAAAGAAGAATTAAACAAATAAAAAGATAGCCCATGTTCATGGACAGGAAAACTCAATATTATCAAAATGTCAGTTCTTTCAGACATGATAAAGAGATTTAATGAATTCTTAATCAAAATCCTAGCAAGTTACTTTGTGGATATCAACAAACTGATTCTAAAGTTTACATGGGAAGGCAAAGGACCCGGAACAGCCAACACAATATTGAAGGAGAAGAACAAAGTTGGAGAAATGACACAACCTGACATCAAGACTTACCCTTGAAGCTACACTAATCAAGACTGCATGGTATTGGCAAGAGAATAGACAAATGAGTCAATGGAACAAAATAGAGAGCCTAGAAATAGACTCGCTTAATACAGTCAACTGGTCTTTGACAAATGAGCAAAGGCAATATAATGAAACAAAGACAGCCTTTTCATAAATAATATTGAAACAACTTGGCATCCACTTGCAAAACAATAAAGCTAGACATAGATCTTATACTTTTCACAAAAAGTAACTCATGGATCTTTGCCCTATATGTAAAATGCAAACCTGTAAAACTTCTAGAAGATAACATAGAAGAAAACCTAGATAACCTTGGATATGGTGATGGCTTTTTATATACAAAACCAAAGGCACAATCCATGAAATAAAGAATTGATAAACTTAAAACTTCTGAGAAAGGAAATGTCAAGAGAGTGAGAAGACAAGCCATAGACTGGGATAAAATATTTGCAAAAGACACATCTGATAATAGACTGTTATTTAAAATGCACAAAGAACTCTTAAAACTCAACAATGAGATAGCTAACAACCTGATTAAAAATACATCAGTATCTTAACAAACATCTCACTAAAGGAGATATACAGATGGCACATAAACATGAAAAGATGTTCCACATCGTATATCATCAGAAAAATGCAAATTTAAAAGAATGCGATAACACTTCATACCTATGAGAATGGACAGAATCCAGAACACTGAAAACACCAAATCCTGGTGAGAATATGGAATAACAGGAACTCTCATTCAATGCTGGTAGAAATATAAAATGGTACAGCCACTTTGGAAAACAGTTTGGCCATTTCTTACAATAAACATTATCTTATCTTGTGATTCAGTTATCATATTTCTTGATACTGACCCAAAGGAGTTGAAATTTGTGGCCACACAAAAACTTGCACATAAATGTTTATAACATCTTTATTTCTAATTGCCAAAACTTGGAAGCAACCAAGGTGTTCTTCAGTAGATGAATGGATAAATAAACTGTGGTACATCCAGAAAACAAAATACTATTCCATGATAAAAAGAATTGAGCTATAAAGACATAAAAATGCATGGAGAAAACTTATTATGAAGCATATTACTAGGTGAAAGAAGCCAATATTACAGGGATACATACTGTATGATTCCAAGTATATGTCATTCTGAAAAGTCAAAACCATGGAGATAGTAAAAAGATCGGTGGTTGCCAGGGTGAGGGAGGAGGGAGAAATAAATAGGCAGAGCACAGAGGATTTCTAGGGCAGTGAAAATATTTTGTATGATACTATAATGGTAGATACATGTTACTACACATTTGTCCAAACCCATGGAATGTGCAACACCAAGAGTACACCCTAATGTGAACTATGGAGTTTGGGTGATTATGATGTGCCAATGTAGGCTCATCAGTTGTAACACATGCACCACTTTGATGGAGAATGTTGATAACGGGGAATACTATGCATGTGTGGGAGAAGGGGGCAGATGGGAAATCTCTGTACCTTCCTCTCAATTTTGCTGTGAATCTAGAACGTCTCTAAAAAATAGTCTTTAATAAAAATAAACAGACACACAAAAAGCACCCTGCTTGTTGCTGCGCTACTTTATGGAGAATGAACATTAGGGAAGAAAGAGTAGAGGTAAGGAGACCAGCAGCTATTAGACAACACATGGCATCTCTGAAGCTCAATACCTTGACTGTTTTCAGATAAGGAAAAATATGCAGGGTTTCCCATACCCAAACACAGGTCTACACAGCAAGAGACTTAGCCTACCTCAGGATGCCTGAGAAGAGAACTCAGAGTCTTTTCCTATAAAATTTCTCTCTCCAAACAGCTCTGTATAAAGAGGAGGGAAACTGGCTTTTAAATAAGAGACTTGTGCCGGAATCCCAGCTCTATCAAGTCACCTCTCTAGCCTTCGTTTTTTTTCTTTGTAAAGTGGGACTACTGGGCCCTCCTCTCAGGAGGTTAATTGAGGTCAGGGATTAAATGAGACAATATAAGCAGAGGCACTCCGGAAATGTTAACTTCCCTTCCCTCTGGGGGTGGTAGCTTTCAGAAATGTGGGTGCAAGAAGCTACTCCTGTCCTATGCATCTCAGACCAGAATAGATCATGTTTAGAAACAACTCTTGTTTTTATTACTCTTCCAGAAGAAGCGTGAAGGTAATGGGACCAGGGGACAAGGCAGTTCATTTCAATCTACCTTATTCAATCAACAATAAGCTAGAACTGAGAGTGACCCAAAAAATCAAGAAAAGCCGTCATGGAAAAGGTTAGCTCAGCTCACTCTATGCCAAATCAAACCACAGTATCACACCTACTCTGAGACAAAGCCGTGAGGACTAACTTTTGCATAGTTGCAAACTGTTTCAAAGTGCATTCCTTTCTGTAACACTCTCTGGGAATGTGATTTGGACAGGGAAGCAGTTTTGAAGAGTTTGGATCTGCATGTAAAGAAAGGGCCAAAATGAAGGTTGGAGTAATAGTTTTCACCTGACAGCCAGTGGAGGGGTTTACTTGGGTAAATGGTTTTCTAAATGACAGTTTTAGGCCCTGGCAACTGCAATTGAAGTGGAGCTCAAATCTTTTGGAGGGACTGTAACTCTAAAAGCTGTGTTAATGCGATAGATTAAACGTACCAAAGCTGCGGCAGGCCAGCAGCAGACCCCGGTGCTGGGGATTGCCTTTTCCTGGTTTCACAACTGTTTATTTTGATTGCTTTAAGTGTTGCAAAGCTCCATCGCCTTTCTTTCACATTTCTGGCCCACCTCTACCCATACTGCTGGTTCATTGAAGCTTCTATCCAAGTTTTGATTCCTCGCAAAGCCTCTGTTAATCATGTGGTCAAAGATATTGGGTGGTAAAGTTTGGTTACCCTGAAAATCCATATGGTCTAGAATTCTCCCTTTTCCATGCATTTGCAGGACTTTTTCCACACACGTTTCCACTGTAGTAGCCAGCTTACAGTATATCTAAAACAACCTCAGACATCTCAGGGTCTTGTGTGTTATACGTCAGCTATGGTTTGGCTTATTTATTCTGGGCTCAGCTGAGAGGCTGTGCTTTAGGGTGCAGGTTTATTAAGTTGGCTCCAGGCTTTAGTTTGGATTCAGGTGTGCTCCATATGGCCTCCATCCTACTGGGACCAGCAGCTACCTGGTGCCTGTCTTCATGGAAAATGGAAGAAGCTCAAGAGGGAAAACCAACCACATTTCAGGCCCCTACCCATGTCACTTCCTCTAACATCCCATTGGCCACAGCAAGTCACAAGGCCAAACCAAAAGTAAAGGGCAGGGAAACACACTTCTTCCCTAGCGGGAATAAGGAAAGTCACATGGCCAAGGGTACAGATGTACAATACTAACATAGGGATGTGTGAAGAGTTGGAAACCAATGAGCCAATCTATTACGGCCCTCTTCTCCAAGTCCTGGTCCCAGTGTTGGTCCTCAATAACAGTGGAAAGAGAAGACAGAGAGAATATGGAGCCCAATAGGGGATTATGTTCATTTCCTCACTTTCTACTTCATCTGCTCTTAAATCTGGAGTTTTCCTGGGTCTTACTAGCCCTTATGTACTGATGAAGTTACAAAAATCATGACAACTCCAACTTCACTAGTTGTGCTCCTATTGGTGTAATGTAAGACCCACTTCAAAAACTTCCCCAGTTAAATCTGGGACTCCCTAGGAGTATCTGACAAGATCTCACAAAGACTGCCTTCATATCCTTCTGCCCTGGCACCCCCTTGCAGATACTGATACTGACGTCAATGTCTGTGAATCGCCCAAGAGAGGGAGCCTCATCAGCACCAGTATTACCAGGGCCCCTGTGACAGCTTCCCAGTGCTCTCAAACCCTAAACCTCAGCATTTCAAAAAGGCAATGCATTCCCTGTAAGTTCCACTATGAGTCAAAGAAACAGAGCTACATGTTCCCCTCCAATATGCTGTCATCTTCCTTGTCATGTTCTGAAGAAGGCTTGCTTATTGTTCCCACACCAAACTAAGTGTAGCAGATGCTGTCAGCCCCCACCCCTCATGTTTCGTACATATTTCACTCTCCTCCAGATAACTTCCACTACCAATATCTGCATCTCTGTGGTTGGAAGATTTTTTTTCCCCCAGAACTGGGAAAGATGACTCTTCCTGCATGTGCAGTAGGCCAGAGGTGCCAGGGAATTCACAAAAAATTCTCAGCAAATGTTTCTTCTATGAACAAAGTGCCCACCGAGCATTCCAGACAGACCAGGACTCCCTTG
Organism: Pan troglodytes; assembly: GCF_028858775.2. Taxonomy (NCBI): domain Eukaryota; kingdom Metazoa; phylum Chordata; class Mammalia; order Primates; family Hominidae; genus Pan; species Pan troglodytes. The sequence continues at coordinate 106,040,493 of NC_072405.2, forward strand.
AGGAAATCATTTCACCTCCAACGGCTTCAATGTGGCGCTGCAAAATTAAAGTGTAGAACCAGAGCGACCCTAAGATTCCTTCCATTCTCAAACATTCTATGGATCTATATATTCAACCTATGCTTTCCAGGGAGGTACTGTGAGATCATTTTCCAGGATATATTCTTGAGCCAAACTCCTAAATGATGTTAAGAGTGGGAAAGTTGTTCAGTAGAAAAAAGAAAGTTTCCTGTTAGATCTTAACAGGAATGAATCAATATAAGAAAGATGTAATTTTTAATAACTCAGAAATAAAGTGTGCTTTTAGCATGCTAAGAATTGAAGGAGGGAGTGAAAAGCAGAGGAAAAAAATGTGGTCTGGTAGCAATTATTGCGAACACCAATTATGAATTTGTCCCAAACTCTAATAATTGGGTAGAACCATGAAGAGGGAGAAGAAAACTCATACTTAACTTGCCAAATGGCCAGGCGCAGTGGTTCACGCCTGTAATCCCAGCATTTTGGGAGGCCGAGGTGGGTGGATCACCTGAGGTCAGGAGTTCGAGACCAGTCTGACCAACATGGTGAAACCCCATCTCTACTAAAAATACAAAATTAGCTGGGTGTGGTGATGCATGCCTGTAATCCCAGCTACTTGGGAGGCTGAGGCAAGAGACTCGCTTGAACCTGGGAAGCAGAGGTTGTAGTAAGCCAAGATCACGCCATTGCACTCCAGCCTGGGCGACAAGAGTGAAACTCCATCTCAAACAAAACAAAACAAAACAACAACAGCAAACTTGGCAAATAATCGTTCAGTGCCTAGTATTAGCCATATGCTGTGCCAGGCACGGGATACACAGTACTAAGCAAACAGACATTCTCTGATCTCTTAAAGCTTGCTGTCATCTCAAATCTCACCATTTTACTGAGTCGGGTTCATTTAGCTCACATCAGTCCCAGTTCCATCCTTCCCAAGTCATGCAAAATGAATTCATTGCAGTCTCCATTTCCATAATTTAGCATTAGCTTATGACCTGTTTGGGGTTCAATGCCAAGTTCTTAATATTGCCCAAACATCACCTAAGAATGAGAGGAGAGGCCAGGCTCACAAACATTCTGGGGAGGGTGGCAGAGTCGTGTTCAGAGGAGGAGGCTGAACACAGTTATGTCCTAGAGGGAGTTTCTGGGCCTGTTGCTCTGCTGTAAACAGCAGTTGTTCAAAGCAAGTCAGAGAAATGTAGCAACAGCAATGCCCATCTATGTGGTTGGCCATTTTCCTTTGCAATGTAAAGAAATAATTAACAAGAAATGGAGCTAGGGTCCTCACAGCTGCTTTGAGAAATTCTGAAGACAAGGCAAACCAGCAGGGGAGGCGAGGGAATGAGCAGGGTACAGGAGAAAGATTAAAATATCAAAAAGGAAATCAGTAAATTTGAAACCTCAGACCTGGAAACAATTAGAGGTCAGCTGGCAACTGTCAAGAATCAATATAAGAAAGATGTAATTTTTAATAACTCAGAAATAAAGTGTGCTGTTAGCACGCTAGGAATTGAAGGAGGGAGTGAAAAGCAAAGAAAAAAAATGTGGTCTGGTAGCAATTATCGCGAATGCCAGGGGCAGCTTTAAGGAGTCACTCTCACCTTCTCAATGCACCAGCCTGAGTTGTTTCTGCCTCCATGCAGCACCCACAAGCATGGCATCCCCAGGGCACAGTTGGTGTTTCTGCCACTCAGCTAGTTCAAAACACAATGTGTCCAGGGTTCCTCTACATGCCATCAGTCCAAACATGGATGTATTTGCCACTTTCTTGTTCTCCAAAAACCTAGTGTAATGGAAAACTTTTTTTTTTAAATTAAAGAGCCCTTGATTCATCTATTCATTCATTTTTGTGCTAAATTGATACTTTTAAATATTGAAGCTTCCAGGAGCAACTCAAAAGTAGCTTAAGTAAAGACTTTCACATTTGGCAAGTTGTTTTTTTTTTTTTCTGAGACGGGGTCTCGCTTTGCCGCCCAGGCTGGAGTGTAGTGGCGCGATCTCGGCTCACTGCAACCTCCGCCCCCACGGGTTCACGCTATTTTCCTGCCTCAGCCTCCCGAGTAGCTGGGACTACAGGCGCCCGCCACCACGCCCGGCTAATTTTTTTGTATTTTTAGTAGAGACGGAGTTTCACTGCGTTAGCCAGGATGGTCTTGATCTCCTGACCTCGTGATCCGCCCGCCTCGGCCTCCCAAAGTGCTGGGATTACAGGCGTAAGCCACCGCGCCCGGCCCCATATTTGGCAAGTTTTTGTAGATCTAACTAAGATAGGAATGTGCAGCCAAATGGAAAAACATATTTTCAAAAGACTTGGGGATAAGCGCAACCTGAAGATAACTGGAAATGAACACTTCTCCAAAGAAAGAATGAAAACTATCTTAAAGACCATGACATGCAAACAGACAGGAGGATCCCTGAAAAGGTTAGACTGGCATTTTCCAAAGTATGTTCTGTGGAATCTTAATTCTAAATTATTTTAATAGCCATCGCAGAAAACAAATCAAACAAAATGGGTCCCAATATCAAGTAAGTTCACAAAATGCCGGGTTACCCAAAGTTAAACAGATTCCTTTATTGTAGCAGTTTTCAGATCCTTTCTCGGATCTGAATGGGAATTTAAATGGGATTGTGAAACACAGAGTTTGTACGTGGAGTGGAATTTACTATTGTACCATTTTAGAGTTAAATCACCCCTAAGACCGTTTTCCTGTTGACCAGTACCAAATTCAGGTACTGGTTGGCCTAGGATTTTCCCTTTAACTCGGCAGATATCCATATCTTAAGTACATTGAAATTCAAATGGAATATTACAAGAATAATAATCACAGAAAACACCTCTGGCGCCTTTTTCAAATATTATTGCTTCTAATAAGATCTCCGGGATAAAAGAAAACTCTAATGTTCCTTGCTTCTGAATGCCTCTGATCAGTGAGTTTGACCCAATTCAGGCTCGTCAGGATCCCAGACGAGCATCAGGCAAGCCTCCATGCCAGTCTCATTTGACCTTAGAGTACAAGTAATTGTTCCCTGCTTTGTTTCCCTGGAGCTGAAAGTTATTAGACCTGAAAGGAGCCTGAGAGGTCGCCTGTCCCAGCAACAGCCAAGGAAACTGAGGCCGCGAGATGGGAAGCAACTGGCCTAAAAGCCACACACCAGCTTTTCCTAGAAGCCAAGCCTTGCAAAGCCCACCCAGATGACTACACTATGCTCCCCCTCCCTGCACTTCTGAGGCATAAAGAACCTCACATTTCCTTCAACCTCATATCCCATTTGGCTCTTCAAGAGTCTAAAGTAATTCCAGTGAGCCTCCCTATGCCCTGTCACAGACTGGAGCACATTAAGGGCAGGAAATTAGGGCAGGAGTGTGTTTGTAGATCCGGTGCTGATTACTCTTCCACTCAGATTGTGCATCTACCAATACGGAATGGATTTATCTCTAATTTATTAAAGGTCAGTCAGCATGGATTGATAAAGGAGAGGCCAAGTCTGATACATTTGCCTAAATTGAATTCTTGGGCCACATTACCAAATCAGCAGACATAATTTATCTGGATTTCAGAAAAGCGTTTAGTGCTGTACCATATAACAGATGCATTTGCTAAGGCAAGGCATTGTGTGACGGTTAAGTGTCAGGTGGCAATTCTGGAAACAGGTTTAAAATGGCCCAGAACCCAACACTGGGTGCACTGACAGGAGACGTTTAAGAGTACAGACAGAGAGGTCAGTCTGGGGGTCATTATTTCAAAGTCCTTGACCCTAATTATAATTTAATTTCCACAATGGTCATATCTCTTGAGAGCAAAATTGGGATGAAGGGGACAGTTTTAAAAGGAACAGACTGAAAACAAGTTCTGAATTTCTTTTTTTCAATCAAACCAGCTCAGGGATGAATGAGTTATTCTTCCACCAAATGAACACAAATAAAAGAGAAAAGGAGCCAAAGACTTCTGTCCAACAAAGAAATGCAGTGAACTCTGAACAGGACGGCCATGGCAGGCAGTGGGTTTCACTAATACTCCAAACTCGCAGAGTCTGAATGGATACCTCGAGAAGAAGAGAAATGGCATTTGGTGTTCCTGAGATATAAATAGGCTCAAATAATTACATAACTGTGAGTCATTAATATTCCTGCTATGGCCTCAAAAGGCACGAGCTCCTAACTCTGGTTTGAATTTACTTCTTCTTAAAGTTAAGATTTATGCATCAGCTTTACATCTTTATGCAGGCAATGTGGAATGGATTTCTCTCTAATTCATTAAAGATCAGTCAGCATGGATTGATAAAGGAAAACCCATGTCTGATATATTTGCTTAAATTGAATATTTCCTCTGGGCTACTGCAAAGGTGACCTGAGGTGACTGAAATCAAGAATTCGGCCAGGCAGTGTTAAACTGAGATCTATGTCTAATATCCTCACAAACTCCTCAGGAACCCAAAACAAAGCAGTAGCCAAATGCAGCCTCATTTTCTTAATCGGGAAGAAGCTGTGGTGTTTGGGCTACTCAATGACTAGTTTCCAGGTCTGCCTGCAAGGTTGAAGCTAAGGATGTCCACAGTACTACAGTGGCCTTGAGCATGTGTGTACTTGCACACATTGATCTGTCTCCATGCCTCACTCTCCCACTCCACCCTGGATACCTGCCAAAGCCAGCTAGACACCACAGCCATCTCTGGCTGACACTTACTTCCCTCTGGGATGCTCTTTTTGTCTGGAACTGCCAAAGGTATGATGGCCAGTTTTATCTGTCAACTGGAAGGGTGTTTTTGGATGAGATTAACATTTAAAGTAGTGAACTTTGAGCCAGCAGGTTGCCTTCCATAATTTGGGTGGGCTCCATCCAATCCATTGGAGGCTTAAATAGAACAAAAAGAGAAGCCTCTCTGAAGCAAGAGAGAATTCTCTAGCAGACTGCCTTCAGACTCCATCTACACCACGAGTTCTCCTGGGTCTCCAGGCTGCCTGTCCATGCTAAAGATTTGGATGTGCAAGTCTCCATAATTGTATGTACCAATTGATTATAACACATTTGTTTTCATATATATAGTGTATATATGTGTGTATATACATATATATACACACACAGTATGTGTACACACATATATATATACACACAATATGTGTGTGTGTGTATACACACACACAAATACACATCATGTTAGTTGTGTTTCTCTGGAGAACCCTAATATGCAGAGATATTAATAATTACACTTCTATTCAGATTTGGGTAGCCTCCACCTTCAGGTAAGCTCTCAGTTTCCACTTCACTCCTCTGTTTCTAGAAAACTCTTGGGATCTGCAGTTTTAAAAAAGAAGTCACGGAATAGTAATGCTACAGGATTGTAGTAGCGGGAATTAGATTGTATATCTACTCTAAGAATCCAGAATTCCAGAGATGTTATCCTGACTCCTACAGTCGGAAGCTGCTAGTCTTTTAGCATTTAAGACAAGCTCTTTGCATCCTCTTTCCAGCTTTTTTTTTTTTTTTTTAATCAGCTTACTGGGATTCCCGGAGAGTGGCCTGAAAGGCTTTGAGTGCCAGTACCCTGAATCTACATCCTAACAATCTCCTTGAACCATCACCGTACTCTCCTTGGGCCACCATCCCTTCATCCTTAAGAGCCACAGGCAGTTCATGTCTCCTTGTTTTGGCGAAAAGCCTTAATTCCAGTGTCCCAAAGCCTTTCTCATTTCTCCCATGGTATCTAGCATCAAGAACGTCCTCAGGGAGAGAGTCCTAAACCCAAGATGAAGAGTGGGACTACATCAATCCAATTCCAGGGTGATCATTGAGAACTAAGGGGGAAGCTGGCCCAGAGAAAAGGGAGAGAATACAATTTTTGAATGAATATATTGGAATTATTATTGGTGTCAATTACACTGTCAGTTCATTTCTGAAACAAGGCAAGGAAGAGCAGAACAAGTTCAGCTGGAATGAAGACAAGAATGTCTTCCCACACCTGCCTGGTGACATAGAAACCCCTGGTACCCCAAGAGACCCAGGCAGAAGCAGAGCAGGCAGAACCTCATGCTCCCCTCAAGGATATGAAGAGTGGGGAATGGATGCATCCTGATGGCACTGGGGGAGGTCATGGCACGTCCATCCTTAGCTTAACTTTAAGCTCCTAAAGTTGTGGGTTGAGGATTCTTACAGCATATAAGCCTTTCACTGGTTGAAAAAATAAAATGGATCACCTTACAAAAATGGATCCTCCTTCTTCAAAGACAAATGGGGCTAGCAAATGACTAACATATATGCTTTGTAAAAGTGGGGTTTCTGGACGTCTGCACTGACAATCAAAAAGTGGTTTCAGGGTATGCGTGGGGAAAATAATTAGTGAAGACTTTTTCTTTCCTACCAAGTCGTCCAAGTTATAGGTAGATTTTTTAAAGTAATTTTGTTGTTTATAAATCTGTAAGTAAAAGATACAAGGCTCTAAGAACATATATAAGTCTAAAGGATTTTTCAACCAAATAATTCTTTCATCTCTTCCTTTTTTTTCAAACTTACAGTAATATTGAGTAATAACAGTATTTGACCATATTGGGTTCTCGGGCCTCCAGTGGTGCTCTGAAGTGTTTCCAAGCTGTGGGCAAAGATTTGAGAAATGCTCTCTTGGTTCTACCATACATGTCATCAAGACTTAGATTGGGCATACCAAAAGAGCTTTGTTCACAAACATGATCTGGTCATTCCTTTCCCCGTTCTAATGGTCCACCTCCCACTTTTACACCCAAGATGATTTACAGCAATAACATCCAATCACAGCATTCCCTTTCAAATGCATTTGAAGCACAGAGACATAGATTTCTTCAATTCTTTAATAGAGACGATACAGAAAAGCAAGCTTGCCAGAATATCTCATGAAAAAATGTAGGACATAAAGACTGGAAACCAGTCTTTATGGAAAAACAAATTCTTATTTCTCCAGGACAGTTTTCCAAATCCATATATGGATACATGGGATGGCTTTCCATGTGAGTGAGAAACTGGCCAGGAGAGTAATCAACGCATGTCTGCAGGACTGTCCAGGGCTCCTGGCCCACGTACGTGTGTACAGCCAACCTCAGTGGGAACCGGCCTACACACCTATTAAATGGGCCATCAGGTGCCACTGTGCCCACTGCACTGACCATAAGACATAAGGCCAAGAAGGTGAGGTCATGTATCCAAGTTCATACAAGCCATTTAGAAATGGAGCTGAGAAGACTCAGTGCTGGGCTGTGTCCTCATCAGCCAAATGGATCTTTGGATAAGATCACTACCTGGCTTTCCTCCAGAGGACTGCTGTGTTCAGAATCTTGAACTTGATTTAGAATAGAGCCTTCTGAGCCCTGCCTACCACCCCGTACCACACACAGCTATTCAACCGCAGAAAAAGAATAAATATAGAGAAAGAGAAGGAAGAATTTTGTGCCTTGTCTTCTAGTCCTTGATGCAATCACTACTTTCAAGCTTTACATATGATGCTGGCTTTGATGTGATAAATTCATGTTTTCTTGAGCTGCTAATATATATATATTTTTAAATTTAACATGGGAGGCAAGGAAGAGAAAGCATTTACTACAGTGATTCTGTGGAAGTGTTTGGGTAAGGCCACCGTTGTAGGGCCATAAACTAGCTACCCAGTACCATTTGAAACACCGCCAATTCACTTATCGCTAACATGTTTCCTAAGAACAGAGCCTCTCCTCTCCTTCCCTTGTCAGCTTGCCAAAAGCTTTATATTGCCACAGCCAGTGACAAAATGGGATGGGATAGAAGTGTGCATTAATTGTATTCTGAAGCTTGCCATAAATTCGCTGCAGTGAATCTGGATGGGAAGATTAAACAGCATTTAAGGACATTTTCCAAAAAATTACTTGAGGATAAAATAATAGTTTGTGTAGGACAGAAATAAGATGACACAAGATGACTCTGATTTATGTGTGTTGCTTGCCAGGTCACTGCTCTTCAGAGGAAGGAGTGAAGTCTTTATTCCATACAATTCTCCATGAAAACGTATTCAATATCCCGCCCATAGTGTCCATTCACTGAATAATGACATTGCCTTGTGGGCCGAATCATGAATGAGGCTACTTTATGGGCACCCCGGGGACATAGCAAATATTAGGCTTTGAAGAAAGAAGTGACAAGTACATAACAAGGAAGAGATTGAGAATATGTGAGAAAATTACAAATAAAAGAACGAAGGGTTAAACAAACTTAGGATAGCCATGCAATTTATTGTCCAGGCTGAGATATCTTTGAAAGATAAAGGAAGCACTATAAACATTATACCAGCACAGCAGGCATAAACTGGAACTATCCTGTCCAACGAGGTATAGGCATCCTAAGCATAATGTTCTTTAGCAAAGGAACTTAAATACTACAAAGAAAGTGTATCTATGAATCGCATGAATTAATGACAAGGTCAGGAAGAGGTACTGTGTTAGAATTTTAGAGCTGCCATAACAAAATGCCACAGACTTGGTGGTTTAAACAACAAAAATGTATTTTCTCACAGTTCTGCAGGACAGAGGTCCAAGATCAAGGTGTGGGCAAGGTTGGTTTCTTCTGAGGCATCTCTCCTTGGATTGCAGGTGACCACCTTCAGCATTTGTCTTCACATGGTTTTCCCTCTGGATATGCCTGTGGCTTGATCTCCTCTTTTTGTAAGGACACTAGTCATATTGGATTAGGGCCTGCCCTAATCCACCCTCCATTTAGCTTAATTACCTCTTTACACTTCATCTTAGCCAAAAGTCTGAGAAACAATTAATTGCCTCTTTAAAGACCCTATCTCCAAATACAGTCATATTCTGGGGTACTGGGGGTTGGGATATCAAAATATGGATTTGGAGGGGACACAACTCAGCCCATAACAGGTACTGATTCCAACAAAGACCAGAGTTTTGTAAAAGCAGTTTGTGTATCCAAAAATGGCTGGGCCCTTAAAAACAAACAAACAAAAACAAACACAATACAAAGATCAAGGATTCCCAGATTCTGAGATTCTCAGACTCCCCAGGTAGAGGTCACTGGAGGCTGTGGTCACATGCCAGCACAGCAGATGGAGCCAAGTTTCACAATTAAGAATGGGAACCATGTTTCAATATTTAACTGAGATGTTACAGGTCCTGACAAATTGGTAGGAATACCAGCCATTGAGCTACAGCAGGGTGCGGGAGGCTTCCTGCTGTGTCTAGGGCTGACCTTCAGTTGCAGGATAATGAATAAGGCCTGCTGGGTGAACGCTGGAAGAATTAGGGCAGCAGGGGTTACTTGGGGATCAAGGAAATAGCTATTTACTAACCACACAGAAATATGTCAATATTTTAGCAAATAGTCCAAGAGAGTTGAGTCTTACCAGTTCCTAGGTATATGGTTTTGTCTAATAACACCACCTCTTGGGGCTTTAGTTTTCTAGTTTGTGTGAAAGCTACATGTTTACTAGGCTCAGGTACTTGAAGTTCAAGGTATGGTCATTGCCATGTTAACAGTTTTTCCTTAAGTTTATTGACTGGCACAAAAGCCCCACCTTCCAAAGGTACCCATTTCCTTCACTTTCTTTCCTTTTCCATTCCCCTTTCTGTCACTCAGGAATTATCTAGAAGGGTAACAGAGGTCTCTCTCACATAATCAGTCAATACTTTTAGCTTGACATGATGAACTTAGCTTTTGAAAGTAACCAGTTGACACTTTGAGAATAAAAATCCAGAAAGCTTTACATGGGCCAGGGAGGATTTTCAACCTCATCCAAGAGACTGGATCTACTTACATGGAACAATTAAAATCTTTTAGTAAGCAACAAATTGTAAATTAATACTTTTGTATGTACTTGAACTGTTCTCAATTCCCTGGATTTTTTCATCTTGTGATCTGGGTATTGGATTTTCCAAATTCAAAAAGATGAAGCAAGTGACAGACAATACATGGGGCTTGGTATTAAAGGCTAGCTGAATTGATTGAGCTATGGTGAAAGTTCAGCAACCCCCAGCTTGGAAGCAGCTCACCTAGAAAATATTTTCATCATTTCAAGTTGTGTCACCCAGAAAATAATGATAGACTGTTCACCATTTCTGCCATAATCTAAAATAGCAAGAAATGGGCATAAGAAACAATTATAAAGAAGTATTCCTGAGGTACCAGAATTCCTGAGTGAAACAGCAGAATTTTGTGCTTTTACAATGTTTAAAATCAAAGCAGAGATTCTTCTCTGGAGACAGCAGGATGAAAAGATGACTTTTAAATGTTCGATCCAGTTTTGTATGATGAAGATTAAAGTACTGAAGACAGTAAAAGCCAAAAATTATGTGTGAGGCTTTGTAGGCAAGGAATAGGTGTCAGTTCTTTAAAAAACAAATGAAAAAAAAGGTCTGATTTTCTTTCCTGGATTTATTGTAAAACCATTTGCAGAGGAATTTGGGGGAAACCCTGGAAGAAGAGATCATTTTATGTAGTAAATAACTCCAGCCAAAGACCAGACACGTAGCTCACCCCTGCCTGACAGAGGAATTGGGAAACCCACCAAGCAAAGAGAGGATTATGTTGTATTGGAGCTAAATCTCAGAAGAAAATATTGCTGGGAGGATCTTCATACTTTTGTTTCTAATACAGAGGATGGAAAAAGGAGGGAGATAATGACCACCAACAGTGAACAGGAAAATGTAACTAAATATGGCAGCTCCAAGAAGATAGATGGGAGGGGGAATCCCAAAGCGCTCAGACTCACTTTAGAGTTTACAGGTGATGATTCCCTTTGATTCATGGTTGCCGTTCTTAAGGGCAAAATAACTTAGTTGGCTAAAGATGGGATACAAACAGAAAGAAAGGCTACTCCAGCTGGGAAAACAAAAGATGTTTGGGATGATGTTGATGAAAGCTTTTTTAAAGTGAGAGGTACAGAGAGAGTGTAAGAGGAAAGCAGCTGGAGTTTTTCCAGGTCGGCTAATGATGCATGGAGCTGCTGACACAGCAGTTCATCCAGCCAGTGCAAGAGAGAGCTGCCTTAGGGACCTGCCCTTTCTCGTAGGGCTGGACCCTAAGAGCCCAGGGCGGGGAGGCTTCACCACTTGGTTTATAAGACTTTTTTTTTTTTTTTTTTTTTCCTTGAGCTCTGATTAAATGCTCACCACTGGGACACACTTAACTAAAACTCAGCTTAATTTTCCCCTTTTCGGAATTTGTCCCCCTTAGCAGATATTTAGTTTCTAAGATCAGAAATCAGCGGGGGAGAGGACGTTCATCTGGGTTATAAAATAAAATGAAACGCCTCCACTTTTTCATCCTCGGTTACTCAAATGCCTGGTGCTTTGCTCATGAGGCTGAGAAAAATCCAAACTGGATGTAAAATGCTCACCTAGTTGGTGATCATTTACTCATCCCAGGGACTAAGGGAACTGTGGGTGTTGATAATTATGTCCGCTGAGTTGTGAGGCTGTGCCTATGTGATTGGAAATGTAAAATATGGTGCATGGTGAAATGTTGCATTTTAATCTCTCTTTTTTCAGGCTGTTTCTCCAACTGAGACAAGATGACATCCAACACAAAGCCAACATATTTGATGTTCTTCAAATTTATAACTTCAAATTGCAGATCCCGTTTCACTGTCTTCCCATTATCAGTAAGTGATCTCTAACCCCTCCTTACATAATTTCAGTAGGGGTAACTTACTGCCTCTGAAAGTCACTCATTCCGGCTTCAGAATTTAGTATAGGATAGACTCTAAATTTGACAAAGGTTCTTTCCAGGTGACAGGAATAAGGTTGATGTGTTGATGTCTGAAGCCTGTGCTCACCTGAACCCACACCTATTTATAATTCACATCTACAGCCAAGCTCTTCCCATGCTATCAGGTTTTATGGAGGAACAATTCAGATGCATTAGTGTTTCGCCTCATTTTGGTGATAATGCTTTACCTCTAGCACAATGGATTCAATTTAGACCTTGGGAAGAATTTTCCTCATATGAAGGTTTCTACACATTGGAACAGTTACTATGGGGAGGAGTGGAGTGTGAAGAATGTCCTCCAAATACCTTTCAACATTTTACCAATTCTAATGCCTCTGTGACAGTGCTGCATATGGCCATGCCTGAAACAAAGGAATGTACTAGCTGTCCTTTCCTTCATTACATCAGATACCTCTCAAATAACAACAGGATGGTCCCAGAAATTAGTCCATCTCAGGGGTCAGCAAACTATGGCCTATGGGCCAAATATATTGTATTGCCTGTTTTTGTAAAGCCTTGTGAGCTAAGAATGGTTCTTAGACATTTGTTAATGGTTGAAAAACGATCAAAGAAAGATTTTTTTGTGACATGTGAAAATTACATGAAATTCAAATTTTAATACCCATAAATAAAATATAGTTTTCTTGGACAACATCCATTTATGTGTTGTCTGTGGCTGATTTCACATTACAAGAACAGAGTCAAGCAATGGTAACAGAGACTGTATTGGCCAACAAAGCCTAAAATATTTTGTCTCACCCTTAACAGAAAAATTTGCTAACTTCTGATGTATGTCCTCCCCAAATCTTCCTGATCATATTGCCTTAAATTCAAATATAGTCTTTTTGTAGTTCATTGTTTATAAACCTTTCTGTATAATGCCTGGCACATACCAAATTCTTCACAATGCTTAATGAATAAATATAACCAGTAATTTTATTATAAGACAAACAGAATAACAGACACTCTGAAGATGAAAAACCAGTGGTACTTCTTGTTAGAAACAGCACAGCACTGTGCCTATTGATCAAACTGTGCCTGTTGATCAAAAGTTTTTCTCGATCAATAGGCAGAGTTTGCACTAAAATGCCTGCCATTTTCTCTGTATGAGATCTGAAACTCAACAGCCTGTGCACTGGTTCTAGATCCTGGCTTGTAATTACAAAGCAAAATCCTCTAATGCCAATAACAAGACCAGCCTCTATACCTTTTAAGTGCAATCTTCTTGATTATAAGCAGCCACTGACCAAAGACATCAATTAGAGAGGGAGATTTCTAAACCCTGCGGCAAGAGTTTAGTTAAAAACAACTTGGGAAGTGGTTTAACTCCTTGGCTATCACCCACCCTCAGCACACGGCATTCAAAGCAGATCCATTATTTCCTAGAGCAGGGAAGAAAATAACCACTCTGTGTTTCTAGTTGGGTGGCTCCTCTTTTCTAAACACCATCACCCCATTTAAAGCCAATGTAGAGGAAGTGCAGGCGGGGGATAGATCTGTTTGTTTGTCCCTGTCTCGTTATTCTGTTTCAAAATATCTGGCCCTGGTTTTAGAGCATTTGGGGGCTTCAAGCCCTTTGGAAGATCACAGACATAAATCGAAGCTATACTTACCCCAAGGGACTGCTATCATCCACCATATCTCAGAAAGAGCCAAGAATTCCTGTCCTGAAGCCAGCCAGCTGGGAAGTAGAATGGCAAGGAGAAACCTAGAGAAATTCCAGAAAGAGAACCAAGAAATGCCTCGCCCCCACCCACCCCAAATAGAATGCAGCCTGTAATTTACATGCATTTTTCAAGGATGTAGAATGAAAAATTTGAGCAATCAAGTATAAACTAGAGCAAGGTGACACTCCTATACACATTCATACACTCACTCATTCTTTCTGTTGCCTTTTCTATGAAGCCTTTTTTGAGTTTTTTTGAGTTGGACCAAGTCACTGTCTCTCATTAGTCTCAAAGTTCCTCACACTTGGCTACCTTTCAACCTGTTTGAAGTGCAATAAATATATATGTATATGGTAATGATTTGTTCTTACTGGCACACTTCAGCCTCTAGAGGGAGTTCAAACCCCCAAGCCCTGAAGAGGAAGGGTTCTGTTGGGTTGTATAGGTTAACAAATGGGACTAAGGTGTCAGTGGTGGGGCATTTGGTAGGAGGAGCAACAAGGTTCAGAGCTCTTGCTCTTCCTGGAGAACCCATCAGAGGCTCCTCCTTTCAAGATCCCCCTTGTCCTCTTAGCTTTCTTAGAGAAACCCTTTTGAAAAACTGCTTCACTTTTTTCTTTTTCTTTCTGCCCATGCAGCTGCTATGGTCACCTAAGCAAAATAAATCCTCCCAGCTCAAATAACTAGGTAATGAAGAAAGGGGATCAGATAGGTATTTCACAAAAAAATTCCGATTAGTAATATATGATAAGATAAATATTGAGATAGCAGAGTTCTGAGACTCAACCCCCAATCGTAAAAAGGTTGAGAAAATTTTTTACTTGTCAGTTGAATGTCCAAAGCCTCCTGTCTACTCTTAAAGAGGGAGGCTTCTTTCTCTTTGGGAGCAAGGCTAAGTTGACCTACTTAACGAGGTACACTCCGGGGGAGAAGCAGGAATGAAGGCAAGGAGAAGAGTGGCTGGAGGGGAGGCCCTGTAGCAGCTGTAGGTATAAGAAAAATGGATGGGAGAGGAAAGGGGCTCCAGCAAGTGTTCCTGTGGATCCCCTTTAATGTTCATTGCAGCACAAAGACCAGAATCCCTTTTTCATTTACTCTTGGCTTTAAATTTATTTCTGGACACAATGTTTTGAGACTGAACTACGTGAGTCACCAGGTTAATATGAGCTACCATAGAAAATGTTCATTTGTCTGTCCAGTATTCTTTGTACATTTCCTTTGAAACCCATAGAATGTGGTTGGCTGAAAATTTGCAGATATGTAGGTAACAAAATATCACTGTGTATTCCCTAAATATGTATGATTATTACATGTCAACTAAAAATAAAAGAGAAAAAAATGGAGTCTACTATTAACAGGATCCTCAGAATTCTCTAGGTATAAGTGCAACTGCTTGGACTATTGCATGACAAATCACAGAAATCATGAGGCATCTCGTCTTGGCATTAATAAGAGCTCAGTTCTAGAGTCAGGGCAGGGTTACCTGCATGCTCTTGGTTTGGTAGATGGCATGATATTTGCTTTCTCAATTATCTTTTTCCTCTTTAAGTTGCCAAGGATCTCTAGGGCTACCAGATGAACATATTACTCCAGAAGGAACAGATGTATCTGCTTTCACAGGTAAAGAGGTATCCCAGATAAGGCTTTCCATCTGAGCCACTTTTCCCCAGTGATCCACCCCACACACTACCACAAGCCAGGCTCATTTTTCTGTCCTCTCATTGGTCTTTATTAATCAAATATGTGCCATATGCTCAATACTATTGGGCTGAAAAGTAGCTTATAGGATCCTTCCTGTTGGACTTACAATACAGCAGGAAAGCGTAACATGTTAAACATTAGGAAAATCATTGCTGCACTAAAAATCACTTGGAGCTAATCATCTAATGGCAGTACCCAAAAGACACAGTATGGAAATTCATACTGCTGAAATCCAGAGACTAGCCCGGTTTCTGAGCTTTCTGATACTTGATTGATCAGCTCCTCCTCCCATTCTATGAGCTCCACAGAAATCTAACAAATCTCTTTTTATTGTTTAAGCTGGCCAGAATTGCTTTCTGTTGCTTGCACCAATGATATCTAATTGATACTGATAAACTGGAGGTTACACTTCCATGGGATGATTTTGGAAAGAGAGAAATGTGAGAAGCAAAAGATGAACCAGGAGGCTACTCCAGTTAACAAAGTACAAAGCCATAGGGACCTGGACAGAAGAAGAGTATGAGAAGAAAGGAGAGACCAAAAGGAGACATTTTGAAATAACAAAATTTTGTGACAGGTTTTATATCAAGATGAAGGAAAGGGACAGTCAAGTATAACTCCAAATTTCCTAGTTTAGTTTGCAAGATAAAAACATGGGAGTAGTTCATTTGTTCAACAAACCTTATGATGAGCCTACTATGTGCCCAACCCTGGGCTAGTTTTCAGTGATGCAGAGATTAAAAGTGACATGCTGCACAGTTTAGAGGAAAGGGGATGAGCTTCACTTTGGACAGGAAGAGTTTAAGGTACCAGGAAGAGTTGGAGAATAGAAATAGGAAACTAGAATGCTTCTCAAGGATCAGAAATTGAGCATTAGATTTGGGTGTCATTGATTAGTTGAGATATTACTTTAGATACAGTCTCAAGTGGGATTACCAAGCCAAAGTTATAAAAATATTACACGGTTCTTAATAAATATTGACATATCATTTCCCAAAACAACTATATCAATATATGAGTGCCACCAGAAAACTATATCACTACAATTGTTAGCATGGTTGCTATCATCCAAAAAATTAAACTTTTGCTTATTTAATAGGTGTATATAATTTTACCTTGTTTTAATTGTTATGTCTTTGATTGTCAATGAGGTTTAACATGTCACCATGCGTTTAATAATTATATCACATTTGGCCAATTCGTCTATTTACATTTCTTTCCAGTTATCTTTCCAGTTATCTATTAAATCTTATTATGTCATTAAAGGGCTTTCAAATTTATGATATTTCTTTTGATTGTATGTTTGTTATTTTACTGAACAGTTTGACCTTTTCTATGTGTTCAAATATTTTAAATTATCTTATTGCTTTAATCTCACATAATTATATTATGCCTCTATTAACAAAATAAATGTATTTTCTATTTTTTAGGGGGGATGACATTTTTTGTAATTAGGAGTTTTGTGTGGCTATACAAGATGATTTATCTCAACTTGATATTGTTATGCAAAGGCATTTATTAAGTAATCTTGGGTCTCCACATATTCTAAGGGAAAACTAGTGAAAGAGTAACAAAATGTAGTAGTTCCACTGCCTAGCCTCTGACAATAAAGGGCTGTGTGACCTTGGACAAGTCCCTTTGGTTTGATAGACATCAGTTTATGCATCTCTAAAACAAGTGAATTAGACTAAGGTCTTTTCCAGAATTAACGTTTGATGATTCTGTGAAAACCAGTGACCCTTATGTGAGGATAAGATAGGTGCCTCCTGAGCACCCATCTGCAGCATGGTCATCCAGCCCTTTGGCTCTTGCTTTTTGCACTTCACAGCTACCTTACAAATGTCCATGGCCATGCAGCCCTGCTAAAAGCCAAGGATCTTGCATATTTACTTCATTTAAGAAGGCTGCACAGGATATGCCTGGCTGACATAAATGGTGCCTAATGGGCTGTAAATGACTTTTGACCACTTGACCTTGGTCATGTTGATATGACCCCCATCAGGTCTCCTCCACTGTGGGACCACGCGGATGCCCACGCACCACTTCATAAATGAAAAGGTATTTCCCTTAATTGGGGAGAGGAAACAAGGTAATGCGGAGCAGCAGCAAGTCATGCATTTCATGAATGTGCAGCCTGATTGGATGCCACAGTAAATCACCCACAGCCTGGCCCTGTCAATTTCTTTGAGCCACGGCTTTGAATTACTTGCCTCAGCTTCCATTTAGCTCCACTCTAATCCCCACCCTCACCCTCACCCAGCAGCATCTCCCGCCATGCTTGCATGCTCCTCTACTACATTTTGCTTCCACTTTCTAGTCAAAGATATTTTTCCTATCATCCCAAACACAACATTTTCTTTCATCAAGATCTTTGTTCAGTACTCAGATTCCCTGCAAAGGTTTTCCTGTGTGATGATAATGGTAACAGTAGTTACAACTACTGTACTACTGCCCCCACCGTCACCACCACCACCGCGAACTGAGCCCCTGCTGTGTGGCTAGCACTATATTACATGTTTTATAAACCTGTTATCTCACAGCCAGCCTGCCTGAGTCTGAATCTTAGCTCTGTCACTTTCTAGCCTGTTGACCTTGTTTAAGTCATTCAGATTCTCAATGACTCAATTACCTTATCTGGAAATTGGGAATATCCATAGTACTTATTTCACAGGAATTATATGAGGATTAAATGTCTTAATCCATTTGGCTGCTATAACAAATATAACTGGGTGGCTTATAAACAACAGAAATTTATTTCTTACAGTTTGAGATGATTAGAAATCCACTGTCAAGGCGCCAGCAGACTCAGCATCTAATGAAGGATTGTTTCTCATAGACGGTGGCTTCTCTGGCTGCATGATCACATGGTGCAAGAGGCTGACAAGCTCCCTCAGACCTCTTTTCTAAGGGCACTAATTCCATTCATGAGGGCTCAGCCTCATGTCTAACTACCTCCTAAAGGCCCCACCTCCTAATACTATTACTTTGGGGGTTAGCATTTTAACATATGAATCTGGGGAGAACACAAGCATTCAGACTACAGCAAATGGGAAATATTTAGAAGAATGCCTGGCACATAGTAAATTTCCAATAAATTTTAAGTAAAAATGATGTTGATGGTATCTTCATCATACAGATGAGGAAACTGAGCTCCAGAGAGTTTATTTACCCAAGTGTTCAGGTTACCTGCTGCTGCATAATTAACTACTCAAAATTTTAGTTGCTTTAAATAACAATTATTTTATTCTAGTTCATGGTTTTCTGTGTCAGGAGTTTGGGCTGGACTCAGCTACTCAGTTCTTCTGCTCCACCTGGCATTGACTAGGGTCACAGCTTGTGGCTGGGTTGGAGGGTCCAATGTGACTGAATTTACATAGCTGGCACCTTTGTAGAGATGTCTTCAGACTGAAATCAGCTGGGCCCCTATCCATCTCCATGGAACCGCAGGCCCCTCCTATGTGATCTCCCAATAGAATCACTTCTATTGGTCAAAGCAGTCAATGTCCAGCCCATATTCAAGAGGAGGGATGTAGACATTACCTCTTGTTGGGAGGAGCATCAAAGAACTTGTAGCCACCTCTAATCTAGTACGCTGAAATCTCATACTAGCAAATGAAGTTAAATCAGATATTACTTTAAAAGTATTAAGCATAATATGTAGCACCTATTGAGCATCCCCAAACCAATAGCTATTAAAAATTGGAAACCTTTTTCTCTCTGACTGCAAATTCTGTGCGCTCAGCCTATGCTCACCTCACATCATGGAGGTAACATCCCTGAATAATGCACAGCCTGGGTTCAGCGGGCTTTTATGAAGGACTGCCCATGAACATGTCTTATTTCCTAACGTAGGCCCAAATTTTCATGAGACAGGGATCTAACTTTATTTTTGTTTGAATCACTCAGAGTACCTAAAATAATGCTGTGCATTACATAATAATTCAATGAAATCATTTAACTCATGTTTATTAGTCAGAAAACACCAAAAGTAAATATTTAGTAAGAGTGTTGTTTCTAAGCATTTCGTCCATTCATTCACTCCTTCAACAAATGCTTGTTAAGCAGATAAAAACACATATTCTATTTATGGAGTTTGTGTTCATAGATACAGAAAATGTTAGAGCTGAGGGGGAATATAAGGATCATCATGTTCGACACTCTTATTTTGCATAGGGAGAAATCCAGGTCCACAGAGCATAACTGACTGTCTTAGCTGGAAGTTTGCTACATCAGAGCAGAAAGTCAGATTTTATGACAGGTCACTATTTTTTCCAGTGGGTCATCTGACTCTTCCCAATACATAGTAGGTGTTCCAATCCTGTTCTAAAGATGTGCTGTATGTTTAATTAAATTTGAGTTGGAAATATTAAAATGACTGCACAATTTTGTATCTTTTTGAAAATGCATATTTTTAGTGCTGTGCCCTGAAAAGACTCTAAAGCAATGATGACCCAGTAGCAATGAGCATCCTTAGCAGCCAATTAAATGGCCTGTAATAGCATTTCCAACAAAGAGGAACAAGAGATCTTTAAAGAAATAAATAACTCCTAGTTTGTGGCATTGTTTTGTGCCAGAAATCAAGAAAGCTATCAAAGACTAGCTGGGTCCTGTCAAAAGGACAATGTGAAGGGATTTTCAGTAACAAAAGAATTAGCAAAGAATGATGACTGCAGTGAATTTTACATTACAAGCTCATGGAAAATAAAATTTATTCAATAAATGAAAACCTTTTTCTCTCTGACTGCAAGTCCTGTGTACTCAGCCTATGCTCATTTCATGTCATGGAGATAACATCCCTGATTAATGCACAGCCTGGGTTAATATAAAATTCCATAAGCTTGCAATGCTACTTTACACAAAGAACAAAAAATACCTAATTGGTCATTATTCCGATTGCTAGAGTATCAACTATTTACTCTGAAACCTTATAAAGTAAAAGAATTAAGCATTTATTTTGCCTTTCCTGTACAAGCTGTATCTTAGAGTTGCCAAATAGAATGCCAAGGTAATGTTCTTTAAAGAGGAATTCCAGCCAATAAAGAATAATGGAATTAGAGAACTGCACTTGTACCACTACTAATGAAATA
This sequence comes from Pan troglodytes, assembly GCF_028858775.2. Taxonomy (NCBI): domain Eukaryota; kingdom Metazoa; phylum Chordata; class Mammalia; order Primates; family Hominidae; genus Pan; species Pan troglodytes. The sequence goes on from NC_072405.2 coordinate 106,060,677, forward strand.
ATGGCTCTAGGCAGATTCCCATTGGATGTTAAAACCATTAGGTGGAACTTGGTAATGGAAGGATCAGGCTGAGTCAGCATTACTAAAAAAAATATACATCATAATGGGCTGCAGTAAGAAATATGCAGCACTACCTGTGCAATATTATTGCCTAAAAAGTTAAAGCTGAATCCAATAAGGCCTTTACATCTAACTATTGATTTAGAGGAAATACAGGAGATAGAGGAATCAAATTGAACAACCAGGAAGTAATAAGCCCATCCCAGGATATAGGAGTGTCAACACGACAAGTAGCCTGGTTTCTCCAACAAATCAACTAGAAAAAAAGGTGAGAAAGAAATTGTTCTAGAATAAGAATTGTATATTATGTGTGGACTTTGAATCCTGATTCAAACAAACTAGTTAGAGAAAAAAAACCTTTAAACAATTGTAGAAATTTGAATATGGGAAAACTATTATGTGATATTGAAGAATTACTGTAGTTTTATTATGGCATAGTGGTGATAAAAAGTAAGTTCATTATCAGTTATAACTGTACATCAACATGAACCAATTCTCTGAATATTTGCTTTGGATTTTCTCTTGCATCCATCAACAGCTTTCCAGCACCATAATCTTGACCCCAATCGCCCTTTAAATAGTGCCTTTATTGACCACATTTAACTTCTCCTTTAAACCAAACATATTTAAGAATAAATTTGGTTTCAAATTGATCATAGTGACTTGAATGGATACAGGTTTATTTTTCTTATAGAAGAAGTTTGGAGTCAGGCAATTGCCAGCTTTGATTTAACAGACAATGAATGATAGAATTGACATCTACATTTCGATTTCTTGACCTTTCCTATGTAATAGCAAAGCAGCTACAACCCTTAGAGCCATCACATCCATGCTCAGGTTGGGAGTATGAATAGGGGTGTGACCAGCTGCATCTTTAAATCACTATCAAAACAAAAACATTTCCAGGAACTTCCCCACTAGATTTCTTATTATTTCTCTTTGGCCAGATCTGAGGGGAGGCTAGGAATGTAAGCCAGGATTGTCATGGCTGGGTTGCACTATCATAATTCAAGCCCTGGAAAAAGGCAACAGGGTGGCTCTGAACAAAACTGGAATTTGCTTAGTAATAAAGAAAAGAAACTGGCTATTTGGGTAAGTAACTAACACATATATAATAATTATCTAGATAAGTCTTTCTAAAATATCAATTTCATCAGTTCCTCTTTTTCACTGCTGTTCAAAAGTTTTCAGTTGTCCTTGCCTGAAGCAATATTCCCAAGATGGCTCTCTGGCATGCTGGTCTTGGGAGATATTCCTCTCACCAAGGCTGGATTATCTAATTACTGCCACAGCTGAATGTCCAACATGCCAAGAGCAGAAACTAATGCTGCCCCTCGATATGGTAACATCACCTGAGGAGATTCAACAGTCACTCGGTGACAAATTGATTATATCAGAACCCTTGCATCTTCAAAGGGGAACAAACGTTTTATCTCAACAGAGAGGGACATGTGTTCTAGATGTGTGTTTGCCTTTCCTGCCACACTGCCTTAGCCAGCACCATTCCTTGGGGGCTCTGATCTATTGGCATGAGATCCCTCATAATACTGCCTCAGAGCAAGGCACCTACTTAAAACAAAGGAGGGATGACAGTGGGTATATGACAGTGGGTCCTACTGACCCCACCACATATGGCACCATCTAGAAGCTATCAGCACTGGAATGGCCTCTTGAAGGGGAAGCTAAGGCTTCTGCTTAGAGATGACCCTGCAATGATGGGGTGCCATTCTTCAGGATGTGCTATATATCTTAAACCAATTACCATCATATGGTGCCCTGCCCCCAGAAGGAAGAATACATAGGCCTGAGAACCAAGACATGGAAGTAGGGGTGGCCCCACTGACCATCACTCCCAGGGACCTCCTTGAGGAATTCGTGCTTCCCATAACCACAACTTTAGGTTGTGTGGGTCTAGAAGTCCCAAGTCCTGGATAGAAAGATTCAATCGGGTGATACAGTAAGAGTTCCACTGAACTTAGAGCCAAGGCTTCTGCCTGAGCCCTTTGGGCTACTTCTGCCAGCAGACCAGCAGGAGCAGAAGGGAATGATGATACCAGCTTGAATAATTAAACCTACTCATCATGAGGAGGTAGGACTGCAGTGACCTAATGGAGATGGGAAGAAATATGTTGGGCACTCATGGTCAACTGGGTCACTCAGGATTTCACCAGAAATTGTCAAGTAGAGCAAATGAGGCCTAATAAGGGAATGATAGAGAGAAACTTACACCTACCCCACCCCATGCAAACCACTTAGACTAGCAGAAGTTTGGCCAAGAGATAAGGAAAATGTAGAAGGAAAGGGACTCTTGAGAGTCAGCTACAGCCTCAGGACCAACTGTAGCAGCCACTAGCCATTACTCCTAAGCTTTTCTGTAAAATGTGACAGCCAAAAGCTGAAAGAAATTGTGCCAGAATGAAGGGAACTTAGTGTGAAAGGCAAGCAGATCTGAACAGGACCAGGGGTGAAATGCGGTAAATGCGGTTGGAGTCCCACCAGATCCTATTCACCAGGCTGATGTCCCCATCCCCAGCTGCTGTGTTTGCTGGCTGCTACCTGCTCATAGCACCTCTTTCTCCAGAAAACTGCCTTACCATGAAGTAATGCATCTCCCTTCCTCAGGGGCTGGGGAACCACAGCCAGTGACAGGGAGTGAACAGACATAGGGATACAGCCTGGCCCCTTTTCCTCAAGGCGGGGCAACTCTGTGGTGCTGTTTGTGATCCAGAGCCCCTCGTGAGACCAAGCTGAAACTGGACTCCAGTTGAACTCACTTCCTTGGCTGGCTTCTTGACCCTCTCTTAGCCTGCTCACCTCACTCTCTGTCTCCTGAGAACATCTTGTCCAACATTTATCTTCTCAAGATTCCCCATTTTGGGGCTCTGTTTCTAGCAAACCTGATATAAGATACTGTCTGTTTTGGGTTAAATTGTGTCCCCCAAAAAGATATGTTCAAGTGCCAACCCCTGGTAGTCATGCATGTGAACTTATTTGGAAATAGGGTCTTTTAAAATGTAATCAAGTTAAAATGAGGCCATATTGGCTTGGGATAGTTCCTAATCCAACAACTTGTGTCCTTGTAGGAGGACAGACACAGATAGACACACACAGAGGGAAGACTATCATGTTTCAATGGGAGCTGAGATTAGAGTTGTGGTGCCATAAATGGGACCATCAGGGATTGCCAGCAACCACAAGAAGCTAGGGAGAAGCAAGGATGGATTCTTCCCTAGAACCTTCAGAGAGAGCATGGCCCTACCAACATGTGGATATTGGATTTCTAGCTTCCTAGTTTTAAGCCACTCGGTTTAAGATACTTTTGTTGCGGCAGCAACGGGAGCCACATACACTGTCATTGGAGGTCCAACTTAGATTTCATTTTCTCTGTGAACCTCTCTCTCTATTGAGTACTGCCCCACTGACACCAGGATCTCCACAATAGCACCAGTAGCTCACATTTTCCCCTCCATTCACTGTTTCTTACCACATGCAGCCTGGTAGTACATCTTCACTGTTTGTAGGTGCTAGACTATAAGTTCTTAGAGAGCAAAGACCAGAGATGATACTTATGCCACTTTCCCAGTTTAAGGAGTCTCTTTAGTTAGTATTATCTTTGTGATAGAAAACTCGAAAGATATTTTATTGTGCATTCCTATTTTAGCAAATGCTCCTTATGAATAAGAGATAGAAAAAAAGTTGAGAATCATTCAAAATAAACAGTTTTTCTGTCTATGAAAGGTTTCATTTCATTTATGTGTTGGACCACTTTGGCTGGTGGGGAGGAGGGTATGCTAGAGCACTGACATAGCTAGGAAGATAGACTTTTTAAAAATGTGGACTGGTAAAAGTATCGGCAGATGCATAGAATACTTTTAAAAGTTGGCATTTGTTAGCCTGCTTGCTGAAAAAGGTGCTAAGACTTGGTATTCTGAAGTCATCTCATTTTCAAGGCTCATGTCCTTAAATTCCTCTGGAAGCTGAAGCATATCTAAAACAAATTCAGGTGAGTGGGAAAAGGTTATTTATAGATTTAACTGGAAAACAGAAACATGCTGGCCCCAATTTCAAACTGTTTGATTTTAGCATCCAACAACATTTATTAATTAATGAGACATTTGCATTCTTTTTACTGTTCTCAATTCACATCTGGAATGTTTCCTTTGAGAACAAGTGTCCTACAGAATGCCGTGATCTATTAGGACCACATTTCAGGGACTATTCTCTTCTGATTAGACTGTTCTGGGAGGTTAGTGGAAGGGAGGCAACAAGGAGAGTATTGCTAGCCCCATAGAGCAAGAGATTAATCATATCAATAAAACAATCTCATTCTTGGGAGCTGTTGGAAATTGAAGCCTTAGTATACATTCTTCATAAACAATTTGTGAGACTGAACTTCAGGGAAGGAATTCACTGGTCAATGTGAATAACCACAAATGCTTTAAATTTAACATTTTTGCCTAGTCATCTTAAAAATAAGTCCTAAGAAAATTAAGCCTAATATTAGTTTTCTTCTAAGTTCCCAAAGGACAGGTGGAGATGATTCAACTGTAAATTACTTGGATAACTTTAAATACAGTAAGATGGGCCATCATCAGAGTTTTGATCTGGAATACTGCAGATGGTGAGCAGAATAAAGGCAGGATCACTTACTGACATATCCAATTTTATATTTGTAATAGAATTAAAAATAAGAAACCCATTACTGATTTTCCTGGAAGATTTAATTTTGTCCCTTAAGGCTATCTTGTTTTCCTTCTTCTTCTTAAAATATGTCAAAATGTTAGCAGAATGAGGACACTGTTCTTCTGTCCTAGATGTCTTATATTCAAAATATTCAAATGTAAAATCAGATCAAAAAAGAGGTCCAGTTTAAGAAGGCAAAGAACATGAGAACATTTAGAGTATCTAGTGTCATTCTACAAAAACCTTTTCTTTCCTCTTGAGGGCCTTTGATACCCTGCCCTGGAAAACCAATACACATTATTGTACAACTTGATAATGTGTGCATACTGCTCTGTGAGAAATTGGCAGAAAAAGTAAAGTGAAGAAATAATACTTGTAGTTATAAAGGAAAATAATAAGGTCACTGCAAGCACAATTTTTCTTTTTTCCAAGGCTCAGTGCTCATCATCTTTCTAAGATTGGATTTCATTTGCACTTTAATACTGGATGGGAAAACTTCACGTTAGTTCTATCAGCTCACCTGCCTGTGACAATCTCAAGATCTTAATAGCTAGACCACCAAACAGGAAATAGTCTCGCAGATCAAGTTTTTGAAGCTATCAGTCCACAAACCTTGCTTGCCAAGAATATTTTCCAAAGCCTGTACAAATTTACCATTATTTTACATAAATTTAAGACAAATATTTTATGTCTTTTTATATACAACAGAAAATAAGATATATCTCAGGGTAAATTAATTCATTTCCATGTATCTATTTGTTTATTTGCCTTTTTTTTTATCATTTATTCCTTCAACTAACCCAAGTCAGGAACTGTGTTAAGTGGTGAAAATGTAAAGATGAATAATCCATTTTCCTTCAAAGAGTTCTTAGGCAAGTCGGTGGGCAACCACTTGCATCCAGTTCTAAATAGGCCAAAACAGCTCCACCCAAGTGGAAAGAAACATTTAGAGCCCTTCAGAACCACTAGGACAGTTGGCTCTGATCTCAGATAAGTGGAGAAAACAGATCCCCACTCAACTGGGAATTTGTTCCTCTGTGCAACTTTCTAAATCTTCTTGGCTAAATCTTTGAGAGCCAAGTTCTTCATTTTCTTTCTTGTTCTCATTCCAAGAGCAGTTAACGTTGAGTTTGCTCTGCCCCAAACCCCTCTTCAAAGTGCTGGTATTTCAACTGGTTTTAAATAAACCTCCGTGTTTTGTTTCTTTAATGCTGAGAGGAGGTGGGGGGAGGACAGGACTGCATCTCTTTCAGGAATGTTACCTGCCTGTGAGCAGAACCACTCGCTGCCTACACTCTGCTTACCCGGCCTTCAATACCCATGCAGCTCCGCAATCCCTTATCGGGTAAGAGACAAAAAAGGCAATCAGAGCTATAGCAGCAAACTGTTTCAGCTATCAAGTCTTGCTCTAGCTAGTCTGATTCCTCTCAATTGTTTCTTCTCGATCCTTTCCACACTCACTAACCCCTCAGCTCCTGGTCTCCAAGTTTGTTTCCTCATACAGTAGGTCAGTGGCTCTGCTAGTCTCTACTCCCTCATTCTGCTTATAGACGAAAACGTATTACAGACTTTCAGCCTCATCTTGGCATTCAAATTTCTCTGACCTTTATATTTTACTGCCTCTTTCCTAGAACTAGGTACCTTCCTTGTTCTCAGGGAGAGCTAACAGCATACTGGATAGAATGAGCCTTTGCAGATAGAACTGGGTTTACTTCTTGGCTATAGCATTTCTTAGCTGTGTGACTTTAAGCAAGACCAAACCTCTCTAAGCCTCAATTTCAAATACTATTACCTTACAAGGTTTCTATGAGGATGAAATGGGATAACAATTAAAAAGCACCTAGCATATAGTACAACCAATAAACACTGGCCATTTTGTGATTATTTTTGTACACACCTTGCTTATAGCCAAGGCTGGGCATGCCCACTTTATGGGAAGTATATATTCATTCATTTTCAGTAGGCCAAGAACTGTGCAAAATCCTGACACTATAACAGTGATATATACAAGGTCCCTATCTTAAAGGAACCCTTGGATCCTTCAGAAGAGACAAGTGTGTGTACAAATTATTATGACACTAAGTTATCATACAGTGGCAGAAAGGAAGATACAGTGCTCTGGGAATAGAAGAGATAAGACTGTAGCATGCAGCTCACAAGAGCTGTTAAGTTAGAATTCCAAAAAAAAACCAGTTGTACAAAAATTTTGCCCTGGGAGAAGCCAAATTAGCACAAGCATACTTATCAACAATGAACTATAAAAGGTACACAGTAATCCCCACAATTTCCTGAGTGTATCAGTAAGGGTTTGGTCAGAAAATCAGAAATAATTCTAGATATTTCAAGCAAGAAGATTTTAATACACGGAACTGGGGGTACTAACAAAACTGTGCATAGAACTGGCACAAGGGAGATCAGAGAAGACCACTGCTAGCTTTAAGGAAGTCAAGAAATTACAGCAACAAGAAACTGCTGGCAGTACTCACAGCTCTGAGCTGGGTGTTTAGCAGGAAATGTCTCTGGGGTTGACGCAAAATCTCATGCCTGCCTACTGGTGCTGGAAAAACAATAATACAACTTCTGCTTCTGCTCAGCCTTCCAAATCTCATGTGAGTGCCTACATTACCCATGTCTTTATTTTCTGATGCTTTGACATCTTGGGACCTTGTTTACCCAAGAGGCACTGCCCCTCCCAGGGTTAGCTAATTCCTAGAGATAGCAAATAAATATCCTCTGAGCATACCTTTTAGAAACAAGCTAGCCCATCCGGACTCCATACCCCAACCACCTCCTTTATGGGAGTCTACTACTCTGGGTCACTATCCATCTGCCCTAATCACTCCAGGCCCAGATACCAGACAACTAAGGACAGCCTCTACATCCCAGAGCCCACTGAAATTTTTCAGACAAGCCAATCCTAAACCTGTATACCCTACCCCACCTGTTCTTTCCAGTGGAAACCACAATAAAGGTTCTTGTTCACATTTCACCCTCACCACCCACCCTGCCTCCTGAGCAACTCTGGAGCTTCTCCCATGTGCTGTCCCCCAGTGGTACAACATATCCCCTCTCTTGGGATCTGTAAACAGAGCTAGCTTTTCAATGGCAATTGTATCCTTGTCTGCTGGCCTCACCATACTTGAATAACTTTAAAAACCTACATTTTAATAAAGTGCTTCCCATTGAAGAAACCTAATCTAGAATTTGCTGGCAGAAATTTTGAAAACATAGTTCCCAGGCTTTAGACTACTGGAAGAGAGAGCATGGAAAGAGAAAAAATAGTGCTGAGTTCCCAAGACACAATCCAGCACACTGAGCCACAAATGGGTGATAGCCATCATTTACTGTGGCTAAAGAAATAGCTCTAGTGTGTTCTGGATTACTCCATCTGAGCAGGGTTGGCTACATTTTACTAAATTTTTGATTACGTAATAAAGTTACTAATTTTTGTTTCTAATTTTGAATTTTTTTTTTTTTGAGACAGAGTCTTGCTCTGTCACCCAGGCTAGAGTGCAATGGCACTATCTCGGCTCACTGCAACCTCCGCCTCCCGGGTTCAAGCGATTCTCCTGCCTCAGCCTCCCGAGTAGCTGGGATTACAGGTGCCCACCACCATACCTGGCTGATTTTTATTATTTTTTTAGTAGAGATGGGGTTTCACCATGTTGGCCAGGCTAGTCTTAAACTCCTGACCTCAGGTGATACACCCACCTTGGCCTCCTAAAGTGCTGGGATGACAGGCATGAGCCACGGTGCCCAGATAAATATTGATTACTCATTGCTCAGATGAGCCTCTCCACACTCATTGGTGATCTCCATAGAAGTTTTTGTGGCCTTCTTTGAGTCCTGCACACTGCTTGCCGCACACTTCACTTACTAACCAGAAAAGCTGTGCAGTGACCCACCCCCTTAATGACCATGAATGACCCTGTTTTCTCTCTCTTCTCATTGATGTCACATATACTATAGCAATAGAAGACAAATTTAGAAATTCTTTTGGCAGGAAAAGGCACTTCCTGCTTAAAATATGAGCTCAAAATGGATCCCTCCCGAGTACCACGACAAGTGATACTTCCTGTGCAGTATCTTTAAACCTTCCCCATCCCAATAGTGGGATCTTGGTAGTTTTCGTGTTTAATCTCCTCCTATTGCCCTGCCACTGGCATGGAGAGAAAGTTCAGAAGCTGGAGAGATTTAGGCTCAAACATGTGGGTTAGCCACCAATCTATGGAGAACTGTGACTATAGAAGTCTATGCTAAAACCTCTTTGAAGATGGGTATGACTTCCAGCTTCGATTTCAGTTAGAAATTGATCCCTCCTGTCGTGAACAATGTAACACACTCCCTGTACAATATGGTTAGGCATCCTATAGGGAGCAATAGTTCAGCAGTATGGGATTTTTTGGCATTTATTTATTTGAGAAATACTTATTGCTTCCTTTTCTGCTTCTTCTTTCTCTTCTCTTCCTTTTCAGAACAATTCAGTCCTAAATCCATTTTGAGGGCATCTTCACCAGGGTGGAGGAAGTACCAAGGCCCACAGCAGGTGTCAGAGTCTGACCAGGGAGGAGGTGACCACACAGAGGGTGGGGTGGGAAGCACCTCCAGTGGGGTATGTTAGAGCTCATGTGGGGTGAGGAAAACATCAGCAAAGGAGGACATACTGCACAGGTGCCAGCTACAGCAGTGAGTAAGGCGTCTCCACCTTCCGCAGTGGCCTGGCGCACTGTGTGGGAGCCCACAGGGGTGAAAGGCGCATCAGTGCAGGGAGACACAACCTAGAGTGGGGTGTCAGAGTCTGAGAGGGGAAGGCGGGCATCGTGCTGGGCAGGCAGTGGGATGAGAGATTGGTTACATGAGAAGGAGGATTGATCAGCAAATATATTAAAGATAATAGATGCTGGTGTTGTCACTGTGAATGGAGAAGTAACAAACATGGAGAAGTAGAAAACTAGACCGAATCTTGTGCAGTTTGGATTAGAATGATACGTCTCAGTGAGAATTTATGATCTTTGGGGTGTGTGTGTGTGTGTGTGTGCGTGCGTGCGTGCATGTATGCATGTGTGCATTCTCAATGAGAGCAAGGACAATGAGCACATCCTGACATGAAACCTGTTTCTGGACACCATTCTCCACTGAAAAGAACCCCTCTCTGGAGCAACTGCTGGTTCCAGGGCTGGGAAAAGGAAAAACTAGAGGAGCCTCAAACATTTTCTTGTGTCTGAAAAGTAAGAATGATGATGAGACACCAAAAGTCCACAGAACAGCTTAACTCTAAACCAATGCAAACATCAAAATAAAAAATGATAGCCACAGATCATATAACCTGTTGAATACAACAGGAAACCAAGAGTCAAAACTGATATTAAAAAAGTAAACGAGGGGGACTCGAGCCAAGATGGCCGAATAGGAACAGCTCCAGTCTACAGCTCCCAGCGTGAGCGACGCAGAAGATGGTGATTTCTGCATTTCCATCTGAGGTACCGGGTTCATCTCACTAGGGAGTGCCAGACAGTGGGCGCAGGTCAGTGGGTGCGCGCACCATGCGCGAGCCGAAGCAGGGCGAGGCATTGCCTCACTTGGGAAGCGCAAGGGGTCAGGGAGTTCCCTTTCCCAGTCAAAGAAGGGGGTGACAGACGGCACCTGGAAAATCGGGTCACTCCCACCCAAATACTGCGCTTTTCCTACGGGCTTAAAACACGGTGCACCATGAGATTATATCCTGCACCTGGCTTGGAGGGTCCTACGCCCACGGAGTCTAGCTGATTGCTAGCACAGCAGTCTGAGATCGAACTGCAAGGCGGCAGCAAGGCTGGGGGAGGGGCGCCCGCCATTGCCCAGGCTTGCTTAGGTAAACAAAGCAGCTGGGAAGCTCCAACTGGGCGGAGCCCACCACAGCTGAAGGAGGCCTGCCTGCCTCTGTAGGCTCCACCTCTGGGGGCAGGGCACAGACAAACAAAAAGACAGCAGTAACCTCTGCAGACTTAAATGTCCCTGTCTGACAGCTTTGAAGAGAGCAGTGGCTCTCCCAGCACGCAGCTGGAGATCTGAGAACGGGCAGACTGCCTCCTCAAGTGGGTCCCTGACCCCTGACCCCTGAGCAGCCTAACTGGGAGGCACCCCCCAGCAGGGGCACACTGACACCTCACACGGCAGGGTATTCCAACAGACCTGCAGCTGAGGGTCCTGTCTGTTAGAAGGAAAACTAACAAACAGAAAGGACATCCGCACCAAAAACCCATCTATACATCACCATCATCAAAGGCCAAAAGTAGATAAAACCACAAAGATGGAGAAAAAACAGAACAGAAAAACTGGAAACTCTAAAAAGCAGAGTGCCTCTCCTCCTCCAAAGGAACGCAGTTCCTCACCAGCAACGGAACAAAGCTGGATGGAGAATGACTTTGATGAGCTGAGAGAAGAAGGCTTCAGACGATCAAATTACTCTGAGCTACGGGAGGACATTCAAACCAAAGGCAAAGAAGCTGAAAACTTTGAAAAAAATTTAGAAGAATGTATAGCTAGAATAACCAATACAGAGAAGTGCTTAAAGGAGCTGATGGAGCTGAAAACCAAGGCTCGAGAACTACGTGAAGAATGCAGAAGCCTCAGGAGCCGATGCGATCAACTGGAGGAAAGGGTATCAGCGATGGAAGATGAAATGAATGAAATGAAGCGAGAAGGGAAATTTAGAGAAAAAAGAATAAAAAGAAATGAGCAAAGCCTCCAAGAAATATGGGACTATGTGAAAAGACCAAATCTATGTCTCATTGGTGTACCTGAAAGTGACGGGGAGAATGGAACCAAGTTGGAAAACACTCTGCAGGATATTATCCAGGAGAACTTCCCCAATCTAGCAAGGCAGGCCAACGTTCAGATTCAGGAAATACAGAGAGCACCACAAAGATACTCCTTGAGAAGAGCAACTCCAAGACACATAATTGTCAGATTCACCAAAGTTGAAATGAAGGAAAAAATGTTAAGGGCAGCCAGAGAGAAAGGTCGGGTTACCCTCAAAGGGAAGCCCATCAGACTAACAGCAGATCTCTCAGCAGAAACCCTACAAGCCAGAAGAGAGTGGGGGCCAATATTCAACATTCTTAAAGACAAGAATTTTCAACCCAGAATTTCATATCCAGCCAAATTAAGCTTCATAAGTGAAGGAGAAATAAAATACTTTACAGACAAGCAAATGCTGAGAGATTTTGTCACCACCAGGCCTGCCCTAAAAGAGCTCCTGAAGGAAGCAGTAAACATGGAAAGGAACAACCAGTACCAGCCACTGCAAAATCATGCCAAAATGTAAAGACCATCAAGACTAGGAAGAAACTGCATCAACTAAGGAGCAAAATGACCAGCTAACATCATAATGACAGGATCAAATTCACACATAACAATATTAACTTTAAATGTAAATGGACTAAATGCTCCAATTAAAAGACACAGACTGGCAAATTGGATAAAGAGTCAAGACCCATCAGTGGGCTGTATTAAGGAAACCCATCTCACGTGCAGAGACACACATAGGCTCAAAAGAAAAGGATGGAGGAAGATCTACCAAGCAAATGGAAAACAAAAAAAGGCAGGGGTTGCAATACTAGTCTCTGGTAAAACAGACTTTAAACCAACAAAGATCAAAAGAGACAAAGAAGGCCATTACATAATGATAAAGGGATCAATTCAACAAGAAGAGCTAACTATCCTAAATATATATGCACCCAATACAGGAGCACCAAGATTCATAAAGCAAGTCCTGAGTGACCTACAAAGAGACTTAGACTCCCACACATTAATAATGGGAGACTTTAACACCCCACTGTCAACATTAGACAGATCAACGAGACAGAAAGTCAACAAGGATACCTAGGAATTGAACTCAGCTCTGCATCCAGCGGACCTAATAGACATCTACAGAACTCTCCACCCCAAATCAACAGAATATACATTTTTTTCAGCACCACACCACACCTATTCCAAAATTGACCACATACTTGGAAGTAAAGCTCTCCTCAGCAAATGTAAAAGAACAGAAATTATAACAAACTATCTCTCAGACCACAGTGCAATCAAACTAGAACTCAGGATTAAGAATCTCACTCAAAACCGCTCAACTACATGGAAACTGAACAACCTGCTCCTGAATGACTACTGGGTACATAACGAAATGAAGGCAGAAATAAAGATGTTCTTTGAAACCAACGAGAACAAAGGCACAACATACCAGAATCTCTGGGACGCATTCAAAGCAGTGTGTAGAGGGACATTTATAGCACTAAATGCCCACAAGAGAAAGCAGGAAAGATCCAAAATTGACACCCTAACATCACAATTAAAAGAACTAGAAAAGCAAGAGCAAACACATTCAAAAGCTAGCAGAAGGCAAGAAATAACTAAAATCAGAACAGAACTGAAGGAAATAGAGACACAAAAAACCCTTCAAAAAATTAATGAATCCAGGAGCTGGTTTTTTGAAAGGATCAACAAAACTGATAGACCGCTAGCAAGATTAATAAAGAAAAAAAGAGAGAAGAATCTAATAGACGCAATAAAAAATGATAAAGGGGATATCACCACCGATCCCACAGAAATACAAACTACCATCAGAGAATACTACAAACACCTCTACGCAAATAAACTAGAAAATCTAGAAGAAATGGATAAATTCCTCAACACATACACTCTCCCAAGACTACACCAGGAAGAAGTTCAATCTCTGAATAGACCAATAACAGGAGCTGAAATTGTGGCAATAATCAATAGCTTACCAACCAAAAAGAGTCCAGGACCAGATGGATTCACAGCCGAATTCTACCAGAGGTACAAGGAGGAACTGGTACCATTCCTTCTGAAACTATTCCAATCAATAGAAAAAGAGGGAATCCTCCCTAACTCATTTTATGAGGCCAGCATCATTCTGATACCAAAGCCAGGCAGAGACACAACAAAAAAAGAGAACTTTAGACCAATATCCTTAATGAACATTGATGCAAAAATCCTCAATAAAATACTGACAAAACGAATCCAGCAGCACATCAAAAAGCTTATCCACCATGATCAAGTGGGCTTCATCCCTGGGATGCAAGGCTGGTTCAATATACGCAAATCAATAAATGTAATCCAGCATATAAACAAAGCCAAAGACAAAAACCACATGATTATCTCAATAGATGCAGAAAAAGCCTTTGACAAAATTCAACAACCCTTCATGCTAAAAACTCTCAATAAATTAGGTATTGATGGGACGTATTTCAAAATAATAAGAGCTATCTATGACAAACCCACAGCCAATATCATACTGAATGGGCAAAAACTGGAAGCATTCCCTTTGAAAACTGGTACAAGACAGGGATGCCCTCTCTCACCGCTCCTATTCAACATAGTGTTGGAAGTTCTGGCCAGGGCAATTAGGCAGGAGAAGGAAATAAAGGGTATTCAATTAGGAAAAGAGGAAGTCAAATTGTCCCTGTTTGCAGACGACATGATTGTATATCTAGAAAACCCCATTGTCTCAGCCCAAAATCTCCTTAAGCTGATAAGCAACTTCAGCAAAGTCTCAGGATACAAAATCAATGTACAAAAATCACAAGCATTCTTATACACCAGCAACAGACAAACAGAGAGCCAAATCATGAGTAAGCTCCCATTCACAAATGCTTCAAAGAGAATAAAATACCTAGGAATCCAACTTACAAGGGATGTGAAGGACCTCTTCAAGGAGAACTACAAACCACTGCTCAAGGAAATAAAAGAGGATACAAACAAATGGAAGAACATTCCATGCTCATGGGTAGGAAGAATCAATATCGTGAAAATGGCCATACTGCCCAAGGTAATTTACGGATTTAATGCCATCCCCATCAAGCTACCAATGCCTTTCTTCACAGAATTGGAAAAAACTACTTTAAAGGTCATATGGAACGAAAAAAGAGCCCGCATCGCCAAGTCAATCCTAAGCCAAAAGAACAAAGCTGGAGGCATCACACTACCTGACTTCAAACTATACTACAAGTCTACAGTAACCAAAACAGCATGGTACTGGTACCAAAACAGAGATATAGATCAATGGAACAGAACAGAGCCCTCAGAAATAACGCCACATATCTACAACTATCTGATCTTTGACAAACCTGAGAAAAACAAGCAATGGGGAAAGGATTCCCCATTTAATAAATGGTGCTGGGAAAACTGGCTAGCCATATGTAGAAAGCTGAAACTGGATCCCTTCCTTACACCTTATACAAAAATTAATTCAAGATGGATTAAAGACTTAAACATTAGACCTAAAACCATAAAAACCCTAGAAGAAAACCTAGGCATTACCATTCAGGACATAGGCACAGGCAAGGACTTCATGTCTAGAACACCAAAAGCAATGGCAGCAAAAGACAAAATTGACAAATGGGATCTAATTAAACTCAAGAGCTTCTGCACAGCAAAAGAAACTACCATCAGAGTGAACAGGCAACCTACAAAATGGGAGAAAATTTTCGCAACCTACTCATCTGACAAAGGGCTAATATCCAGAATCTACAATGAACTCAAACAAATTTACAAGAAAAAAACAAACAACCCCATCAAAAAGTGGGCAAAGGACATGAACAGACACTTCTCAAAAGAAGACATTTATGCAGCCAAAAAACACATGAAAAAATGCTCATCATCACTGGCCATCAGAGAAATGCAAATCAAAACCACAATGAGATACCATCTCACACCAGTTAGAATGGCAATCATTAAAAAGTCAGGAAACAACAGGTGCTGGAGAGGATGTGGAGAAATAGGAACACTTTTACACTGTTGGTGGGACTGTAAACTAGTTCAACCATTGTGGAAGTCAGTGTGGCGATTCCTCAGGGATCTAGAACTGGAAATACCATTTGACCCAGCCATCCCATTACTGGGTATATACCCAAAGGACTATAAATCATGCTGCTATAAAGACACATGCACACGTATGTTTATTGCAGCATTATTCACAATAGCAAAGACTTGGAACCAACCCAAATGTCCAACAATGATAGACTGGATTAAGAAAATGTGGCACATATACACCATGGAATACTATGCAGCCATAAAAAATGATGAGTTCATGTCATTTGCAGGGACATGGATGAAATTGGAAAACATCATTCTCAGTAAACTGTCGGAAGAACAAAAAACCAAACACCGCATGTTTTCACTCATAGGTGGGAATTGAACAATGAGATCACATGGACACAGGAAAGGCAATATCACACTCTGGGGACTGTTGTGGGGTGGGGGGAGGGGGGAGGGATAGCATTGGGAGATATACCTAATGCTAGATGACGAGTTGGTGGGTGCAGTGCACCAGCATGGCACATGTATACATATGTAACTAACCTGCACAATGTGCACATGTACCCTAAAACTGAAAGTATAATAAAAAAAAAAGAAAAAAAAAAGTAAACGAAGAAATTGAAAAATGGATGAGAAAGAGGATGTATACATTGTTTCAAAGTATATCCCCCCAAATAATTTTTAGCTACAAAAGGACCAAGAGTAAGTTTACAGTGGAGGAAACCGGTAGACACTACCTAAACTGAGTGATTAAAGTTAAGTTCATCATTAATGGGACACATCCCCACCTGATATCATGCAGTAAGAATAAGACCATCACTTCTGTGATATTCCTGCCAAAGATGCACAACTTGAATTTAACCTCAAGAAAACATTATATAGGCTGGTGCAGTGGCACACTCTTGTAATCCCAACACTTTGGGAGGCTGAGCAGGGAGGATCACTTGAGGCCAAGAGTTTGTGACTAGCCTGGACCACATGGCAAGACCCCATCTCCACAAAAAACAAAAACCAATAGGCCGGCGTGGTGGCTCACGCCTGTAATCCCAGCACTCTAGGAGGCCGAGGCGGGCAGATCACTTGAGATCAGGAGTTCAAGACCAGCGTGGCCATCACGGTGAACCCCGTCTCTACTAAAAGTACAAAAATTAGCAGGACGTGGTGGCAGGTGCCTGTAATCTCAGGTACCTGGGAGGCTGAGGCAGGAGAATTGCTTGACCCTGGGAGGCGGAGGTTGCAGTGAGCCAAGATTGCACCATTGCACTCCAGCCTAGGCAACAAGAGTGAAACTCCATCTCAAAATAAATAAATAAACAATATTAATTGTAATATTAAAAATATTTTAGAAACTCAAGGTGAGGGGCATTCTACATGATAACAGGTTTGTAATTTTCAAAAAGAATCAAGATCATGAAAATCAAGAATATTGAGAAAATATTCCAAAGTGAGTGAGATTTTTTAAACTTGACAATTAAATGCAATGTGTGATGGACTGGTTCCTATGTGATAAAAGGACATTATTGAGATAATTGGAGTCTGTGGATTTGATGGTAGTGATACATCAATGTTAATTTCCTGATACTGATGGTTGTATTGTGAGGATGTGGGAGAATGTTCTTGTTTGTAGAAAGCACACACTTGAGTTTCTGAGGGTGGTGGGGTATCTGGGGGCATCATTTCAAATGGTGTGGGAAATAAAGGGTTCTTTGTACTAGCAAGTTTTCTGTAAATTTGAGATTCTTTAAGAGCTTTTAAAAAATACACTTGTAAATTTAAAATAGTTTTAAATCTACAGGAAAACTGGGAAGATAATGCAGAGAGTTCCATATACCCCACACCTACTTCCCCTATTGGTAACATCTTATACATTACATGTATTAGTATTGTGCACTTCTTACAATTAATGAACCAATATCAATACATTATTATTAACTAAAGCCCATAGTTCATTCATGTTTTCTGAATTTTAGTTTTCTTTCTGTTCCAGAATAGCATGCAGGATACTCCATTACATTAGCCATCGTGTGTCTTAGGCTCCTGATAGTTTCTGAGACTTTCCTTGTTTTTCATGACCTTGACAGTTTTTAGGAGTACTGGTCAGGTATTTTGTAGAATGTCCCTCATTTGTTATTTTTCTGATGTCTCTTCTCATAAGTAGACAGGCGTTATGAGTTTTTAGTAGAACCACGACAAAGGTAAAGTGTTATTGTCACCATATCATGTCAAGAGTACATAGTATCAGTCTGGGTGCAGTGGCTCATACCTGTAATCCCAGCAGTTTGGGAGGTTGAAGAGGGAGGATCACTTGAGCCCAGGAGATTGAGACTAGCCTGGGCAACATAGCAAGACCTCGTCTTTGAAAAAAGTAATAATTATATATTATATATATTATATTATATAGCCAGGCATGGTGGTGGATACCTGTAGTCTCAGCTATTCAGGAGGCTGAGATGGGAGGATTACTTGAGCCTGGGAGGTTAAGGTTGCAGTGAACCGTGATCACACAGCTGCACTCCAGCCTGGGCGACACAGTGAGACCTCATCTCAAAGTTTTTTTTGTTTTTTTTTTTTTTAAAGAGTACATACTATCAACAGAACTTATTACTCCTAATGTTAAACTTGACCACCTGGCTGAGGGACTGTTTGTCAGGTTTCTCCAATGTAAAGTCTCTTTTCCCCGGTTTCCACACAATGGGGAGTTGTGCTCCACCTCTTTGAGGACAGAATATCTACATAAATTATTTGAAATTCTTCTGCATAGGAGATTTATCTATTCTCCCCCATTTATTTATTTACTTATTTATATCAGTATGGACTCATGGATATATATTTTATGCTTTCCAATACTACTTCATTTTTTGCTCAAATCTTTTCAGTTGGGTCATTTGGGAGGTCTTTCAGACAGCTCCAGTGTCCCTTTGACCCTTCAACATATTGTCATTATTGGGGGGGGTGTGTGTGTGTGTGTGTGTGTACATGTTTGAACACTTTCTTTCTGGCACTATAAGATGCTCCAGGCTCATCTATATTTCATCTTTATTTCTTTTCCCAATATTAGAACCCATTATTTCTCTAAGGAGCTCTGGATCCTTTTATTGGAGAATAGCACTAGAAATCAAGACCTGGGTGCTAGGTATGCTCCTTGTTGCTGTGGTGTTGTTGCTTCTAGTACCTCCCAGCCGATAGAGCAAGAAAACCTGTATCTAAACTAAACTTTTTAAATACACATCTCTATAAATATTTCTATATGCAATTTTCTATATCTATACTAAACTAACTGCGAGTTTACACAAATGCCTCCAACTCTAATTCATTACTACATGAGCCATCATAGCCTCTTCCTCCCTTGCTTATCTGTAACTTCCTACTTCAACAGTGAGAAATTAGGTTCCCACCATCTACCATCCATTTACTTAACGGTATAGTTACATGCATATTGGAATCAAACAATTAGGTAAATGGGTTCCTGATGCTGGAAACCAGGTACAGAATTATTAAACTTTACTCCCATGGGAAACAAGTTCATCAACTAGACTTCAGCGCTTATATATAGTTCCTTCTGCCTTAGTCTTACAGGCTATACTTATCTCCAAAGTTACTTAGGCCATTCCTTCTTCTGCCTTCTCCTGCAGTGAGATTGTTTCATACACTGAAATACAGTTAGATTATTTTGTTACATTCTGAGTTCCATCCTGAGATTCCTTGACCTCCTAAATATATTTTATTTGCATACATTAAGGTACACTCTTTGTGCTAAAGTTTTATGGGTTTTGACAAACAGATATTGTCAAGTATCCATTATTGCAGTATCATACAAAAGAGTTCTCCCATCCTAAAAAATCCCATGCTTCATCAACTCAATCGTCTCTATTACACCTGAACTTCTGGCAAACACTGATCTCTTTACCATCTCTTTTATTTTTCCCTTTCCCGAATCCCATATAATTGGAACTATACAGTATGTATGTACTCTTTTCAGACTGGCTTCTTTTATTTAGCAATATGCACTTAAAATTCATCCATGGCTTTGCATGGTTCATTAGCCCATTCCTTTTTATCACTTTTTGTTGGACTAAAATTCCTTTATATGTATGTACCATAATTTGTTTATCCAGTCACTTATTGAAGGATTATCTTTTCTCCCAGTTTTTAATAATTATAAATAAAGCTGCTATAAACATTTTATTCGTGTTTTTATGTGAAGATAAGTTTTTAAATCAGTTGAGTAAATACCTAGGAACACAATTGCTGGTTCAGATCATGTTTAGCTTTGTAAGAAACTGCAAAAGTTGCTGTACCATTTTGTATCCCCACAGGCAATAAAAGAATATTTCCATTGCTTCACATTTTGCCAGAAATCAATATTGTCAGTTTTGGGATTTTTGCCATTCTAATAGGTATGTCATACTTTCTAATTGTTCTTTTAGTTTGCATTTCCCTGATGATAAATGATTTTGAGTATCTTTTGTATGCTTATTTTCCATCTATGTATCTTCTTTGGTGAGGTGTCTATTCATTTCCCACTTTTAATTGAGGTGTTTGTTTTAAAGTTTTTAAAGTGTTTGTGTACTTAGAAAGAGAAAGAAAAAAAGAGAAAGAGAAAACAAAGAAGTAAAATTATTAAGCATATACTCTATGCAGGCACTATTCTGGACACTGGAGATAAATTAGGGAACAAAATAAACAACACCCTGCCTGTATAATGATTTTATTCTACTGGGGAGAGTAGAAAAAAGCAATGAATAATATAAATGAATGAATCAAAAGGAAATACAAAAAAAAAGAAAATAGTAAAAGGGATGTGGAGGGTGGGTACAGGTAGCAGTATAAACATTTGTTGTCAGAGAAGGCCTTATGGAAAAGGTGATATTTACACAAAGACTTAAAGGAGATAAGCAAGCCAAGGAATATCTGGAGAAGAGTTCCTGAGCTACAGAATACTTGAACAAAGGACCTAAGGCAGGAATACGCCTAGAGTATTTCAGGAAAGGGGAAAGGCCACAGTGCTTGGAGGGCAGTGAGTGAAAAGAAAGGAGGAAGAAGAGGAAGTCATATAGGTCCAGAGTCAGCAGATCAGGATGAGCATTTTGGTCATTGAAAGAACTTTGCCTTTTATCTGAGTAAAACGATGTTTTGAGTAGAGGAGTGGCATTACCCGACTTACATTTTAAAGGGATTGCTCTAGCTGATGTGTTGGAGAAAGACTATAGTGGGGAAAGGTTAGAGCCAGAAAGTCTTGTTAGAAAACTACTGCAACAGTCTAGGTAGGAAAGGAGGGTTGCTCTAGACCAGAGTGGTAGCAATGGAGGTGGTGAGAAACAGTTGGATTATGGGTATACTTTGAAATACCCACAGCATGATTTCCTGATGGGTTGGATATGAAATAAGAGAGGAATAGAAGAGTTAAGGTTTCAAGATTTTTAGGCCCAAGCAAGAGGCAAGATGGATTTGCCATCACCTGAGATGGAGACAGCTGCGTGGGAAACACTCAACAAATGGGCTGGAGTAACACACCCAAATAAGGAATATGCTGCCTCCAAAATCCAAATAAGCCCACTAGGCATTGTGTCTCTTTCTTGCTTGTAGGAGGGGCCAAATGCAGCAACTTATCCTTCACCTTAGAATGAATATCTTGACAGGCCCCACACCACTGGACCCTAGAAATTTTACTGAGGTAGAAGGTCCCTGAATTTTAGTCAGATTTGTTTCCCATCCTCTGCCATGCAAATGTCTCACAAATTAAGTCCAGTGTGTTTGCTACTTTTTGCTCACTGGATTCAATCAGCATAATGTCATCAATGTAAATGACCAGTGTGATATCTTGTGGAGGCGAAAAGTTATCAAGGTCTCTCTGAATAAGATTACGACACAAAGCTGGAGAGTTGATACACCCCTGAGGTAGGACAGTAAAGGTATATTGCTGGCCTTACCAGCTGAAGGCAAATTGCTTCTGGTGGGCCTTATGGACAGGAATGGAGAAAAAGGCATTTGCCAAGTCAATGGGTGCATAGCAGGTACCAGGAGATGTGTTAATTTGCTCAAGCAATGAAACCACATCTGGTATAGCAGCTGCAATTGGAGTCACCGCTTGATTAAGCTTATGACAAACCACTGTCATTCTCCAAGATCCATCTGTCTTTTGCACAGTGTCTACTGGCAAGACTGTGCATGTACCTTTTGTTGCAGGTCAGCCACTTGCATGATAAGAGTTTCTGTCTGTTTTTCCAAAATTTCAGCTCATTTTCTACAAGAGATAAGACCCTGATCCAGGACAATCTTAGAAGATATGAGGCTCAGTATCTGCTTCTGAAGTCAGAAGTTAGAATCCCTGAGTTCATCATTTTCTTTCATCACTTTGTCCACTAAACTTACGGGCAACCAACCAGCTTCATTAATGTTCTTTGGTTCTCCACATATGGTCAAAGTTATTATGTATGGAGTCACTAAACTCCTTGCTTGTCATGAGTGGTGAATCAGGAGTGTCAAGTGCATTTATTTTGCATAACTCTCTAAACATTTCACACCAAGGATTATCAGTATTCTTCATACTATTAGAAGTAGAGTCCTTAGCATTTTTGTGTCTAATCTTATTAAGCAGCCAACTCCAGCATCCCAAAAACCAACTAAAGAACCCTATCCTTAATTTTCTGTTTCTCTAGAAGCACCATCCCTTGTACCAAAATCTGTATTAGTCAGGGTTCTCTAGAGGGACAGAACTAATGGGAGATATATATATATACACATATATATATGTGTATATATATATATATACACATATATATGTGTATATATATATATATACACATATATATATGTGTATATATATACACATATATATGTATATATATACATATATGTATATATATATACATATATATATGTGTATATATATATATATATATATATATGAGTTTATTAAGTGTTAACTCACATGATCACAAAGTCCCACAATAAGTCATCAGCAAGCTGAGGAGCAAGGAGAGCCAATCTGAGTCTCCAAACTGAAGAACTTGGAGTCTGATGTTCAAGGGCAGGAAGAATCTGGCACAGGAGAAAGATGTAGGCTGGGAGGCTAGGCCAGTCTAGTCTTGTCACATTTTTCTGCCTGCTTTATATTCTAGCCATGCTGGCCACTGATTAGATGGTGCCCACCCAAATTAAGGGTGGGTCTGCCTTTCCTAGCCCACTGTCTGTGGCAACACCCTCACAGACACACTCAGGATCAATACTTTGCATCCTTCAATCCAGTCAAGTTGACACTCAGTATTAACCATCAGAGACAACAGCAGGTTTTGCTTTCCTTGCCCCACTGGCGTATGTGTGTGCACCCTGCGCTGCCACCGCTGAGGCAGGAGTACAGTTCATCCCTTCTCACCACTGCCGACTGCCATTGCAGTTAGAGCCTTGGCAGGCACAGAGCCTGCCAGCCCCACCCCGCCAGCCCCCTGCCCTGTGTCAATACTGCCACAGGAATCAAACTAGGCACAGAGAACAGTAGACCCTCCCCTGCCTTGAGTGACCACCCCTGACTGTGGTGCACAGATGACACATACAGACCTGCACCTGCGAGTTTCCTGCCC
Organism: Pan troglodytes; assembly: GCF_028858775.2. Lineage (NCBI taxonomy): Eukaryota > Metazoa > Chordata > Mammalia > Primates > Hominidae > Pan > Pan troglodytes. Next base: position 106,083,818 of record NC_072405.2, read on the forward strand.
CCCATGCCAACCACCACCAGTGTGACCACACAGTTGCCAGCAGGGGCTCCCTGCTTCCCTGAGCCATGCTGCTTCCACCACTGTGGTGAACAGCTGCACAGAGGCAGGCACCCCAGTACCTGCTAGCACCCTGCTGCAACCAATAAGTGTGCACCCTGCTGCACCGCCACTGCCACCACTGCTGCCATGTGCAAAGAAGGATGGATCCCATTGTCACCATACTATAAAACATTGTAGCTGACACCACCCATTGGAGTGTAGTGACCAGTGGTCCGGGAGCACTTCAGCACCCCTGGCACAATGGATTCCAAACCTTGAGGAGCCAGAGAACAAAGTTGCGGCCGAAGACAAGTCCCCCCAGAGTTAGAGTACACAGTCCAGGAGTTGGAAACTGAGTGTCAATCCCCTAAAATAGTCCAGAAATGAAGCCAGTTGGCCAAATGCACCTTATATCATAATCAAACCCCCAAGGATATCAAGTAGGATAAAAGAAAAAAATCCAAAGGTCAGCAACTTCAAAATTGAAGGAACATAAGCCCATAAGCGGAGAAACAATCAGCAGAAGAATTCTGACAACTCAAACATCCAGACTGCCTTCTTTCCTGCAAATGGCCACACCACCTCTCCAGGAAGGGTTCTGAACCAGGCTGAGATGGCTGAAATGACAGAAATAGAATTCAGAATATGGACAGGAATAAATATCATTGAGATGCAGGGTACATTGAAACCCATTTCAAGGAAGCTAAGAATCACAATAAAATGAGACAGGAGCTGAGAGACAAAATAACCAGTATAGAAAAGAACATAACTAACCTGATAGAGCTGAAAAGCATACTACAAGAATTTTATAATGTAAGCAGAAGTATTAATAGCAGAACAGACCAAGCAGAAGAAAGAATATCCACAGCTTGAGGACTGAAATTAGGCTTTCTGAAATAAGACAGTCAGACAAGACTAGAGAAAAAAGAATGAAAAGGAATGAATGAAACCTCTGAGAAAAATGGGATAATGTAAAGATACCAAATCTACCACTCATTGGTGTCCCTTAAAGAGATGGGGATAATGCAAACAACTTGGAAAACATATCAGGATAACATCCACGAGAACTTACCCAACCTAGCTAGAAAGGCAAACATTCAAATTCAGGAAATGCAGATAACCCCAGTAAGATATTTCACAAGAAGATCATTCCCAAGACACATAATCATCAGATTCTTCAAGTTTGAAATGAAAGAAAAAAAATGTTAAAGGCAGCTAGAGAGAAAGGTTAGGTCATCTACAAAGGGAAGCCCATCAGACTAACAGTGGACCTCTCAGCAGAAATCTTACAAGCCAGAAGACATTGGGGGCCAATATTCAACATGATTGAAGAAAAGAAATTTTAAACTAGAATTTCATATCCAGCCAAAACAAAGCTTCATAAGTGAAGGGATCCTTTTCAGACAAGCAAATACTGAGGGAATTTGTTACCGCCTTACAAGAGCTCCCAAAGAAAGCATTAAATTTAGAAAGGAAAGACCATTACTGGCCACTAAGAAAACACACTTAAGTACATAGACCAGTGTCACTATAAAGCAACCACATAAACAAGTCCGTATAATAACCAGCTAACATCATGATGACAGGATCAGATCCACAAATGTCAATAGTAACCTTGAATGTAAATAGGCTAAATGTCACCAGTTAAAATGTACAGAGTGGAAAGCTGAATAAAGAACCAAGACCCATTGGTATGTCATCTTCAAGAGACCCACCTCACATGAAATGACACACATGGGTTCAAAATATAAAGGGATGGAGAAAAATCTACCAAGCAAATGGAAAACAGAAAAAAGCAGGGGTTACAATCCTAATTTCAGACAAAACAGACTTTAAACCAACAAAGATAAAAAAAAAAAAAGACAAAGAAGGGCATTACATAATGGTAAAGGGTTCAATTCAAGAAGACCTAACTATCCTAAATATATATGTATCCAACACAAGAGCATCCAGATTCATAAAACAAGTTCTTAGAGAATGTCAAAGAAACTTAGACTCCTACACAATAATAGTGGGAGACTTTAATAACCTACTGACAGTATTAGATCAGCAAGGCAGAAAATTAACACATATATTCAGGACCTAAACTCAGCACTGGATCAAATGAATCTGATAGACATCTACAGAACTCTCCAACCAAAAACAGAATATACATTCTTCTCATTGCCACATAGCACATACTCTAAAATCAATCACATAATCAGACATAAAACACTCCTCAGCCAATGCAAAATAACTGAAACCATAACAACCACTCTTTCAGACCACAGTGCAATCAAATTAGAAATCAAGACTACGAAATTCACTCAAAACCATAATTTTATGGAAATCAAGTAATGTGCTACTGAATAACTTTTAGGTAAATAATGAATTCAAGGCAGAAATAAAGAAGCTCTTTGAAACTAATGAGAACAGAGATACTACATACCAGAATCTCTGGGACACAGATATAGCAGTGTTAAAAGGAAAATTTATAGCACTAAATGCCTACATCAAAAAGTTAGAAAGGTCTCAATTTAACAACCTAACATCACAATTAAAAGAACTAGAGAACCAAGAGAAAACCAACCCCAAAGCTAGCAGAAGACAAGAAATAACCAAAATTAGAGCTGAACTGAAGGAGACTGAGACACAATAAACCATCAAAAGATCAATGAATCCAGGAGTTGTTTTTTTTAAAAAAATAGACCACTAGCTAGACTAATAAAGAAGAAAAAAGAACATTCAAGTAAACATAATTAGAAACAACAAAGGGGATATTACTACTGACCTCACAGAAATACAAATAACCATCAGATAATATTATGAACACCTCTATGCACATACACTGCAAAATCTAGAGGAAATGGGTAAATTTATGAACAAATATACCCTTTTAAGACTGAACCATGAAGAAATTGAATTCCTCTACAGACCAATAACAAGCTACAAAATTGATCAGTGATGAATAGCCTACCAACCAAAAAGAGCCTATGACTAGACGGATTCACAGCTGAATTCTACCAGACATACAAAGAAAAGTTGGTACCATTCCTGCTGAAAATATTTCAAAAAATGAGGAGGAGGGACTCCTCCCTAACTCATTCTATGAGGCTAGCATCATCCTGATACGAAAACCTGGCAGAGACACAACAAAAAAAGAAAACTTCAGGCCAATATCCTTGATGAACATTGATGCAAAAATCCTCAGCAAAATACTGGCAAACCAAATCCAGCAGCAACATCAAAAAGCTTATCCACCACAATCAAGTAGGTTTTATCTCTGGGATGCAAGGTTGGTTCAACATACACAAATCAACAAATGTGAATCATCACAAACAGAACTAAAGACCAAAAACAAAAAACAAAAAACCAACATTATCTCAATAGATGCAGAAAAAGCTTTTGATAAAATTCAACAACCCTTCATGTCACAAACTCTCAATAAACTAGGTATTGAATGAATATACATCAAAATAATGAGTCATCTATGAAAAGCCCACAGCCAACATCATACTGAATGGGTAAAAGCTGGAAGTATTCCCTTTGAAAATCAGCACAAGACAAGGATGCCCTCTCTCACCACTCCTATTCAACATAGTACTGGAAGTCCTGGCCAGAGCAATCAGGCAAGAGAAAGAAATAAAGGGCTTCCAAATAGGAAGCAAGGAAGTCAAACTATCCCTGTTTGCAGACAACATGATCCTACGTTTAGAAAATCCCATAGTCTCAACCCAAAAGCTCCTTCCGTTGATAATTTCCACAAATTCTCAGGATACAAAATCAATGCACAACAATTACTAGCATTCCTATACACCAGCAACAGTCACACCAAGAGCCACATCAGGAATGCAATCCCATCCACAAAATGAGATTGCCATAAAAAGAATAAATACCTAGGAATACAGCTAAACAGGGATGTGAAAGATCTCTACAAGAAGAACTACAAAACACTGCTAGAAGGAATCAAAGATGACACAAACAAATGGAAAAACACTCCATGCTCATGAATAGGAAGAATCAATATTGTTAAAATGGCCATACTATCCAAAGCAATTTACAGATTCAATGCTATTCTTATTAAACTACCAACGACATTCTTCAGAGAACTAGAACAAAACTATTTTAAAATTCATATGGAACCTAAAAGAGCCTGAATAGCCATGTTAATCCTCAGCAAAAAGAACAAAGCTGGAGGCATCATGCTACCCAACTTCAAACTATACTACAATGCCATGGTAACCCAAACAGCATGGCATTAGTACAAAAACAGACACAAAGACCAATGTAACAGAATACAGAGCCTGGAAATAAGGCTGCACACCTTTAACCATCTGATCTTTGACAAAGCTGACAAAAACAAGCAATGAGGAAAGGACTCTTTATTCAAATAAATACTGCTAGGATAACTGAGTAGTTATATGCAGAAGATTGAAACTGGACCCCTTCTTACACCATACACAAACATTAACTCAAGATATATTAAAAACTTAAAAGTAAAACTGAAAACTATAAAAACCCTGGAAGACAACCTAGGCAATACCATTCTAGATGTAGGAACGGGCAAAGATTTCATAATGAAGACACCAAGAACAACTGCAACAAAAGAAAAAATTGACAAATGGGTTCAATTAAACTACAGAGCTTCTACTCAGCAGTAGAAACTATCAACAGAGTAAACAGACAACCTACAGAATGGAGAAAATTTTTGCAAGCTATGCATCTGACAAAGGTCTAATATGTATAGGAAATTTAAACAAAATTAAACAAATTTACAAGAAAAAACAACCCCATTAAAAGTAGATAAAGGACATGAACACTTTTCAAAAGAAGATATACATTTGGCCAATAAGCATATAAAAAGAAGCTCATCATTGATCATTAGAGAAATGCAAATCAAAACCATAATGAGATACCATCTCACACCAATCAGAATGGCTATTTTAAAAAGTCAAAAAATAACAGATGCTGGTGAGGTTGTGGAGAAAAGTGAATGATTTTACACTATTGGTGGGAGTAAGTTCAGCCATTGTGGAAAACGGTGTTGCAACTCCTCAAAGACCTAAAAACAGAAATAATATTCAACCCCACAATCCTATTACTGGATATATACCCAAAGGAACATAAATTGTTCTATCATAAAGACACATGCATGCATAGCACATGGAATCAACCTAAATGTCTATCAAAGGTATACTAGATAAAGAAAATGTGGTACATATACACCATGGAATACTGTGCAGCCATAAAAAAAGAACAAGATCATGTCCTTTGCAGGAACATGGATGGAGCTGGAGGCCATTATCCTTAGCAAAGTAACACAGGAATGGAAAACTAAATACAACCTCTTCTAACATATAAGTGGGATCTAAATAAAGAGAACACATGGACACTGAGGGGAACAACAGACACTGAGGCCTACTGGTAGATGAAGAGGCCCCCGAGGAGGGAGAGGATCATGAAAAATAACTAATGGGTATGAGGCTTAATACCCAGGTAATGAAATAATCTGTACAACAAACCCCCATGATACAAGTTTACCTACAAAGCAAACTTGCACATGTACACCTGAACTTAAAAGTCAAAAAATTAAATTAAATTGTAAAATGTTATCTTTTTTTTTAAGATAGGAGAAATAATTGTAGGCAGTTGGGGTGCAGTGGCTCACACCTGTAATCCTAGCACTTTGGGAGGCTGAGGTGGGGTGGATCATGAGGTCAGGAGTTCAGGACCAGCCTGGGTAACATGGTGAAATCCTGTCTCTACTAAAAATACAAAAATTAGCCAGGCATGGTGGTGGGTGCCTATAATCCCAGCTACTCTGGAGGCTGAGGAAGGAGAATTGCTTGAACCTGGGAGGTGGAGGTTGCAGTGAGCTGAGACTGCGCCATTGCACTCCAACCTGGGCAACAAGAGCAAAACTCTGTCAAAAAGAAAAAGGAAAAGGAAAAGAAAGAGAGAAAGGAGAGAAAAGAGAGAAAGAAAGGAGAGACAGGAGAGAAAGAAAGGAGAGACAGGAGAGAAAGGAGAAAGAAAGAAAGAAGAGAAAGAAAAAGAAAGAAAAAATGAAAGAAAGGAAGAAAGAAAAAGAAAAAAATGAAAGAAAGGAAGAAAGAAAGAAAAAGAAAGAAGAGAAAGAAAGAAAAGTAGACTTGAGTGCTGATGGGAGTGATTCAGTAGAGAGTGCAAAAAACATTGATGGGTCTAGAGAGAGGTGAAGAATTGCTGGAGTGCCACCCTTCAGTAGGTGACTCAGGGTGGGATCAAGTGTGTAGACAGAGGAACTTGCTTTATATGGGGACACAGAATGCAAATCTTACAGTAGCAGGCAGGAAGGTAAAATGTGTAAACTACATGTGCAGATACTGATGGGTAGAAAGATGTGGTGGGATTCTGGTGAAGTTCTCCCATGACTGCTTCAATTTTTTGTGTGAAACTGGAGGCAAGGTCTTCATTGGCAGATATTTACTTTTAATCATGTCATACCTACTTTCATGATAACTACAACTTTGAGGCTAGAGAAGGAGGAATGCCTTCCCACAAGAGATTATATTTAGCTGAACTGTGGGGGTGGGAGTAGGGGTGCAGGGCTCCCATGCATAAAAGCAGGCAAGCCTAATGGAACATTGGTCAATTTTTTCTGCCACTAAAGCACAGAGTGCATGTTTGGACAGAGATGGAAGAGGAGGCTGGAATGGTATTTAGGGCCAGATCACGTGATAACTTCAACACAATTCAATATCTAATAGATAGTGATAATAAGGGGAGTAAAATAATACAATTTTCACTTTACAAACATAATTTGTTGGCCTCATGGTAAATGAATACCAGTGGAAAGAGAGATGCAAGTCAGGAAAATGGGTTAAGAAAATACTGCATTTGTGCAAATGGAATGTGTTGAGGACATAAATGAAGGCAGCAAGAGAGGAACAGCACAAAACGAAGAGAATTCATTGAGATATACGCAGTAGAAAAGATGCAAACTGGTGGCTATTTGAAGGTGGTGAAAGAAAAGAAGTCATCCAGGATGAGAAGGTCCCTAAATTAGGTTACTAAGTGGATGGTGGAGACATTGACTATGGTTAAGGTTGAAAATACAATTCGAAGAGAAAGTTGGAGATAGGGAAGAAAAAATGAGTTTGGTTTTAGACATTTGACCCCAAAGTGCTTTGAAGTCATCCACAACAATAGCAGATTTCATGGAAGAGAGTTGGGCTAAAGACTTAAGTATTGGAAACATCAATGTACAGTTGAGAGCACCCAGAAGAAATCACAGAATGAACCAAGAAATACAAGAGGCATATCAACAGTTAAAAGGAAGAAGTATCAATAAAGGGAACAGGAAGAAATGGCCAGGGAGGAAGAGAAGAACCAAATAAGGTGATGTCACGGAACTCAAGGAAAAGAGAGTTTTAGAAGGTGGGTGTGGGGTCAGGGGCAGTGGCTCGTGCCTGTAATCCCAGCACTTTGGGAGGCTGAGGTGGGCAGATCACTTGAGGTCAGGAGTTCAAGACAAGCCTGGCCAACATGGCAAAACCTTGTCTCTACTCAAAATACAAAAATTAGCTGGGCATGCTAGTGCATCCCTGTAATTCCAGCTACTCAGGAGGCTGAGGCATGAGAATCGCTTGAACCCAGGAGACAGAGGTTGCAACCACTGCACTTCAGTCTGGGTGATGGAGTGACTCTGCCTTAAAATAAATAAATAAATAAATAATAAAATAAAAGAAGGTGGGTGTGGTGGGGATAAGGGAGTTTAATACTATCAATCACAAAGTGAGGTTTGTCCATCAGAAAACACAGCGATCACACCAGCAGAAGCAATCCAAACAGAGTTGTGGAGAGTATTCACTTACAGCATTCCCAGATCTGAACAGGCTTTTCTCTAATTCTTCATTCACCCTGAGGTTTAAATAGCTGAAAATGGCTTAAAGCTTCCCTTGGAATGAAAGAAGAAATGCACTGAGGTCACACATTATTCAGCCAATATAGGTGGGCTTGGTGGAAGGGGATGAGAGACTAGAGGCTTTCCTGGAGCTCATAACATCACACCATTGCTCACTATGTAGTGGCTCTTCCATTGTCAGATGTAGCTAGGCAGGCAGAGTGTTTCAGTGTGTTGGTGCTGCTTACAATGATTGCTGTCTGTTTATGGGTTTGTGGCCAAAAAGACTAATGTGTGGCCAGCCTCCTTCCCATGCTGGGCACATGTGCATATTGATGTGTGCTTGGCAGATGTATTCATGATTTGCACAGCCTGTTGTAATTTTCCTCTTATGTTCACAATCACTCTGTGGGTTTTACTCAAAAATAGCTATATCATTCCTTGGAGTTGTGTTCCAAGACTGCCTCTCTGTGCTATATTTTTTCTCATAATCACCAAAGGTGATTCTTTCATGCTTTATGGTTTCCAAAGCAAGTCCACATTCAATATATTTTATTCCAGACTCACAACAACTTTGTGAGATAGTTGAGTAGTTGTTAATATTATTTCTCTTTTATGTATGAGAAATCCAGCCTCAAGGAAATAAAATAATTTAATGAAATTCAAACAGTTAATATTTGGAAACAATAATAGTAGCTAATTCTGCTACTGCATTTACCCTGTACCAGCACTGTTCTATACAGTCTACATATTAACTTATATTGTAACTTATATAATCCCTTCAATAACCCTGCAACAGAGATGTCATTATTACCATATTTTATAGATGCAAAAACTCTGGCACAAACAAAATACATGCAGTAGAATAGAAGCAAACTCCTAGTTATTTGAATTTGGAGGATAAAAGGAAAGAAGTCCTCCAGGATATGAAGATCCCTAACTTACATTACTAACTGGATGGTGGAAGAGATCTTGACTATTGTCGATAAGGTTGGAAATACAATTATAAGAGAAAGTTGGGGGTAGGGAGGAAAAAGGGAGTTTGGTGTTACTTGTCTAAACTAATGAGTAATATAAGATGGATTCAAATTCAAGTAGTCTTATTTTCAAACCAGCTATACTGTCCTTGATCCTTACTTCCAACTAAACCATAGTATTTTCCATATCGTATGGTCTTGGGCTTAACATAGCAATAAAGTGTTTCATATAGCACTTGCTGCTTGAGGTAATCTACTTTATCTAATTCCCTGAAAGTCACCTCAAATTCTACTTTTTCATTTTCCATATATATCAAGTCCAACAGAAGTGTAATAAGATAAGCAATATCTAATTTATATATATGTATATATTTTTATTATACTTTAAGTTCTAGGATACATGTGCACAATGTGCAGGTTTGTTACATATGTATACATGTGCCATGTTGGTGTGCTGCGCCCATTAACTCGTCATTTACATTAGGCATATCTCTTAATGCTATCTCTCCCCCCTCCCCCCACCCCATGACAGGCCCCAGCATGTGATGTTCCCCTTCCTGTGTCCAAGTGTTCTCATTGTTCAATTCCATCCTATGAGTGAGAACACGTGGTGTTTGGTTTTTTGTCCTTGCGATAGTTTGCTGAGAATGATGGTTTCCAGCTTCATCCATGTCCCTACAAAGGACATGAACTCATCATTTTTTATGGCTGCATAGTATTCCATGGTGTATATGTGCCACATTTTCTTAATCCAGTCTATCATTGTTGGACATTTGGGTTGGTTCCAAGTCTTTGCTATTGTGAGTAGTGCCGCAGCAAACATATGTGTGCAAGTGTCTTTATAGCAGCATGATTTATATTCCTTTGGGTATATACCCAGTAATGGGATCGATAGGTCAAATGGTATTTCTAGTTCTAGATCCCTGACGAATCACCACACTGTCTTCCACAATGGTTGAACTAGTTTACAGTCCCACCAACAGTGTAAAAGTATTCCTATTTCTCCACATCCTCTCCAGCACCTGTTGTTTCCTGACTTTGTAATGATCGCCATTCTAACTGGTGTGAGATGGTATCTCATTGTGGTTTTGATTTGCATTTCTCTGACTGCCAGTGATGGTGAGCATTTTTTCATGTGTCTGTTGGCTGCATAAATGTCTTCTTTTGAGAAGTGTTTGTTCATGTCCTTTGCCCACTTTTTGATGGGGTTGTTTTTTTCTTGTAAATTTGTTTGAGTTCTTTGTAGATTCTGGATATTAGCCCTTTGTCAGATGGATAGATTGCAAAAATTTTCTCCCATTCTGTAGGTTGCCTGTTCACCTGATGGTAGTTTCTTTTGCTGTGCAGAAGCTCTTTAGTTTAATTAGATCCCATCTGTCAATTTTGGCTTTTGTTGCCGCTGCCTTTGGTGTTTTAGACATGAAGTCCTTGCCCATGCCTATGTCGTGAATGGTATTGCCTAGGTTTTCTTCTAGGGTTTTTATGGTTTTAGGTCTAACATTTAAGTCTTTAATCCATCTTGAATTGATTTTTGTATAAGGTGTAAGGAAGGGATCCAGTTTCAGCTTTCTACATATGGCTAGCCAGTTTTCCCAGCACCATTTGTTAAATAGGGAATCCTTTCCCCATTTCTTGTTTTTGTCAGGTTTCACATGGAACCAAAAAAGAGCCTACATTGCCAAGTCAATCCTAAGCAAAAAGAACAAAGCTGGAGGCATCACGCTGCCTGACTTCAAACTATACTACAAGGCTACAGTAACCAAAACAGCAATGGTACTGGTACCAAAACAGAGATATAGACCAATGGAACAGAACAGAGCCCTCAGAAATAATACCACACATCTACAACTCTCTGATCTTTGAACAATATCTAATTTTTAAGACCTTGTTCTTTCCATCAAATGTTTAGTACCACTCAAAGAACTCAAAGTTGCTTGACATGCTGGTTTTGAAATCTGAGGTAGTCTCAGAGCTCAGTCCTATGTGGGTTTTCTGTTTCTCACTTTCTTTCCTTCTCTTTTCTCTTTGATTTGTAGCATTTTCCAGCTTCCACGGTGTAAATACTTACATTATTGCTTATTTCCATCTACCAACATGATGTCTACCACCTTGTGAAATTCCTGAAAGTTTAATTACCAGCTTTAATGCTATCTTAAGCACTTTTTAGATAACACATTTAAAACTCCTGTCAACATCCTTGTAAGGAATATTCCATTTATTAGCAATGTTTTACAGATGAGAAAACTGAGGTATAAAAAGTAACTTGCTCAAAATCAAATGGGTACCAAGTGGCAGATAAGGACTTGGGCATGGGTGTAGCTTTCCCCTGCTCTTTTCTGCTATGCCATACTGCCAGCCTCAGACATGGGATTGACCTTTCAGCTTCATTCTGTCTCTAAAAAAGAAGACAAAACTTCAGCCATTGATTCCAAAGTTCCCTACCTGGTTTTCTAGCCTCCCATCTCTCCATTCCATCTTAAAGGCTACTGACAAAACTCTTTCTAAAGAAAAGAGCTGAACATATAAATCCCCTGCTCAAATGTCTTCAGTTTGCTACTACATATGGGATAAAACACAAATTCCTCATCTGTGTACTCATGTCCTCTGTGATCAACTCTAAATGCCCTTTTTTTAAAATCTTTGTTACGGCTCCCCTGAAAGTTTCATCTGTTTCAAATATACCAAATTAATTGTGATTTCTAACAAGCCATGTGCTCTGTTGCGTTCACTGAATGCTCATCTCTCCATTAAATTCCTACTATCTTTGAAGGTCCTGTGCAAATGCCACTTTCTCTCTTACAGAGAGAAAGATGGATCTTTGTAAGGTCCTCCCACATGCCCCCAGTGGGAATAATTTTTTTCTGCTTCCCAATTGTCCCACTACATGTGGCATGTCATACCTCTATTATAGCACTTACAACAATATGTTTTTATTATAGTTATATTCTACAGAGTGGGAAATATGTCTGTCTACCCTACAATAGAATGAGTCTTTGAGAGCGGGGGCATGATCCATTCCTCTTTATATCTTTCCCACAGATCCTAGGACAGTGTCTTGCTAATAGCAAGAGCTGAATAAATATGCGAATTTCATTGCTACATGGGATCAATGAAAATCTAAGTTTGGTGTAAACTGAGTATCCATTCTCATCTTTTCCAGATCATGGTGTGCTATCCACCCTAGGTCATTCCCTGAGGACAACAGTGTTGGCTTCCTCAGTCAACTAGGGAAGCAGCTTGGGGAAGCAACTAAGACAGTCAACTAAGGAAGCAACAAAACACCTGTACTGTGGCCAAAATGGGGCACATTTGTAGAAGATCAGCAGCTGGCCAGGGGAAGTCCCATTTTAGTTCTGAGTCTTGGTCCTCTCCTCTTCCAATGACCTGAGGTGGTAATGATGCCTTCCACTGCCATCCTCTTCCTGGTCACAGACACAGCCACCTCCAAGACTGCAATTCCATTCTATAAGGTGGGATCTTCCACCTCATGAACTCAAAGCCTAAAATATCTTTGTCCACCCCACCCCTCCTTTGTGTCTCTGCTATCTCACTTTAAAGCCTACAAAAGGAAAACAGACCCATGTGTCCACCCTCCTAAGGTGCACAGTCACCTGAAAAGTCAGTACTCCCTACCTACATGGCAAGATAAGTAGAGTTGATAGAGTGCCTCAAAGGACTCTCAGGCATGATCAAGGTGAGTTTCTGGGACTATTCTGGATAGACCATGAAAGGAAAACAATAGCTCCACTTCAATTGTGCACTCACCAATCCAATTCCCAGCAGGCATCTCTCTGTATTAATATCTCAACAGCAGGACTATTGGTATTTGGGGCTGGGTAATTCTTTGTTGTAGGGTCAATTCCATGCATTATATTAGGTTGGTGCAAAAGTAATAGGATATTTAGCAGCATTCTGAGCCTCTACCCACTAGATGCCTATAGCACCCCCTCCCACAGTTGTTACAACTGAAAATGTCTCCACATCTTGTCAAATATCCCTTGGGTGAAAAAATTTCCCCCAGTTGAGAACCATCAATGTAAGGCTTTCCTGGCACAAATTGCCACATATGTGACCCCTGTAAGGCTGAGATTCCACTGGTCTCAGCTCCAGCCCTCCAACTGGCAGCCCACAATCAGCTACATATCATCTTTGGGATTAGTGTCCATAGTTCAGCCCCTGGCATGTGGATGTTCCTGGATGGCTGCCTCCACCATGGGTGGCAAGGCTGTCAACTGCAATGCTGGACGTAATTCCCAATGGAACAGAAGGTGAGAGGGGTGTGTCTCCAGTAGATGTTTTGTCCAGGTTGGGTACTATTCCTTTGAGAAGTCTCTGTCTCTGGGGCTGGAACTCTGAACCAGAGTCCAGCAATGGGCCCAATGAAGTGGGGCAAATGAGGTCAACCCCGAGGCTCTTTTTCTAATTGGACTGCATTTCTTTGTAGAGAATAGTTTTGAAAGGATTTCATTTTATGGAATCTTACCCTAATTTCAAGCAACACAAGACATCCTCCTCAGCTGCTTTAAGAAAACTCCTCAACAGGCCAATAAAGCATTTGGGTTAGTATATAGCATATATTATTTTATTGTGAAATTCCCATCCTCTTTCAACTACTCACACACACACATACTTTTTTTAACCCAAGTTCTTCTTTTCCTTTTTGAAAGGCTTAATACATGTTTGTAAATGAAAATATCTCATCATTAAATATAAGAAAGTACAGAAAACGTTCACAAATCTCTCAATAACTTGTTTTTCTGTAAAAGGTAACAGGACAAGTTTATATTATATTGGTGCTCAGAACATTTCTTTATGAAGCTTTTCCTTGGTGTTAAATGGCCTAAAGTACCATATGTTTCTTAATAAAAAGCCATGTAAAAACCTAAATTAATAAACTGAACTCAAAGAAAAGTTGCCCCAAGACGGCTCTAACTAAGCCTTTTTATGGGCTTGCCAACAATTTCAAGATTGTTTTAATGAAAAAAATTTATGTTCCTGTCTTTGTGGACCACAGCACACCAATTCCCTCCAACCCCCACCTCATTTACCCCCACTCCACTCCCCAGGCCCAGCCAATACTCCAGTGCCCTACAGAAGAGGTCACTCATACCTTGGCAAGCAGTTCACTAGAAGGTCTGAGCCATCTGGAAGCCCCTTAGTGTGTGCACATGCACACACACACGCACACCCCTTGAGTGTGCGCGTGCACACACACACACATGCACACGTGGCCAAGCAGCCACTTCCAAGTCCTCTCCTGCTGACATTTCCAGGCACCACACTGCTACCTCCATGCCCACTCCTTCCTCTTCTGAGGCCATATCATGCAGAGTAAGCAGAGCTGGCTCTATGGCCCAGAGACTTTTACAGGGAGAATTCCTTGGAGCCCAGCCTAAGGAACCATCAGCATGTTTCCAGATTTCATGTTTCTCAATGTGTTGGAGGGAAGAGAGCATAGCCTTCAGACCAATATTCTTCATTCTAGATTGTGATTGCTTATTTGTTTGCTAATCTATTACTGAAGGGTAAATTCCTTGAAAGTGGGATTGTAATTTGTTGATCAAACGTAGTGCATAGCATAATGCCTGGCTTGTCAATAGGCCTTCAATCTATATACATTAGTTTGATTACTTTCAAACTACAGTTTAGCCATGTACTGGTTATAAGTTAATAATATTTAAATGAATGAATGAAAAAGAATATGTCAAGTAACTGCTACATGTAACTACTATGTGACAGATGTTAATAAAGGATGGTTACTGTCTTAGTCCATTTTTGCTGCTATAACAAAATACCTGAGACTGGGTAATTTATAGGGAACAGAAATTTATTTCTCACAGTTCTGGAAGCTGGGAAGTACAAGATCAAGGCACCAGCAGGCTTGGTATCTGGTGAGAGCCCAGTCTGTGCTTCCAAGATGGTGCCTTGAATGCGACATCTTCTAGGGGGGTAACAAATGCTGTCTCTTCACATTGTGGAAGGGCAGAAAGGGCAAAAGGTCCTGGCTATTTCCCTCCAGGCCTTTAATAAGGCACTAATCCCATCTATGAGGGTGGAACCCTCATGACCTAATCACCCCCAAAAGGCCCCACCTCTTGATACTATTGCATTGGGAGTTAAATTTCAGCATGAATTTTGTGGGGGACACAAACATCCAAACTTAGCAGCCACCTGTATTTTTATTACTATTATTAATGCTACTATGTGCACTTGAGGCAATTTACCCTCTCTAAACTTCCGCTCTTTCATCCATAAAATGTTTTATAATGCATGCTTCCTTACTAGGTTACCATGAGGAGGATTAAGAGGTCCCTAGTAGGTGCTCAATAAAAGGTTGATTCTTCTAGTTCTCTTTTCACAGTAGAAGTAATGACCACTGTGCTCTCTGCCAACCATCTGAGTAGATCACCACAGCTCCCTTGTTCAACATTTGACATAACACTGCTATAACTCTTCAAAAGGAAGATGAAATTCCACAGCAGTCTCCTTCCCCTGTCTTATAGACAGCAGATAGAAGGAATCACCCTGGCTTAGGAGAAATATAGGGCAAATTTATGAAAATGTCTATTAATCATACAGTCACTCTTCTTTTTTCATTTTTTCTTCTGCTGTTTTTTTTAATCTTTCTGACTCTTAATACATTTCTTTTTGCAAAATGCTAGCTTGTTTTTACACAGTTAATGAGAAAAAGAAAGCACTATTAACTCTCTAGTTTTACAAAGACAGCAGGATATTGTTTAAGACTTGGTATCTGAGGGTGAACTTTCCTTGGAGTGGGAGTGAAAATGGAAACATTGGACTACTGTTGGGTGTGGCATCTCTTCCCACCTGTAACTATAACCCTAATAAAACAAGCAAAGACACCTGGGGCTTTTTTTTTTAATCTGTGGGAAGATTTTTGTATCCTGGATTTTTAAAAACATTTTCATCTCTTACAGGTTTGTCATATAGAAAAAAAATGCATGTATGTGCTCTTGGCTGGTCACAGACAGACAGTCAAGATAATGGACAGCAGTCATAAGGATGAAATTCTAGGCCTTTATAGAAAGAACATGCCAGCAATTAGAATGTTGTAATAAAAGAAAGGAGCTGGCTAGAAGGAAGTGAGCTCATCACCCCTGGAAACGTGAAAGCAAAGATTGCATAACCTGATCAGAGGTGCCACCGAAGAAAGTCTCCCTTTGAGTGGGGACTTGAACTAGATGACGTGTAACAAAATTGTAGATTTTTTGCCCCTGTGCTTAATATTATATAAAGTTGTTCTTATTTCTGACTTTCCATAGCTACCCAAACTGAGTGAATGTATATACTTTTTGCTATAATCACACCTAAGGAGCTCAATATCAAGTTGGTTTCTATCTCAACAAATGCCACCTGGCCAGGATGGAAAACGTCTTTCAGACAAGGGACTTTTACAGCTAAGGCCTTATTCTCCTAGCCCCCTTGTCTTGCCTGGCCAAATTTACCTTTTTTTCTTCTCCTTTTATCATCAGACTAGTTTTCTCCCCTCTCTGGTTTTCATCTACGTGAAAAGGTTCTGACCCTTGACTTCTCTTGACTCCAGGTCCCTGCACATGCCCTGATTTTTGTTTGTCTGCTTGGTGTCTGAATTTCTGCTTTTCCTAGATCTTAATTTATATTTGTGCCCAATTCCTAACTACCTGAAAATCGCTATGATGGTTAAGTGACTGAGCTCTGCATTAGGCTGGGTTCAAATTCTGTTTCTTGCTAACTGGCACACTCTGGGCAAGTTGCTTTATTCTGGACAAGTTACTTTATTTTTCTTTATGCTTTGTTTTTCTTAACTATTAAAAAAATTATTATAGTACCTATGTAACGGAGGATTGGCACACAGTCTATGACCAATAAATGTTACCACAATTATGATTTGATGAAGACCCCAATTCAGCCTATATTCTCTGGTCCCAGCTTCCTAATTCTCTCAGTTATGACACATTAACCACTATCCCAATACAGACAAAATCTTAATTTAGGCTTCCCCTTGCTCAACAGAATGAATATGTTCCAGCTAAGTTGGTTATAAACACCTTTTCCACAAACTTAGTCCTATTTTGTCATTAAATTGCATTCTAAAATTGAAAACACAATTTTCTCAAAAACATTTTGGACACTGTATATACTGAAGTTGGACCTCAGAATTCATAACATCTTTTAAAATGAAAAATGATAACTTACCAGCGAGATATTGTCTATATTTGAAACGGCTGTCACAATCACACACTGTTTGCATAGTTACAATGGGGACAAGAGAGCAAGCACAAGACACATGTAGCCCCCAGATTCCATCCATCTATGAGGTACAATCTTTTAGAATGAATGTGTGACTAAATTCATGAATTTGTGAGTTTAGAAGTCTATCCAGCAAAGTGAGATCATTTGTCAGTGTTGCAAAATCACTACTCACTACTATGTTTAGCATTATTATTCTGTCTCAGGACAGCCAAGTTAAAGAGAACCAGATATCATACGAGTCCAGACAAGAGAGCCGTGGAAACGTTTTTGATGAAACAGGCGCAGTGCATTCTTGTTAGCCATTGGCTGTTTCCTGAATATGTCCATCAATCTAAAATTCACCAGACTCCTGGAAATAGGACTTGAACCAAACCTAACTCCAAACCAATCTTCAAATAGAACTGAACCCAAATGTTAATGTTTCACTAAACCATGAACTGAAGCAACTTTCCCTGGGGAAGAAAAAAAATACCTACTAAAGCAGTTTGATTTGAAGCCAAAACTGTATGTTTTATGAAACTATTGAACTGGGACAAAATCAGATCAAAATATTCCCTGAACTGAATTTAAACTAAACTAAATTTTTATTTCTTTCAAACTGAATCCCTGGCTACAAATAAGGATTACTTTAGTGCATATGATATTTCATTTAATCCACATATAGCTTACATACAGCTTTTCTTAGGTAAATTCTCTTCTCAGCATCAATGTTCTTCTTTATACAAAGGTGACAATGATTACTACCTATTTCAGTAGAATTATTTAGGGTATTACATAAAATAAGCAAGTATTTCGGCTGTCATCATCATCATTACAGTCTGATCTACATTGTATTCAGCACACATGGGGTCAACTTTGGGTTTTAAGTCCTCCGATATGTTCACTGGCCACCAGAGGGCAGCAAAAAGGTAAAAACCCTTGCTGGAACTTATGTGGAACTTGTCCTATTTATAAGGACAAGTACTGAGGACTTACTATGTGCCAAACAGTGTTCTAAGCACCTTACATATATTAACACATTTAATCCTTAAAGCAATGCATTGAGGTGACTTCTGTTATTTGCACAGAGCAGATGAGAAAACTGAGGCAGAGAGGTGAAGAAATGTGTCCAAGATCACACAACTAGCAGGTAGCTGAGCCAAGATTTGAACCCAGGCAATCTGGCTACAGAGCCCCCACTCTAAACCTCCAATTGCTATCTGATATTCTGTTTAGAGGATGCTAACCCGGGAGAGGTTCAGATCCTGGCCTTGTGTGGTTCAGATCCTGGCATGGGTGGAACTGCAACCCAGGATGACCTTATAAAGTCTGTCCACAGTCTAGGACCTGGAGTAAAAAGAGTCAAAACTTGAGCCAGAGGACTGTAATGTTGTCAACAGTAGTGTTATGGGATTAGTAAAGGCACAAGCATTAACCAAGTCAATGGGAGAAGGTTCAGCGAGGGGGCAGGAGATGGGATTCAGGTATAAATGTAGGAAAATGGTCAGGACAGTCGCCCTTGACAAAGAAAAAAAAAATTATTCTCGTGGTGGCTTAGTCCAACTGGCTCATCCTTCTGAAGCTGCAGTATGTCCTGGGACTGAAAGAGCCAATACTAGCAAGACCACAGGGAGCTGACTCAGTTCCATTTTCACAGCCATTTCCATCTCCTATTTTTTGTTTATTTTCTTAAATGAAAAAAAAGAAAAAAAAAACCTGTCATTCTGGTCATCATCACAGCCAAGCACCTTTCAGAATAACAGGCCATACTAACCTCCCAACATCTTCATTTCCCAAGCCCTCCTCAACACACTCAGACTCTTTCCTCGCCACTTTACTGAAACTAACCTTACCAAGGTTACCAGTCATCTGAAAAATGCCAAATCCAGCAGCTACTTGTGCATCTTTTCAGATGTGCCTGCAGCATTTGATATTGTCAGCCACTCTGTATTCATGAAATCCTCCTGCCTTGGTTTGAAACTCCTTGATTGGCTATCCTCAATCCTGGATCTACCCCTGCTGCTTGGAAGACCATTTTTTAAAGTCTGCTTAATGACTCCTTTTTTCCACACCTCTTGGCAAAAATAATGCAAAGGCTTCTAACTGGTCCCCCTACCGCCAATCTGGACTCTTGAATCCATCTTCAACATTGCTGCAGAGAGAACTTCTAAAATACTAATCTGATTGTGTTTCTCCTTTGCTTCAAATCATTTGATGGTTGCTGTTTCCCATTTCATGGAAGTTATTTACCATGATATTCAAGATTCCTTTTGGCTTCTTGCCTACTCTTCCATGTGGTTCTAGCAATGCACCTACATGTGCCCTTTTTCTACTCATGCTACTCAGTCATTCAAATTCTCATAGCTTCTCAAGCCTCTTTTCCTTTGCATCTTTCAAATTTTGGCTTAATCATCTCTTTTGCCTTCTATAAAGACTTCCCCGAAATCTTATCCACAGACAGAGATGCGCCAGCACCCAGGAGGCACTGGATGGCTGTGGCTCATTCACACCATAAGCTCCCGTGCCAGTCCCTGACCTCCTTGAGTAAGGGACCATGTGGGATTTGGTATCTGCAGCACCTAACACAGACAGACACTTAAGTTATGTCCTAAGGAGTGAATACATTTTCTTAAGAGAAAACAGGGGAATGATGAAACTGAGATACAAGGACAGATACATTTGTGCTTACAAAATGTGAGATGACTTGAATCAGAATTCTGACTTTGAATATATCTCATTAGTTCTTACAGATTGGAAGGACAGAGGCAATGCTGCAAGCTATATATCATAAGTCAAGTACTAGTCATCATATTGATTTTACTTCATGAATGGGAAGGCAATGAGAATATTAATTAAAACTAAAAGGACAGGTCGAACAGTGGGCCCAGCTCAAGTACCAGTCCAGGCGCAGAGAGCAGCCTGCAGGACTGGCTTTTCTGTCCACCTGCCACTCAGCAGAGCAATCCCTGATAGTTCACCAAGGGGCATAAAATGTACTTTCTGGGTAACAGGGCATTTAGCATATTTGACTAGAATCATGTGGACCAGATTTTTTTGTCTGTTTGCTTTGCTTGCCAAAGGGAGTAGAATCTGCTCATTCTGCCTCACTCCTATCTCCTAACTTGGTAGTAATTTAATAGTCTGAGAAAATGTGTATGTGTAGCTTCCCCAGTTATTTAGTAAAAGTTCAGAGAAACACCACCATTGCTCTAATCTGTTGTCCTAGCAGAGAACTGGGCTACAGACAGAAGAGGCAGAGACACCTCAGGCAGTGCCCTTGAGGCACCTGCTCACCTGCTGAGTCAATTTTTATTTTTTGCTTTGACTCCAAGGGCTATGAGAGGGAGATAAATGTACACTTTCAGCTCTTCCCCAGTCTATTCTCTGACCATAAGATAGGCTTCTCTGATTTGGGGTGAGATGGGAAAGGGAGCAAGGCAATCTTCTATTCTATTACTGTAAGTCGCCAATGCAGAGTATTTCATTCCTTCCCATGGGACTTACCCCCAGTTTCCAGTGCTGCATGGTGATTATGCACATGGACTTGGGGTTCAACTTTTTGGTTTCAAATCCTAGCTCTTCAAGTTATTAGTCATGTGACTTTCAGACAAGTTATTTAACCCCTTGGGTCCTCAGTGCTCTCAATTCTAACACAGGGATAATAACACCTTCCTCAGAGAGTTGCTCTAATGAGAAAATGCCTGTAAAATGCTTGGCACTAAGCCTGAATCAGCACTTTGTAAATGTGAGCTGTTATTATTTAAATTCTTGGTCTAAATTCTTAGAAACTGAATTGGCTTTCAAGAAGCTCCAAAATCAGTCCAAGCTCAGTGTGCCTTCACATCTGGCCTAAAAGCATTTGGAAACCTCAGAATGGCTGCCATGACAGTAATGGCAGAGGACCATGTCAGTTCAGGAGAAAGAGCAGATCTGCTCCCTGTGGCGGAAGGTAATCGCTCTTGCAATCACAAGCAATTTTTGCTACTGTCAGCATTACTGAGCCAATGTTGATCTGGACGAGAAAGCTGGATCACTCTTAGTTTGTTCATATATAAGCCAATCTATCAACAAAGTTCCAAATGCCCCCTCTTCTGAGTGATGAGGTAACAAAGGAGTTGACAGGCCAGGTCATCAGGTCTGAAATCCTGCAACCCACTGCGTACTGCATGCCCAACATCAGATCAAAGTGAAAAATAAATCATGAGAGAATTGAGCCAACTTTCCATGTGCAAGACTAAACATAATTTGATTTTTAAATTTCAGACCAAGTTCTCAGGCTTGACCACTGGAAAAATTCTTTCTGGATTTTCTTCTTTAAAGTCAGAACTAAAAATCATAGAAGAAATAAAGATGTTGTTTTCATAGCCACTCTCTTAGGTGTAATCTCCTTCCTGTAGATGTAAAGTAGACTAGTCAACAGAGGGACACCAGTAGAGAAGAGGAGTAAGGAGAGGTTAATAAAAGCACTTTGGAAATCTTCCCAGATTTTACAACTTCAGCTCTTTTAAAGTAATCTCTTAGGGGAGGTGCTAGAAAACCACTACAAGGGCATTTTCACTAACACAGATCACCCAAAATGAAATGAAGAATGCATTTCAGCAAGAAGAACAATAACAAACCTAGGCCTTCAACCCAAGCCTCAATATCAGTGTGACCGATAGAGACAGTTCATCAGTCAAGATTCTCTCAGAAGCAGAGGGAAAGCATATATATACATACACACATGTGCAGACACAAGCGTCTCTAAATGTATCCTGTGGTTCTGCTTCTCTGAGTCCTGATCAATATATAAACTGATACACACCATGACAGGGATTTGACCTGGAACTTGAAGTCCACAGGGCAGGCAGTTAGGAAGGGAAGATGAATGTAAAGCAGGGGAGAATCCACAAGCATGAGCTAGACCTCTGCAAGGACAGACTGCACCCATGCCAGTCCTTGTCACCTCTGACTCTAGTGGTATGGATGGCTGGGATCCTTCATTATGGAGCTAAACATGTCTACTCTCCCAGGAGTTGAAGAAGCTGAAGGAGGATCGAGGGGACTGTGAAGCAGTTGCAAGCCTAGCTACTACCTCACACCATTGAAGGGAGTCAGCCGATTAGTGACAACATGCTGAGCTATAAAATGGCGACTGCTTCACTTCCCTCCTCCAAATCTCCCACTTCCTCTTGTGGCCCACCCTTTCTGAAAACAGAAAGGGGAATTCTGGGAAGTGTAGTTCAGCTTTGCCACAATGACACTTTATGAAACCACCACAGGTAAATATTAGACCTCTTTGCCCCTTTCTGTGTAACTCCTCTTTGGGGAATGCCTTTGAGTCTAGAATGGTTTCAAAGTCCATAGAATAAAGATTATATTCTTAATTCATCACATCAGTCACAAACTAAAAAATAATTGTTTTAATTTCAAAAGTAATTTGAATATTCAGAACTTTCAGTTGAATTCTCGAGGCCAAGAAAGACCATTATAAAGTCTATAGGCAAAGTTAGTCTATTATATCAAGACCCCCTTAGTCCTATACACGTGCATGCACATAAACACTAATCTGTAGTCCATAAACATCATTCCACAAGTTCTAGTTTCATGTATTTTCAATATTTGGTAAATGTTAGATCTTGGCCGGAATGTTCAGTGTGAAGTGAATCTGGCTGTCCTCGCTGTCCACCTGAGCACCTGTGCCCTTCAGATTGAGAGATCACTTTGCCTGACCACGTCATCTGGAAAGCATCAAACCTCGGCTGCTCGGCTGCTCTTTAAAGTTATGTGTCTCTTAGTTTTATTATAACCACAGAGTATTGGGATCTTAGAGGTGAACAATACCATTTTAACTAACTCTTTAAAATAGAAACAAAAATGTAGGAAGCAATCACATGGCAATATTAAATATTTCTTTCATTATATTTTATAATAATTCTCAAGCACTGGTAATCATAAAAGTCTTCATAATGTGTTTATTGAGACCAGTAATCAATGCAGCATGGAATTTTCAATATAATGCAGGCAGCCCAGGTTTGATGGAACACTGCCCTTTTGCCGGAATATAAACTTGACTCTTTCTTTAAGGCATTGAGGCAGTAAAACACAAGAGAACTTCCTAATGGAAATGAGACCATTCTCATTAAATTAAATGAGAACATTTAATGTGGGTGAAAGTGATTTAAAATTCACACACCTCCTGCAAATATGTTCTTGATTTACTTTTTAAAGAGCAAAATGGGTTTAGTAAATATTGCTAGTTATAATAAATCATAAAACATTTAAACACCGATTTGTCAAATGTAGTTTACATGAACCAGCACTTAGCATTATTTATGCCAGACTGAATGAAATGGCTGATATGTTAGCAGGGTTTTCAGCCAGTTAGGAAACATGCAGTGAGAAAAACATTGTTCTGGGTGGTATGTTGGTTATAGAAAATTACACGACACCACATTATCCCCAAAGTGCTTACCATCTGGATAGGGTACTCAATCTTCAATACATGGCAGAATATGAGACGAGCCTGTCTACACCAGCTCCGTTTCAGTTAAACCAACCAATCAAAATTACCCATTCTTATCTAATTCCGCCCATCACCCATAGCTGGACACCATCCATTAAGACAGCTCCAGCCCTCTAAAACTGTTGACCTGAACCTATCTCATTCCTTCTTGCGCTCTGCCTCTAATACTTAAGTTTTCAGCACGAGATGTCTTGTCTTGGATGGCTTTACAATCTCTTCTGGGACCAGCCCTGTGTTCCACTCTTTAAATATGACTGTTTCTTATAGCTTAGATACGTAGAACTTGAGTCATTCTGTAATGTCCCGATGCAATTCAATTCATACTCTGGGACTGTACCATAATGCAGGCTGATTTGACTAATGCATTGCCTGATCTGCCCCTGTTCTAACAATTTCACAGATTCATAAAGGTGCCATGGGGATTTTCATCTTTCTTCAGAAATTAAGGTAGGTCACAGAGGAAAGGAGAACAGTATGATCAGTGGAAATTTATTCCCCTTGCATGATGATACACTGAAGTTCTCAGATGAGAGGACTTCACCAGGAGAACAGACCAGTTGCAATGTTCAAGTGCTTCCTAAAATTATAAATAATGTCTTCCTCCTTAGCATCAGCACAAATTTGTCATCGTGGGCAGAGCCTGATTTCAACTATCAATGACAAATGCCCTGGTATAGTCCCATACCTCCGAGTTATTTCATAATGAGCAGGATATATACTTTGTTTTATCTGTTACTCTTTCATCTGTTAGCTCTATTGTCGAGAACTCAAGATTGGTGATTTTCATCCAGAGACTTTATGATAAGGGCTTGAATTCTAGGAGAGGAGTTATGTTGTAAGGAGAAGAGGTCAGATATAGTTGTAAAGTTTGAGTTGGTATGCTTAGAGTCAGGAGATTTAAGAGGAAATGTATCCTCTTACATGGAGATTTAGAATTGGGGCAATACCACGTTGTTAAATCATTTTTTTCTGTTAGTGTCCTATGACTTTTTAATAGACATCAAGTCTTTTTAAAAGTATTATTCAATGATAACAGCAGGTCAGCATCTGGTTGGCCAGGATTTGCTAAATCTGAGGGTTTAAGGTTATTTTCTACTGCGGCCTTCTCAACAGGGTGTTTTGTGGGATAGAAAGACCCTGGAACTCTAGGAGTAGGGGAAGAGGTGCAGAACATTAAATTGTTGGAAAAAGAGGACCGAGAATCCAAGCCAGGGGAAGCCTGTTATCCAAAGGAACCCAGCCTCTGTATAAAATGTGTGCTCCACCCATCCCCAGACCTTTGCTCTGCTATATTTTTCATTTCTTTCTCTCTGGTGGCAAATGTATAAATGATTTAACTTATAGGCTGGCCATAGGATCCCTTTTATCCAAGGCTACAAATTTCAATAGGAAACTACATTAATACCTAGGCTTGGTTACAGCCCAGTCAGACTTTCTTTCATGGTCTAGTCTTGAGGATGTATTGTGTTCTCATCCCAAAAATTACACTGTAGCCAACATCTGTGGTGCCTGTTCCACTGCTCCTTGACTCACCTTTGACTTCAGCTGTAGCTCTGGTGAATATCTCCAACTCCCTTTGCACTGCCAGCACCCATCTCAAGAGTGTGCCTGGTTGCTTTACACATTCTAACCCCAGGGCCTTCCCCATTGCCAAGGGGGTTTGAGTGGTATAGGAGCAAAGGCAGCCTGGGAGTACAGAGGAGTTGATGCTCCCCAAGAAAACTCAGCTTCCAATACTTTTGATTTATAGTTCTATATACTTTTTAGAGATCACAGCAGAATCAAATTCCATTTTTTTCTTTCTTCTACCCTGGTCTTCCTCCTGATGTGTCTCACTCCCCACAACTACCTCATATTGTTTTATCTAATTACTTTCCAAATAAACTACCTGCACACAAGTACTAGTCTCATGTTCTGATTTAGGAGAAGCCAAATTGGCGCCCATACTAAGCCATAAATCCTCCCTTTTTCTTTCCCAAAGTGTGTGTGTGTGTGTGTGTGTGTGTGTTTGCACAAAAGAAGCATACACTTCTTAAAAGCTATCATAATATTTTGAAGCAGGACTTCCCTCAAGTTTTAGGGTATGAGAATTTGTCTTTAAAGGAGTAGGGAACATTTGTTTCTTCCCTCGAAGGATTAATTGCTATGGGAATTGCCCTTCTAATCAAAATCTGGAATATATATATATATATATATATATATATCTTATTAGATATTGGCCAACAAGCAACATGGCACTGATTCCTGACAAAAGGGAAGCAGATCAGGTGGGCCTTACAATGCAAAAGCTTACTGCCTGGAGGCAGTTTCTGGAATGCAGCTCAGAGTGTTAACCGCACAGCCTACAAGTCTTGCTTAAAAGAGGAAATGGTATATCTCAGGAGGCTGTAATGTCTTGGATTTATAAGGGCAAATACTAGCAAAGAAGAAGAAGATGCACAGAGTGAGAGCTCTGAAAATATTCAGAGGGTCCCCTTGAGTCTTGGTTGAGTAGTCAGTGTACACACGAGTAGAAATTCCCTGAGACCGGGAAAAGAAATACTGGAACAAAGTAGACCAAACAATCTCTAGGGCTCAGAAAGGAAAGCCATTGTGAAGAAATGTTGTAGTCTACTGAGAATTTGATACAGCCCTCAGAAGTCTTTCACCTTTGTAGTAGAACTGAATTATCCCTAGAAAAAAGGATACTCTAGACCTGACTTAATGGAAATTAAAAGCATGCCACAAGTGGATCAAACTGACCCAAAATAACTGTATATCAGAACAAAACCCAACTCTCCAGAAGAATACAACAAAACAGATCACTCAAAGTGTAAAACTCACAATGTTAGTATCCAATCAAAAATTAACAGACATGCAAAGAAGAAAAGGGAAACTACAATTCAGGGACAATCCAATCATTATAAACAGGCCTAGACATGACCGAGAGGATAGATTAGCACACAGGATCTTTAAAAACTATTATAAATATTAAAAACATTCTTGCCGGGCATGGATTACAATCCCAGCACCTTGGGAGGCCACAGTGGGCAGATCTGGAGGTCAGGAGTTTGAGACCAGCCTGGCCAACACGGTGAAACCCTGTCTCTACTAAAAATACAAAAATTAGCAGGGTATGGTGGTGGGCGCCTGTAATCCCAGCTACTTGGGAGGCCGAGGCAGGAGAACTGCTTGAACCCAGGAGGTTGAGGTTGCAGTGAGGTGAGATTGCGCCACTTGCACTCCAGGCTGGGCAACAGAGCAAGACTCTGTCAAAAAAAAAAAAAAAAAAAAAAAACATTATTGAGAATGTGAATGGAAGTATTAACATTATTGGGAGAGACATAGAAGACATTTACAAATAACAAAATGGAACATGTAGAAATTAAAAGTGCCTGAATTAAAATACACTGGATGAGATTAATATTTGTCTAATATCTTAGACACTGAAGAAGAAAAGATCAATAAACTTGAACAAATAGCAACAGAACCTATACAAATGACACACAGAGAGAAAGAAAAAAGTTGTAGGAGTCTCCATGATATCTATTACAATAGCAAGTGGTCTAATATAGGTATAATGGGATTCTTCAAAGAGGAGAAAAAGATTTTAAAAATTTGAAAAAATCTGAAAAAACAGTTAAAACTGGTCTAAATTTTATAAAAACTATAAACCTATAGGATCAAAAAGATCAATAAATATCACATAAAATAAACATAACAGAAATGAA
Organism: Pan troglodytes; assembly: GCF_028858775.2. Classification (NCBI taxonomy): domain Eukaryota; kingdom Metazoa; phylum Chordata; class Mammalia; order Primates; family Hominidae; genus Pan; species Pan troglodytes. The sequence goes on from NC_072405.2 coordinate 106,111,145, forward strand.
ACTAAGGCACATAGTAAGATTGCTCAAAATCAATGATAAAGAGAAATTTTAAAGACAGCCAGAGGGGGAAAGAGACACGTTAGGTACACGAAACAAAAACATGAATGACATTGTACTTCTCATTAGAATTTTGCACACCAAAGGAGCAGGAAGTGACATCTATAAGGCATTAAAAAAAAAAAACACTCACTAGAATTCTGTACCAAATGAAAATATCTTTCAAAATTGAGGGTGACACAAATATTTTTTTCAGATATCAGACCCTCAATATAAGAGATGTTAAAGGAGGCTTTTCAGGCAGAAGGACAAGGACACCAGATGGAAATTTGTATCTACATAAAGGAATGAAGAGGTCCATAAGTGGTAAATATAGAAATAATATTGCACTTGTTTCCTATTGCTGCTATAACAAATTGCCATAAATTTGACTTACAATAACATAAACTTATTATCTTACAGTTCTGGAGGTCGGAAGTCTGAAGTGAGTCTCAGCTAAAATTAAGGTGTTGACAGAGCTGCATTCTTTTCTGGAGGTCCTAGAAAAGAAATGGTTTTCTTGCATCTTCCAGCTTCCTTGTTCATGTCTTTTTCTATCTTCAATGGCTGATCAAGCCCTTCTCGTGACGTCTTCTCTCTGGTTCTGACGTTTCTGCCCCTCATCATCCCCATTTAAAGGTCTTGTGATTTATATTGGGCTCACCTGAGTTATCTAGGCTACTCTCCCTATTTTGAGGTTAGCTGGTTACCAACCTTAATTCAGTCTTCAAACTTAATTGATTCTTGCCTTGTAATGCAACAATCACAGGTTCTGGGGATTAGGATTTGGAAAGCTTTGGGGTTCACTATTCTACTTCCCATAAATATAAATTTCAAACTTCCCAGTTTTAATCCTTTTAAAAGACAATTCTCTGCTTAAATAAAAAATAATAACAAAATATTGCAGGAAATGCAAACAAAAAGTAACTTCATCTACTTGCAGAATTATTTAAATAAAACAAAAAAGGGAACTTTATAATGGTAAGGAGTACATTTCACAATGAAGATAACAGAGATATGAATATCTTTGCACCCAAAGCCATTCCTGAATACAAAAACAAGACTAGAACTCTTATAACAAATCTAGAAATTTAATAATAAAACAAGAAGGTAAAAGGCAATTCTTCTAAAAGTTAAAAACAAAAAGTTTTAAAACAAAACAATATCATCACTAACAAAAAACTTCTCTTTTAAATCTTGTGTCAAAAAAAGAAAAAAGAAAGAAATCTGAAGGAGATTCTTGGAAGATGACAACAATGTCATCACAGATTTTTGAAAAATCTTTCCAAATCCCCACATTTAAAACAGAAGCAACTAGATAGAAAAAGCAAATTCCACAGACACTATTTATATTAAAAACTGAATGATGAGATGGTCTGTGAACTCCCAAATGCAACCAGGTGAGAGCAAAGCACCAGGAGGCCCACCTGAGAACAGCAGCTGAAATGGAGAATGTTTTTCCTAGTTCAATCGTAGACCAATGCAAGGGGCTCACAGGGAGATTTAAAGGAGTTGGATCAGTCTAAACTCCATATGCTCTCAAAACTGACTTTCCAGGGCTCCCTTCCAGGACAGAATTTTACACTGAGGAAAACCTGTTGGAAGGAGAATCAAAATTGAGCAGAAAAGGGTCACTAGAGATGAAGGCAAGAGAAGATTCAAATAACAATGGGAGAGAAGAATAGTGCCAGGAAATCTCAGAAAGTGAGCCATCATATTTTTTAACACAACGCCCACCCCCCTAAAATGAATGAATGAATTAATTAATTAATGAAAAATAAAGAAGAAAAAAGACAAAAAAGAAAAAGCAATAAGCAAAAAACAGAAGGAGCTCTGTGAAATTTAAAAAGCTAGCCCGAATCATGCCTCCTTCTAGAAAACTAATTTTACATAAAAATGAATGATATAAATATATCAAAACCAAATCCCATACAAAGTTATTAGGGAGAGAATGGGAAGGGGAGAGAGAGACAGTGAAAAAGAGAGAGAAACAAAATGCTGTCTGTATATCAGAAGGACATGCTCAAACCTGGGTTAAAATTGTAATGCGCTATTTCAAAACAGGCTAAGAAACGCCAAGAAAATTATACAAGATATAACACCATATAAATTGTCTTAAATGACATATGATATTTAATGTATAATATAAATAACATAGTAACATATAATAATAATTACACAAGATCAAAGTTAGAATTGAATTATAAAATATCAGACAACAGAAAAAATTTAAAAATAAAACCTCATTGCAGAAATAAAGACGAACCTAAAAGGAAGACAAGAATAAATGAACACAACAGCTAATGCCTTAAGAACAGAAGGTTAGAAAAGAGGAGGAAATTTTTAAAATAGAAAAGAAATGAGGTAAATAGTATTTTAGAAAAAATAAATATGTTGAGGAGAGGCAACACATATCCTGTAATTCAAAACACTTTGCTGAATTTTTTTTTTTTAGATGGAGTCTTGCTCTGTTGCCCAGGCTAGAGTGCAGTGGTGCAATCCCAGCTCACTGCAACCTCCACCTCCCGGGTTCAAGTGATTCTCCTGCCTCAGTCACCCAAGTAGCTGGGATTACTGGCACACACCACCATGCCCAGCTAATTTTTGTATTTTTAGTAGACACGGGGTTTTGCCATGTTGGCCAGGCTGGTCTTGAACTCCCGACCTCAAGTGATCTGCCCGCCTCAGCCTCCCAAAGTGCTGGGATGACAGGTGTGGTTAATTTATTTTAAATTAACACTGACAGAACACATCATGTACCTGAGAATGTGATGACCAACACAAAAATATATTCTAGTCAAATTATTGGACTTTAAATAAAAATAAAAATGCTTCATACTTTTAGGCAAAAACAGCAAGTGACTTATCAAGGCAAAACTATTGTATTATCAACAGATTTTTTTGACAGCAACACTTCATGCCAGAGGAAAATGGAGTGACATATTTTGGATGTTCAAGTAAAGAAAATGTAAGTCAAAGATTTCACATCCAGAAAAATGGACTTTTGTGCATGAAATTTATCACTAGCTATTAACAGTACACAAGAACTCAGAGGAGATTGTCCCATGTCCCCTTCTTTATAAATTTAACAGAAAAAATAGCTTCAGACAATGAAAACGAATGGGGAGACATTGCAAAGACTGGTGGTGAGCATTAAGCCTCTAGTTGATTATAGCACTGATGAATAAGGGTTTGAAGAGGGAAAGCATCCAATCTAATGGCAATCTTCTTAGATAATGTATGTACTGCAACTGTTATAATTTCAGTAATTATATTGCTGTGGTATAATAGTTCTTCTGAAACTTTTATGAGTGTAATGTTAGACAAAATAAATGAGTGATTATGGAATATTCTAATTCTATTATCTTCTCTGTCCTTGAGAATTAGGGTTTTCAGTTTGGGAGAACAGAGATGAATAGATGTAATACTGAAAAGTTTTAGAGAAAAAAAAAGGAACACTGAATTGGAATTGGAATTGTCCTATAAATCCACGAGGTGTTGATGGGTTCTGTTTACTGGAAAGATGCCCTTAGTAGCAGTGAGCACTCCCAGCACCTACATGATGATTTTGAAATAGAATTTGTCACTGAAAGAAACCAGAGATGTTTCTAGGAATGGTTGGTTGCAGTTCTGGGGCAGGAAATTCACAAGATGAGCCTAGAACATTTCATTATTCTGGAAAGCAAGGAAGCTATCAAAGACTTCAGGATTGTGTCAAAAGGACCCAGGAGCCAATATGAAGAGACTCTCATTGGCCAAAAATAGAACAACTTCAGCTTTACAGAAGATAATAACTGCAGTTGATTGAAACCCATCAATCAACTATGTTTAAGTCCATGAATTATGATGATTTAAACAGGCTAATTGGTCACTCAGAGGAAGGCAGCAAACCAGGTAAAGTTGGTGAATAAAGGGAAAGATCTGAGGACTTAGCCTGTCTTTCCTATATGACTGGCAGGTAGGAAAATAAAAACCTCTTTGTACAGGTAATAAATGATAAAGAAATGATGAAATTAGATGATCACCATTTGAAGCCCCCAATGAATTAATGGATCTAGGTAAGGAGCATCAATGGCTGCCAGCACCAACAAAAGGAGAGAGAGACAACCCGATGGAAGAACCCACCCTCACTTACACTTCCTGCCAAAGGGACAGAGCACAAGTCTGATCTGGCTGCCAATCTGGAGAAAACGCAAGGGTCAGAGAGGCAAGCCTGTGGATTAAAGAGTGTGAAAGACACGAAGTTTTTTTAAATGAGAAACACTAAGATCTCTAGACTGCATATGGGTGATAAACTGCGAAGATATTCAAGGAGGTGAAAAACTCCAAATAAATTCTGAACACTGTCTAAAAATAATAATAATAATAATAAATAATAATAAAAATATGCATCAAAGCAGCTAAAAGTGTTCACAGGAAAATGCATAGTCCACAGTACTTATACTAACAAGAAAGAATTTTTTTAATGGATTAAGAATCCAAATCAAGAAATTATTTAATGAAAGTAAGAAAATTAAAGTTAAAATAATATGTTTTATAAAAACACATACATTTTTAAATTAATATACAAATCCAAAGGCTGAATGAGAAAACCAATAAGCTCAATTAACTGTTTAATAAGCTGATCCAAAAAAGTGAAAGGAGAAATCATAAATATGTAAACAAAATATGATAAAGGAAAATAACTACAAATATAGAAGAAACCAAAAAGTACCATATGCAATGACTTTCTCAACTTTATGTATATGTTAGGAAACCTTAATGAAATGAATACATTTTCTAGCAGAATAAAATTTACTAAGCTAACTGTCTATAGAAGGAAAAAACAATCTAAATAAATCAATTACTATAGAAAAAATGGAGGAAGCTAATAAAGAGCTATTTTCCTTCAAAATCACCAGCCCTAGACAGCTGCATGAGGAGCCTCCATGTCTTCCTAAAAATAATAATAATGATCCTTCAGCTAAACTGTTCCAAACAGAAAAAAAGAAAGCTCCCACTTTTTTATGCATCAAGCATAACATTGGTAAAATCCAACAAAGACTGTACAACAAATCTATAAACCAATCTTACTTATGATTATTGATGCAAATATCAAATAAACATTAGTAAACAGACCCCAGTAGCTCATTAAAAAATACACTACATCTAGTAATGTATTCCAGCAATGTGAAGGTGGTTTAATAATGAGAAAAAAAAATTGTGATCCAATATATTAATAGCTCTAAAGAAAACAATCTTGTGATTTTCTTCACAGATTTTGAAAAGGCATTTGGTAAAATTCAAAACCCATTCTTGACCTTAAAAAATAATTGAAGAAAATTCTTAATTAAATAGAAGATATAAAAATGTTCTTAACATAATAAAAATCTCTCAACACATGAGCCAGAATAATGACTAATGGTAAAGCACAAGAAATATTGCCATTAAAATCTGAAAAAAGACAATGATTTCCACTATGACCACTAATATTTGACTTAATATTGTTTATTGGCATTAGTCAAAGCAATTTTGCCAGATAAAGAAATTAAAGGTATAAAAACTGGAAAAAAAGGAAGTAAAATTCTCACATTTTGCTGGTGACTGAGTGAAAATTAATATCTAACCAAGTCAGAAATAAGGAAGATAAATTTACATTTACAGTAACAGCAAAAAGGAAAAGTACTAGAAAAAACAGCATGAAATGTGAAAGTTTTCTCTTTGAATAAATAGTTTAAATATTCCTGAGGGACATAAAGAAGACTTGAACAAATGACGAGTAATACCATGTTCTTGGAGGGGAAGACTCAACATCATAAAAATGCCAGTTTCTGCTAGATTAATTTATAAATACAACATAATCCCAATAAAACTATCGACACATTTTTTTTTCTGGAACCAGACAAGGTGATTCCAAAGTTTATGCAGTGAAATAAACAAGCAAGAATAGACAGAAAAACTCTGAAAAAGAAAAGTAATAAGGATGTATTACAGAAGAAAAAAACATTATTATAATAAAGTTTATTATTATAGGATCAAGAATTAAAACAGTGTCATACTGGCACTTGAATAGATTACTGCACCACAATAGAAAGCAAAGAAATAAATACAAATCTATAGAGGAATTTAGTTTTTGCCAAAGAGGATATCTCAGTTTTGTAGGGAAAAATTAAGTAAATGGCCAGGGAAGTCAGAGGTACCCATCTCTAAAAACAAACAAAAAACAGTGGATTTACATCACATACATTACTCAAAATAGATTATACAAAGATAAAATAATAAGTATTTTAAATATAAACACTGCAACCGTAAAAGTTCTATAAGAGGGAACATTTTCTTATAACCTTTGAGCAGGAAAGGATTTTCTAGCTATGATATAAAACCCAGAAGCTATAAAAAAATTCATAAGTTTGGCTACCTAGTTTTTTTAACTGCAAAGTAAAAACTATCATATGCAAAGTTCTTTTTTTAAAAAAAGACAAATTAGAAAAAAGTACTATCAATTTATGTTACAAACTGAGGATTAATTTCTCTAAGATACAAATAACTCATAAATTAATTAAAAATACAATATGCCAATAGAAAAATGAGCAAAGAAGCAATTCACAAAAGATACAATTAACTAGTTCTCAAAAAACATGACATTTAATCCACTCATAAGAGACTTGCATATTAAAAATACACCAAGAAATCATGTTTTATGTATCAGATTATCAAATATCAAAAAGTTTGATAACACACTCTATTGATACACATGTGGAGAAATAGGTACACCCATGTATAGCTGGTGAATACAAACTGGTTCAACCTCTGTGGATGCCAATTTGTCAATATTTTACAGTTAGACATCTATACACCCTTTAACTCTGTAATATCACTTCTCAGAATTGGTTCTAAAACACAAACTCACACACTTAAAATGGCTTTATACAGTTTAACCAGCGTAAGTAACCATAAAGTTTGGAAACAGCCTAAATGTCACCAATAGGGGGACAGGTTAATGCATAACCATGCAGCCATTTTAAAAAGATTTAGGAAACTATATATTTATATAAAAATTTTTCCAAGATAAATTGTTAAGTAAAAAAGAAACAAAGATATTTGATCTTTTTGGAAAATGACAAGGTGTACATAGCATTTTACCATTCATGAATGAATGGGTATGGAGGTGAGAGTGTGTGTGTGTGTGTGTCTGTGTGTGTGTGTACACATGAATGTACCTACACACATATACATACATATAAAACATATTATATATGTGCATATGTATATATGAATATATGTATGTTCTTTTTTTCTTGTATGGATAAAATAGTTCTGGATAAGATATCTCCAGAGAGCCATACAAGAAACTATTAAATTGATGCAAATGTAATTGCAGTTTTGGCCATTGAAAGTAATGGCACCAACCTAATGTGTTTGCAGCAACCTAATAACCTAATACAAATTATTTTGATATGTGGAGAGGGAGATTGCAAGGCTAGAGAATAATGGCAGGTAAAAGACTTGTAGTCTTTATACCTGTTGAAATTTAAACTGTGTACATGCACTAACCTACATATATGTGTGTCTGTGTATATAACAATATATATATATTAAATATATAAAGTATATATGTATATGCCTGCATATACATATATATGAAACATACAGAATATGAATAGTAAGTGCTTCTGTTTGGTGTGATTGTTGGTAATTTTACTCTTCTATATTTTCTGGGTTTACTACAATAATGTTACATTATAATTACATAACTATAAATGTCATATTTAAAAGATTACAGGGATCCTGGTATACTAAAATAAAGCTCAATATAAGAATTAGACAACCTGGGTCTCATCCCAGATCCAACAGTTACCAGCTGGGTGCTATCTATCATGTCTTTTAACTTTGCTACCATATATGACAAAATGGGGACAATGCTGGTTTTCCTGTATTCATGGGAAAAATCAAGTGAGAAAATTATCTGAAAGTGTTTATTAATTATAGTACTAAATAATTTTGCAGTAATACTATAGTTAATGATGTAAGAAGCACTGCCGAAGTATTTGATTTCTCTATTTCCTGCTTAAGATTCAAATTGGCCAGTGAGTTGAGCAAAACTAATTAGGGTCTCAAACCGCTACAAGGCAATTGAGTCCTGTTCTCCACTGTAACTTCCATTTGGAAAATAGAAAGCAGAAAGAACAAGTTAGGAAGGTTCTACATGATCACTCTAAAGGAAAAAAATTATCACCCAAGGAGATAGCATTGCCTCTTGTTCTCCTAAAGCCAATAAGCCACATCCAATTCTACCCACTGCATTTTACCAGGACCAATTTGTTTCTGCTGCACAAACAGGTTGCACTATAAATACTGGTGCTTTGGATACATCTGCTTTGTTGTCCATACTCAGAAAAATCTGAATGGACCGAAAGCCAGATCTGGCACTCCCCTGAGAGATTTTCCTCCCCACCCTACACCTAACACACACACGTGCATACACATGTACACACATTTATCTCACTATTTAAAAAATACTATGCATAGGGTTACCGGAGAAGATACTGAAACCACGAAATAATTGTAGTTGTATCAGTAGGAATGGAGGATTGGAGCTCAGCACTGCTTGTAAAACAGTATATTGTTTCAACAAAAACAAGGCCAAAAGATCAAAAACAGTTCCAAATCAGTGTCCAAAAAGCTCTATTTTTAAGCAATGGTTTCAAAAGATTTTTTCCTTTAACATCTGAGGCAACAAACCAGACATGGGTAAGCGCAGCTGGATTCCCCTCACGCTGGCCAACTTGCTGGCTCTCTTACTCTTCCTTTTTTTTTAGGCATCGGGATCTTTCAAAATGTGTAAAGTGAGAACCCTAGCCTTCGTGAGTGCTAGGAAATTCATTCACCAAAGGTCAGGGGCTCACGCACTCCTATCTTTGGCACGGCTCAGCAGAGTGCTGCTCAAGGGCAGTTGCAAAAGGCTAGAAATAAATGAAAAAAAAAAAAAACCCACACATTTAATTGTTTCAAGTTTTTTTTTTTCTTTTAGTTTTTAAATACCATACAGAGCCCTTTAGGATAAATCAGGATGGGGTAAAAAAAAAATTAGCCCCTCTGAAAAAAAATTACTGTGCCTCTTTTTTTCTACCACATAGAGTTACTGAAAGAATTTAATGTAATTATTCCTGGAAAGTATTGAGCACAATGCCTAGGACATCATAAGCATTCAATGAATGGTAGTTGTTATTTTACTTACTATTAGTGGTGCCACAATAAAAATTACTAACTGGCGCATGAACACCTTGAAAGAGTTAATGTTCTTCCTTAAGCACCTACCCTCAGCATCTTAATACCATAGAGACTTGGGTACTATGGAGAATTGAACTCTCCAGATAGCAAGCACTGTGTTGCTTCTTGTCTCAAGTTCAGAAACTCTGCCTCTCAGCATGGACTGTCGATGTGTGCTTCAAAAAAAACATATGCAAGCAGGCCAAAATTATATCTTCTGTCTTGCAGTGAAGGATGCTGATGGGTTGGTATGTTGCGTTCCATTTTTATTAGACCGGCTCTTCTCTTCCTGCATTCCAGCTCATCCCTGAGCGTCAACAGACGGGTGGGCAATGCAGAAGCAGCATGGAACACACTGCTTTCTTTCGGCATCTTAACACTTCTGACAGATGAAAAGAATAAGCCTTAAACTGGCCCATCATTGTAGACTGTGTCTTCAACAGGACATACTTCATTTTTTCCACAAGTACAACCAAATGACCTATTGGTGAATGTTTTAGGGAACAGCTCATAGCAAGAAGAAAACTAAAGGCATATTTGGGTTTATAGAGATACCTAATTTTCCATCCCTGAGAGATGTTCTTCTTTATCTCCATGTATGTTATTCATCAAGGCATCCTGACATTATTTACTGGAAAGTAATGGCACTGTTTACCAGAAAACTAGCTTAATCTGCTACTCATTGTTTTCATCAGTTAAATAAAACTGACCTTTCATCTTTAGCATTGTGCTTCCAACAAAATCTTGCCAAAATCACTAATGATCTGTATTCTTCAGACAGCTGCAAGACATTCTCCATGAGCTAAGGAATGGTGGGATCGTCATCCCATTCAGAGATAGGAGGGACCAGGCTTGCAGGCTATGTTAACAGGCTGTCATTCAAACCAAGCCATTAGGATCCGGAGGAAAGAATAAGTGAAGGTAAAAAGCTTGGAAAATAAAATACCCAAACCTGGTATAGAAATCATAAATTAAAATCCCCTAAATCAAGAGCATCAAATCATTAAGACTGAACTGACAAAGCTGAGGATCAAGGGTAGATTAACAATCAGTTGATAAAATCAAGTTTTATAGAGTTTCACACCATAAAATTAGTATAGATATTACACAGTGGAACATGATTTACCCTAATCAGTGTTCTTTAGTCATCAAGACTAGGCAAAGACCTGCCAGCTGTCCTCTTGTCCATCACGTAGAATGATATCAATACAATACGTAGTTTTATTTTACAGCTCACATTGATAAAGGTGCTTATGTGAACTTAAGTTCAGTCTCAGTTTATCTCTAAAAGACAAAACTTTACCCATTCACAGGTTATAGGGTGGTTATTCTCAGCTTAGATCTAACACCCCAAAACACGCTATCAGCATTCTCACATAGTTCAACCAAATTCCAAAAGTAAACATATTTAAACAGGTAAGTTCTCCAATCTTGAGTTTTTGCCTGATGCTTTTGCTCACCCACCATCCATCGACCCAACCTTCCTGAAGTAACAGTACCTTGATTCTCCTTTGAGAAATCATCTCATCTCACATCTATTCATGTATTTTAATTTGTACTTCAAGTTACATATACAAAAATTTTCAATGCAGTTAACATTTAGAAAAAAAAACTAAATTTGGGCTGTTTAATAGGAGGATAGTTAAAGAAACTATAGGTCAGCCACTTAGTACAGTTTCCTCCTGTTTCATCCATGTTGTCACACATGGTAGTATCTCCTTCTTTTTTTTTTTTTTTTTGAGACAGAGTCTTGTTGGGTCACCCAGACTGGAGTGCGGTGGGGTGATCTCGGCTCACAGCAACCTCCGCCTCACAGGTTCAAGTGATTCTCCTGTCTCAGCCTCCTGAGTAGTTGGGATTACAGGTGCCCACCACCACGCCTGGCTAATTTTTGTATTTTTAGTAGAGACAGGGTTTTGCTATGTTGACCAGGCTAATTTCAAACTCCTGACCTCTAGTGACCTACCTGCCTTAGCCTCCCTAAGTGCTGGGATTACAGGCGTGAGCCACTGTGGTAGTCTCTCCTTTTTAAAGGCTGAATGGTATCCCATTATATGAGTACACACACACACACACACACACACACCACAATTTCTATATCTGCTCATTAGAATATAGAATTCTAGACACTTAGGTTGGATTCATATCTTGGCTGTTGTGAATAAAGCTGGCAGGAACATGGGGGTGCGGATAAATCTATGAGGTGCTGATTTCATTTCCTTTTATTATACACCCAGCAGAGGGATATGCATGTGGTCATATAGTAATTCCATTTTTAAATTATTGTGAAACCTCCATATTGTTTTCCATATGGCTGTACCAATTTACATTCACAGCAGCAGCGCACAAGAATTTCCTTTTCTCCATGCTCTCACCAACACTTATCTCTTGTCTTTTTTGTAATAGCCATCCTAACAGGTGTGAGATATTTCATTATGGGTTTTATTTGCATTTCCCTGATGATAGTTATGTTGAGCACATTTTCATATACCTGTTGGTCATTTTTATGTCTTCTTTACAAAAATGTCTGCTCAGATTATTTGCCCATTTTTAATTTAGTTTCTTGTGTGTGTGTTTGGGTTGGGGGCAGTTGCTATTGAATTGAGTTCTTCATATATTTTTGATATTAACCACTTATCAGTATGTGGTTTGAAAATATTTTCTTCCAGTCTATAGGCCACCTTTTTATTTTATTGATTGTTTTCTTTGCTGTGCAGAAGCTTTTTAGTTTGATCTCCCACTTGATTATCTTTGCCTTTGTTGCCTGAGCTCTGGCACTATATACAAAAAATTATTGCCAAGATCAATATCAACGAGATTTCCCACTATGTTTTCTTCTAGAAGTTTTATGGTTTCAAGTCTTATGTTTAGGTCTTTAGTCCATTTTGAGTTTATTTTTGTGTATAGTGTAAGACAAGTGTTCAATTTCATTATTTTGCATATAGATAGCAGTTTCACAACACCATTTATTGAAGAGACTCACCTTTTCCCATTGTGTCTTCTTCATGGTGGCCTTGCTAAAAAATTAATTAACTATAGATGCTTGAGTTTATTTTGGGGCTATTTTTTTCCATTGGTCTATATGTCTCTTTTTATGCCAGTACATTACTGTTTTAATTTCTATAGCTTTGTAGTATAATTCAAAATCAGAAAGTATGATGTCTCCAACTTTGTTTTTCTTTCTCAAGACTGCTTCAGCTATTTGATGTCTTCTGTGGTTCAACACAAATTTTAGAATGATTTTCTTTTTCTAGTTCTGTGAAAAATGCCATTGGAATTTTAATAGGGATTGCATTGAATCTGTGTATCTGCTTTGGGTAGTATAGACATTTTAACAATATTAATTGTTCTAGTTCACAAATATGGGATATCTTTCCATTTATTTGTGTTTTCAATTTCCTTCATCAATGCTTTAGAGTTTTCAGTATACAGATCTTTCACCTCCTTGATTAAATTTATTCATAAATATTTTATTCTTTTTATAGAATTGTTTTCTTGATTTCTTTTTCAGATAGGTCATTATTGATGTGAAGAAATGCAATTGATTTTTGGATGTTGATTTTATTTCCTGCTACTTTAAAATACTACATGATCTCGTCTATATGTACAATCTTTTAAAGAGCTGAGTACATAGAAACGGAGAGTAGAATGGTGATTACCAGAGGTGGGAAGCGTCAGGAAAGGGAAAGCTGTAAGTCATAGGGTACAAACATGTAGTTATGTAGGATCAATGAGTCTAGAGAACTAATGTACAGCAGGAGGACTAGAGTTAATAATATTGTACTTTATATTAAGAATTTGCAAAGAGAGTAGATTTTATGTTCTCTTACCACACACAGAAATGACGTAACTATGGAAGATTATGGATATGTTAATTTGTTTACTTTTAGTAATCATTTCACTCTCTCCACATATATCAAAACATGCTGTACACCTTAAATATAGACATAAAATATAAAGAAAAAAATTGAGTAACAGAATTTCTTACTTCTTTCAAAATGGTTTGTTACTACATGCACTATAATTTTAGTGCTTTCTAAAAACTTCAACACCATAAACAGTGTGTGATATTATTTGGTGTCAATGTTTAATTTCTACAGAAAATCAACAAAATATTAGCAATTTTCTGCTACAATTTCTGCCAAATGAAGACAATTCTCATTACTGTATTCATATTCATGAATAATCATCAGAATACTAGATATCACCATGCCAAAACTGAATTACATACATTCAATAATGTTATGCCAATATTTTTTCTTAACATTTGTATAGTCTATTCTTCAGCATTTCTATATATATATATATGTCTTCCAAATTAAATTTCAGTGTGGATATTATTATTGCTTATGTGTATTACAGTTTCTTTGCATTTACTAAGCATATCTGATAAATGTTGCCAATTTTTATACTAATTCTCATTCTTCAGTGGGTTTGTCTTATTCCCACTGCAACATTGACAAAATACAGAATAGTAAGTAGTAGAATACTTGAATCTGGTAATTAATTTCACTATTTGGAATAATTAATACAGAAAAAGTTTTACAATATATCTGTAATATCTTTCAGAAGCTTAAATTTTGTACTGAGGTGATTAAATTTCTGATAGGACAATAACACTGCATAATATTCAAATCACACAACTACATACTTGGAGCCACAGAGAGTATGTTCAGTTTAATGAATTCTTCTATTTTGTCTTACAATAAAAGAAATTATAGAGCATCCAAAAAATATTATGCAGAATTGAAAAGAATAGGAGAAATCTATATGTACTAACATGGAACAACCTCCACAATTATCACTAAGGGTAAGAGTAAGCATAGAATAATATGTGTGGCTTAATCTAATTTATGAAAATGTGTTATAAATACAAATGTAAATGCACAAAAATTATCTCAATAGATATTTACTGAATTAATAATGATGATTACCCCTGGCTAGAGGAAGGAGAGGTGAAGGGGAACATTAGTTTAAATTACATTATTCTACATTAATTCTTAAAACTAATAAGATACTATATTATTTGAATTCTATATTATTTAATTTTTATAATGAGCATGATATAAACATGTAAGAGTTTAAAAAATTTCATGAAAATGGTATGAGATCAAAAATAAAGCCTTTTTATAGAAGTGAATTATGTCCTAAAACTTTTGGGAAACACTTTGTTAACAAAAGTAGTGTCTGTTAATGAATTTGTGGGCCTAGCTGTTATATTCTCTTCAGACATAGATAAATGAAAAAAGTGAGTTTTCAGTATGTAACTCACTCATTGATGAAGCAATATAGTATGTCTTTAAACTGCTCAAATAAAGCTGACACCCTCCTTGCTCCAATAACAAGCCCATGCCAAAGTAACTATTGTTTGTTAGTGTAAGATATTTCCTTGCAGATTTACAAGTAAGTACATGAACATGGAAATACGTGTAGTTTAGCTGTATGTTTTGATTCCTCAGGCGAGTTTTCAAGACCTGCTTTCTGGGCCCTCAAACTCCAGGAAACACGTATCAGCCTTTCCAAGTGGTCCTCACACAGCCTCTCTCACATCAAAGAAATAATGTCCTTAATTTTTAACTGTAAACTTTTAATTCTTTTACACTCTGAGTTACATAAAAAACTCAAGGGTCACAAAACTGGTTAGTCCTTTATGGATGGCCCAGACCCTAACTTTGGAATATGGAAACAATTGCCACCTATTCTTGGGACGTCATCCAGAATGAAGAATGAATTGCATTGTTTTGATTATAGATTGTCAAAATTTTAAAAGTAATTAATTTTAATATGTTTTTCCTATATCTAGCCACTTTGCTTAACTATCTTATTGGTTTTAAGAGTTTTCAGTTACTTTTCTTGGATTTTTAATATAAAAAAGTCATTTTGGACATACGTGATAATTCTTCCATTCTTACATGTTTTATTTTTTCTTCTTGTTTTAGTGCATTGGTTAAAATCTCCAGTACAAAGTTTAGAGTCTCAGTGATAATAGACATCCTTGTCTTTTTGCTAACTTAGTTAGAAATGCTTCTAATGTTTGCCCATTAAGTATGATGTTTGTTCTAGATTTATATTAGATGCTCATCAAAAATTTTTTAAAATCTATCTTATTTTTAGATGACTAGAAGTGTTTATGATTTACTGGTGAATAGATTGTATCAAATACCTTTTCAGTATCCCTTGGAGATAATTGAAAGGGTCTTGTTTAATTAGTCTATTTTTTATTATTTGCATAAATTTAATCAGCCTATTAATGTACTAAATTACATGGGCAAAATTTTCTTGCATGGAGTCATCTTTGCAGTCCTTGTATAACTTTACTGAGTCATGTGCTTTATTTTTTTAATAGAGTTGTGTTCTATTTACTGACATTTCCATTTAAAATTTTTGCTTTGTATTTTTAAGTAAGAACAATCTATACTTCCCTTATCTATTGTTTCCCTTTCTAAGTTTTTGAAGTCTGGTAAATGAGTTATATAGGTTACTAATTTTTTATGTACTGGAATAGCTTGTGAATTAGGAACCATTTTCAAATTAAGGTTCAGACATAATTTTAAAGGGTACAAGCCATTGGGCGGCATGGATTTTTATACTTTGTCTATGCAGGGACAGGGGTACCTTTATAATATTTCTAGTTTACCCACGTCTTGAGCTTTCTACTTTCACCGAAAAAAAAAGCCATTGCTTGTATCTATTATATTAACATGGATGTCTGGGCTTCCAATTAGAAGTTTTAACATCCTAAACTAAATACTCTTAAATAGTATATGCCTGATTAGAATACTAATCATGCCTTAACTATAGATTAAAATCAACTCAATAATTATCACAGTGCTTAGGCAGTAAAAGTAAGTTATAGATAACAAGAAAGTATAAGAAAATAGCAATTTCTTAATTTCTTATTAAGTTTCATTCTTATAGAAGGAAAGGTCTTCACCTTGCCTCACCTTCCAACCACTACCACGTTGCCCTACTTCCCTTTATAGAGAAACTTCTCAAGAGCGGACTTCTCTTGTGGCCTTTGATTCCTCACCTCTCCCTCATTCTTTATTTCACCTGGTCTAGCCTCTGCCTCTACCGAGCCTCTGGGATAGCTCTTATTAAAATCACAGTGCAAATATTTGATCTTCCTTCTCCCTCCTTTCTATATATCATTTTACTTTTCAAGTTTTCCACCTAACTTTCTAAGCATTTCTTTTTAGTCTCCTTTGCTGACTCAATCCGTTCTTCATAATTTTAAAATCTGCTCACTTTATTAGCCCATCTTAAATTATTTCATTCACAACTATGTCTTCAATCACCATTTATATACCAATATCCAAATATATATGTCCAATTCTAACTTCTCCAGGCTTCAGACCCTAATACCCAACTGCCTACTTCACATTTCTCTTCAATGTCTCAAAACCAAATCTCAGCATCACGAAATATACCCATGTAACAAACCTGCACATGCTCCCCTTGAATCTAAAACAAAAGTTGAAATTATAAAAAAAGCACTTCAAACTTAGCATACTTCAATTGGAATTTATTATTTTATTCAAAACAAGGTCTTCTCCTAGTGATTTTTATTTTAGTAAAGGGTTCTACTATCTGCTCCCAGCCATTCTAGCCTGAATTCTGGAAGTCATCTTTAACACATTCCCTCCCCCAGGCCATTGTTGACTCTAGTTCCTTGATGTCACTTGACTCTGTCCATTTCTTTACATCTTCATTGCTGCTATTCTAGTCCAAGTCATCATGACCTCTAACCTGAATTCTAGCAATTCACTACTAGTCTTGCCAGGTAACTCAGTCTCTTATGCTTTAAAACTCAGTCTGCTTTATGTAATGCACCACAAACTGCTAATTGTATTCACAATTTATTTTGCCCTTCAAGAAAAGGCTGATTTTATTTGTGACGCTATAAAAATATCACATTTCTCAGCCTCTTGGAGCTAAGTATGGCTTATATGGATAAGTTCTGGCCAGTAAGATGCAGACCAAATAATGTATGAGCCTTCCAGAAAGACCTTTTAAAGAGAAGTGTTCAACTGAAGATGGCACCTCCTTTATCTCTGTCCACTTTGCCCTTCTTGGTGTCTGGAACACAGGTATGTCATCAATGTCCCAAAAGCATTGCTGAGATCCCATACCAGAATTGTCCAGTGGAGCCCATCCTGAATTCCTGACCCACAGAAGCCATGATTGATAATAAAAAAGGATTGCTCTTGTTTTAAGCCATTGTGTTTGGGAGTGATTTGTATACAGCAAGAGAGGACTGGAACATTATTTACTAATTAGGTGGAGGGCTTTTTGAACAGGTGTATGATATTCTATGCTCCCCTTGAGAAGACAGCAATGATGCCATCTGCTCTGGGATTCTCCCAAAAACTTACATGGGGCATTCATTGCCCTCCTTTTTTCCAGGAATCCTCTGTGGAGGAGCAGCCGAGGTGCTGAGCCTTTTCCAGAGACCCACGATGTTTAAGTTCTAGCTGCTTCCTTTCTCATCTCCTCCTTGTTCTCTCTAGTGAAATACGATGCTACTCCCTTTTCATTGAAACCAGCTCTGGGCAGATTCTTTCCAATCTACTGTTAATGAATGAAGTTTGTGCTCTCTTCCTTCGGGTTTGGACTTGATATTTCCAGTCAAAAGACCTTTATCCTCTAGCATTTTGAGTTGAAAGCCATGGCTTTTACAACTCTTGTCTCTGCTATATGTTTACAAAAGTCAATGTAGTAAAAATGGTTAAGATGCTAAATTTTATGGTATGTGTTTTTAACCATAATAATAATAATAATAACAATAAAAAAGTCAACATAGGGATTCAAAAGCCAGGATCTGAAGCGTTTATTCTCTATATATCAAACTTTCCTGAGAACAGTGCATATGGAAAAATAGAGAAGAAAAAATAACTGAAAAACGAAATATGCAATTTACCTGTTACACTCTTTAAGTAAATTAGCATTGAAATTAGAATAAAATTCAAAACATTGAACCTGACCTATAAAAGCCTGCATAACAGGGCCCTGGCTTACCCTAACTTCATCCTGAATCATTCCCCTTCATTCAGAATACTCTAACCACCTTGGATTCCTTTCAGATTTTTTGATATGGCATGCTTTTTCTAGCCTTGGAACACAGTTTCCTCTGCCTATTTCACTCTTCCCCTATATTTCACTTCCTCAGAGATGCCTCCGTGACTCTACTGGACAAGGGAAATGTTGTCCCTGTGAGATGCTTCTTTAGCAATCTTTATTTCTATGCAAGTAAATAATTGACTGTGTAAATAGTGGCTTAAGCTTTACTTCCCTTTCTAATCTATGAGCTTTGTGAGGATAGGGCACTAAGTCTATCCTATTTACCACTGTATCACCAGTGTCTATCACAATACTTTACACAATAGCAAATTAATAACCAGTTATTGAATAAATGAGCACATCTGTGAATGAATTAGTAGGTCACTTTGTAGTTCTTGGATCATACCAGGGGTTGGATTTCAGGATGTCCAAG
The DNA here is from genome assembly GCF_028858775.2 of Pan troglodytes. Classification (NCBI taxonomy): domain Eukaryota; kingdom Metazoa; phylum Chordata; class Mammalia; order Primates; family Hominidae; genus Pan; species Pan troglodytes. Next base: position 106,129,923 of record NC_072405.2, read on the forward strand.
TTCATTCTGACTTTAAAATTACATGTTTTTATGATTGTATTTCCACCTCAGTAAGGATCATTTATCATAAACTTAGCCCATAAATATAACAGTGCAAATTCTGACCCATGTAAAGTTTATATTGTGAAGATGTTCTCACTGGTATTTGCCTTTCCAGATGCTTAGTTGATGCTATGACTGCAAATACAGTAGGAGATTGAATGCACAATTGAGAGGCTCAGACAAGGCAATGTGATAATGAAGATCCAAAGGAGAGGGTGACCTCAATCATGGTCCTCTTGCTATTGGGAAGCATTGATTGTTTGATTGTCCAAGGTATAAAATATTTTAGGCTCTTGTTCATCACAATAAACTGAACATATAAAATAGTGCCTGAAATAGAGTAGTTGTTCAAAAAATATTTGATGAATGAATGAATAATTGAGCGGTCTCTTGCTAATAAGCATGCACATGCAGCCCATTCAAATATGTTTGTAACCAAGCAGGGCATGGTGGTGCATGCCTGTAGTCTCAGCTACTCTGGAAGCCAAGGTGGGAGGATTGCTTGAGCACAGGAGTTTGAGTCCAGCCTGGGGCAACATAACGAGAACTGTCTAAAAAAAACAAAAAACAAACAAAAAAAAGTTTGTAACCAATCAACCTCATCCTACCTACCACTAAGGGGGTGTGATCCATGGGTCTCTCAAAACTAATTTTAGATGCCCTGCTTCAGGTGAAACTGCTTTAAGGAAAATGTACTGACCCAATTGAAAAAGGATTCAATTGAAATTTCAGTTAAGGACTTTGGCAGAATTGCCAGCCATCAAACTGAAAGGGACCCAAGGTGTTTAGGTGTAATATTTGTACCTGGTAAACTTCAGAAGTAGGATCTCTAATGCTGGGCTTTTCAAAATGGGTCACTAACTGCTACAAGAGAATCAAAGTGGAGCAGCACAAATAGGGAAGACGCTGGGAGATTAAATAGCCTAGCATGTCCTCAAATTCTGTCATTTGAAAATGGTCTTAATTGGAGTCTCTTTTTAAAGTGTAATTCCTAAGTGGAGTAATAATACTCTCTGAGTAGCCAGTAGGGAGTGAGCTGGCAATGGGCATTTTTTTCACACAGCTCAAGTAACTAGAGGGACCAAGTGCAAATTCTAACACTCACAATATTACATGGACCATGGCCAATTTTTCATGGATTCGATTCCATAAAAATGAGTTTTGGCAGTTCAGGACAGTAAAATATTGTTTCCTTGTTCTTAAAGGAGATTAATTCTGGGGAAAACTTCTTTTCTTCTCCCACCAGCCTCCTTAAATTTCAACCTCTCACATGCCCAATGAAGAAATGCTTATATAGATTTGTGCTGAACCTCAGGGGTCAGAGTTCCCTTAATTTCATTATTCTAATGGGGTGACAATGAGCAACCTTGTTCTTGAGTGAAAAGTTCAGGTTTTCTGAGATTTGCTGATCCATGATAATAATTACCTAGCATCCCAGACAGAGCTGGTGCCAGAAATTGGATAAATTCCAGAAGGCTGCTTGGAGGCTTTCTAATCCTAGTCCTAGCCTCAGTGGGCACCTATGGGCTCTAAGAATGAAAGCAAGCAAAGAAGTCCAACTGCTCTTCCTGGAGAAAAGAGAAATGTTTCCATAGGAGAGAAGCTGAGGTCCTAGGACACAGACTACATGGATATGAACAAAACAAAGAGATCCCAAATACTAAAAAGGAAGCAAAAAGGGAAAGGATAAGTAATACTCAAGTCAAATTTCTCTGAAATAGAGCACTAGAAAAAAAAGAGTATGGTGATTCCCCAAGGATCTAGAACCAGCAATACCATTTGACCCAGCAATCCCATTACTGGGCATATACCCAAAGGATTATAAATCATTCTACTATAAAAGCACATCCACACATATGTTTATTGCAGCACTATTTACAATAGCAAAGACTTGGAACCAACCCAAATGCCCATCAACGATAGACTGGATAAAGAAAATGTGGCACAGATACACCATGGAATACTACGCAGCCATGAAAAAGAATAAGTTCATGTCCTTTGCAGGAACATGGATGAAGCTGGAAGCCATCATTCTCAGCAAAATAACACAAAAACAGAAAACCAAACACTGCATGTTCTCACTCGTAAACGGGAGTCGAACAATGAGAACACATGGACACAGGGAGGGGAACATCACACACTGGGGCCTGTTGAGGGGGTGGGGGACTAGGCGAGGGAGAGCATTAGGACAAATACCTAATGCATGTAGGACTTAAAACCTAGATGATGGGTTGATAAGTGCAGCAAACCACCATGGCACATGTATACCTATGTAACAAACCTGCACGTTCTGCACATGTATCCCAAAACTTAAAGTAAAATTAAAAAAAAAAAAGAAAGAAAAGAAAAGAAAAAGGACAGATGGTCCAAGTGTAACTGGATGAAAAAAAAGTTACTGGGATCCAGAAAAGTCTCTCAGAGAAAGAGGCATTTTCTCACAGGCAGTAAAATGATTCCTCCAGGGAGGGACAGAATCCAGGAAACTATTGTAATTCTAAGCCACAAGTAGCAAGCTCATAGTAAAAACAAGCAGAAAATTGCCCGACGAATGCTAGGAGAGCTGTATTAAGTATACAACAACAACAACAAAAAAATCAGGCCGGGCGCGGTGGCTCACACCTGTAATCCCAGCACTTTGAGAGGCTGAGGCGGGCGAAGCACCTGAGGTCAGGAGTTGAAAACCAGCCTGACCAACATGGAGAAACCCCGTCTCTACTAAAAATACAAAATTACCCGGGCATGGTGGTGCATGCCTGTAATCCCAGCTACTTGGGAGGCTGAGGCAGGAGAATTGCTTGAACCTGGGAGGCGGAGGTTGCGGTGAGCTGAGATTGTGCCATTGCACTACACCAGCCTAGGCAACAAGAGTGAAACTCATCTCAAAAAAAAAAAAAAAAAAGAAAAGAAGAAAATCTGGACAGATTTGAGAAGGGAAGGCCGGGAAAACCAGTGAAGAATACTTAAAGTATGATTTGTGAGTTTCAAGGCATACAATCATTGTAAGAGCTAAAAGTATTGCCTAGACTCTAAGGAGACCTGCCCTAGAAAGTCATGGAATTGGGCTCCAAGGAAAGCACATTGGAGATGAGCCACAGTGAAGGGGTACCAGGAAGAATAATAGTAAGTCAACCTAGACCTGGGTTCAATGCCTGTCTCATGGTCAGAAGAGTATCTCCTGTCACTCCTGTACTCAGAGGCCTCCTAAAGCTCTCATTTCACTTAGAGTAGAAGTCAACTCCTCAGATCAGACCACACCCTCTTAGACCTGTCCCACCCCTTCGCTCTCTGCTTTATCTCCTACCACTCTCTTCCCTTGCACACTCCACTCCTACCATACCAGTCTCCTTGTGCTCCGGCACACTCTCCTTGCAGGGTTGGGCTCTTTTTGTGCCCCGCTTCCTGGAATACTCTTCCCTAGATGTGTGCAAAGCTCTTCCTTATTTCCTGGAGACCTCTTCTTCTATGCTTCCTTTTCAGCCAGGCCTTCCCTGACCACCCTATTTTGAAGTGTGACAGGCCCACCCAACCCCTAGGCACTTCCTCCATACCTCTCTGCTTTTACTTTTCTTCCTGGCACTTTTCATGATCTGATAGACATATGCTTTAGCAATGTGTGTTTTTTGTCCGTCTCCCTCCAGTGGAATGGACGCTCTTTGAGGGCAGGGTTATTTGCCTCTTTGCTCTGTAAATTATCCAGGGCAAAAAAAAATGCTGGCACTTAGTAGATGCTCAAAATATACTTGTCAACTATATTGAAAGATTTTTTTTAATAATGAAAGCTTTTAGCAAGCCTGGGACTGATTCATGCCATAGCTTTCTATATGGGAGACATCATCTAACAAAATCTAAAGAATTTTACTAGAAAAACAAACAAATGTGTGGGACTAAATGCAAAGCACAAGTAAAAGCAAGAAAACTGTTCTCTCCCAGCCCATAGCTCTAGCCCTGTATCTACTGGAGAAGAAAAAGGATTAGCTGTTAGAACCTCAACTAAGCTTTGCCAGAGGAAGAGGGAAAGAGCAGATGGGAAGAAAATATTGGAGGCATACTCCAGTGTTGCAGAGAAAGACGCAATAGAAAGAAAGCCTCCTCGAGATCTGAAATATTCAAACCTCGAGGAAAACAAAAGGATGCATGAGTTACTAATCATTGAAACCATGTTATCGGTAGATGAGGAATGTATTATATTAATCTGCCTACTTTTATATATATTTGAAATTTTCCATTAAAAATGAGTTTTTTAAAAAAGTAGAGGAGGGTAGTGCCCTGAGAAGCACCTGGCAGAGAGGTACTGGGAGTCACCAACCTCCCATGGACATAATCTCCAGGAGCAAGGACAACAGCTCCAATTCATGAATCTGCTGAGGATGATTCTCCAGCTGAACAAATGTGGGCACAGAGACACCTTTCATCTAAAAAATCCCCGCGAAGCAGCCAGGGTGGCTCAAAGGAGAGAATGGATGCCATGTTGCTACTCATGGACCTCAGTAGATAGTGCTGACCTAGGGTGCCAGAAACTGGATCTCAAAGGAAGCTGATAGACAAAAAGATTGGAACATTGCTTAAGACAACAACAAAAGCAAAAACAAAGCACACCTCACATAAGATATGCTGCCTGGGGCTAGTTTCTAAACTTTGTAAAGAGTCATTATGGCTCAAAGGCTACTCTCTGAGAGAAGAGACAATGCTCATTGGTAAAAGACCCTTTGCTCCATATAGTCCTTGCTCTCTTAGGAGAGAGTCCCTTCTATGAAATGGATCATGGATTCTGGACAACTGACATAGTCTAACTGCCTCTGAAGGAACTGAAACCATGTTTTGTTTGTTTGTTTGTTTTTGTTTCTCCAGCAACATTCCTTCTCTTAGACGGCCATTGGTACTTGGCTCTAGCAACATAATTCTACCTGGAATAACTGATAAGGGCTAGGAATTACTTTGTTTCCTGAATATGGTGGGTACGAGGCCCCTACTGTGATTAACTTGCCTGTCTTTGAATTCTTTTCATAGGAGAGCAATTTACAGAATTGGCATTGAACTGGGTCAGCTTCATAGGTCCTAAAGGAACTCTGCCCACTGCAGGGAGAGATACTCAGCCCAGGCGGCATCTGCTGAAAGAATTCCAGCTGCCCCTGTCCACTCTGCAAAGAAGAGCCCCTCGACAGCAGAATAAAAAATCAGACAAGGGTGAGTTTTAGACTTAAATTGCTTTTAACTAATCAGGGCAAGATCATTTGATGTTGCTCTTAATTCCATTAGACTTGAAAGTTTGGGGTCTTTACCTTGCAAAAAGAATTAATTTGAGGGCCTTCATTATTTCCAGGCCAATTGATAATAAGAGCTTTTAAAAATCAAGCTTAGAATGCTTCTATTGTATTGGCATTTTATTACTAACGTGTATTCATGCATTTTAATATTGAAGCGTCTTAATGTTTCACTTATCCTGTGGCAGAATCTCTAATTGTCTATATTTTACACATGGCTGGATATAGGTTGGGATTGGAATAGGTAATATGTTTTTGGCCTTAAGGACAATGTGGCATCAAAGTGTATTTTTGTAATGCTCTGTTCTGACTCATCTCAGAGCTTTCTGAGGTAAAAATCCTCACTGCTTTCTAGATGTCCCTCAAAGGAAGGGTGTGGCCTCTCATGGGTAAGAAGGACTAACTTGATCAATTACCTGACTCCTCTCTCAAAGGGAAAGCCACACTCTTATCTTAATCATACACTCAATAGGCAAACTCAATGGATAAAGGGAATTAAAACCCGGGGAACCATGGAGGGAAAAGCCCATTTCCCCCCTTTTATTTCAATGAAAAGGGATTTCTCTAGTCATTCCTGGCCTCCCTTCTCCTCCTCCCCATGGAGATGGTGTGAAATACCTGGCCAGTGACACCCAGTCAGTAGCTACAGCTATCATTCCACAATTCTTCACCAGTGGAGCTCATCTCCCAAAGGTCTAAACACAGGAAATTTTCTCTCTTTCTCCTTCTCTCCGTTCCAGGGGAGGCAATAACCTGGCTAACAGTGTTTGCTCTGCAGATTCAAACTTTCCTTCCGATAGGTTTTTCCAAGGTCTAGATAGTAAATTAGAAAGACTGTTTATGATCCTAAGCTACATCCACTAACATAGCCTTTATCAGTAATAAGGGTCCTTGTTTATTACTCTGTCTTTCTTTTTATTTCTCTAGTGGTTAAAATCTCAGGCAGAGAAGGGTGTGTTACATCAGCACTCAGAGTTCTTTGAGAATTTGCTTGAAATAATTCATATAAAGCTCTTATATTGGTGTCTGGGTACAATATGAGTGCTCAAACACTCTGGCAATGCCGCCAATGACCTCCCATGTAGTAGGTTTCCATGTGGCATGGGCCCTCAGCCTTCATGTGTTACTTTACTACTTCTTGCTTTGTTTTCCAGTTATCTGTATTTGTGTCATTAGGGGTTATAACTGTCGAGGTCAGAGATCACATCTTCATCATCTTTGCATTATCTGAAGCACCAACCATAATGCCTTGTATGAAGAGCATGCTCAATAAATAATTACTTTAAAACTAGATGATCAGAGGGCAGTCCAATGTTTACTAACTATTCACCCTAGAATTCCATATTTAAATAACCTCATAAAATAGGTCAGCCATTCTTTTGAATCCAACTGGAGTTTGTTCTTAGACAAATTCTCAACAAGAGAAAAATATGCAGCTTATCACATGGGTCACCTAATCACAGAAAATAAAATCAAGACTCAGTGGAACTGACATAGTTGTTTTCTCCAGGGAAGCTTAAAGCACTTTACAGTCTGCACAACATCTAGACTCAGAGCAGTCCTGGGAGTAGCTGGATGATCCCTCACAGCTACCTAAACACTGTGTATACAATGCATTTCCCCCTTTGAAATCCTTTTTTTGGTGCTAGAAACTATGTAGATGCTTAATAAATATTATTATGAAAAACAATAATATTTATTTGAGGTCCCATGGTGAAGCTAAGAAACTGAGCCCAGCTAAGGGTCATATGAGAATCCACAGTCTCCCTCAGCAAAGCAGGAGAACTTTGTGACTACACACCTACTATGCCAGGCAGTCAACAAGATTTTTTAAGTGTTACTCAGACAGGTAAGCCTCTACCACAAACCAAAGAAGAAATAAATACATAAAATACTGAGGCAGATATGATTCTTGGCCTTAAGTTGCTCTCTATCGAAAGGAAACAAACTCTTCCAAAAATAACACCATATACCACCAAATATGTACAGGTGTATAAAGCCACTTGGTTGTATATAGCTACAAGATTACATAATGAAGAGAGTTCCCAGGGCCAAAACAGATGTGTTTAATCTTCACTTTGCTTTTATTTGTCTGATTAGTACAGTTGTTTCCATTGTAGTTGTTCCATTTACAGCTATGTAGTCTGGGGTTTACTCTCTTTTGGCCTTGGTGTTACTATCTGGAAAATGAGGTTTTAAAAAGTACTAATTTGATAACACTATGAGAATTAAATAAAATAGTTTATATAAAATGCTCAGCACAGTATTTGTTATATAGGAAGCTCTCAAAATTACTATTACTATTGTCTATCTTCTTGCATGTGTCATAAGACTAAATTTGTGTATCCTAGTTTATTTCAGTTTTTGCATTCTGATTATAAAAGTCTTACATAGTCACTGCAGAAATCTTAATAAATGCAGAAAAATATAGTTGGGAAAATAAATCTCATCCATAATTCTAACACCCGCAGGTAAAAACTATTAGCATCGCAATAAATTTCTATTTTCTAAAGGCAGGAATCATATTGGTTTCATCTGTGTAAAGTACCTGGCATGTAGTAGGTACTCACTGAGTGGATGTTGAAAGATCTCACAGTCAGGAACAAGTGTATGACAATAAAACTATATTTATATACTGTATAAGTAAAAGGGAAACATTCTAAAGGATAATCCCTGGGCTCCTTTCAAAGTAAAAAATCAGAATTAATGGAAAATAAAAAGACAGATTCCCTAGGTTATACATAGGATACCCACTAAGCCCCACAACCCAAATGTTGGTAAGCATAATGCAATACTTGCTTGCTCTGCATAAACTGCACTAATTTGCTGTCCTCTGTGTGATGATTCTTATTATGTTCCTATTTTTTCCTTTTAGTCCTAAATTCTATTACACTGATAGACTGAAAATTACATAAGAGCAGGCATTTGTGGTCTTCTCATCCTCTTGGATTCCCCATTATCTCCTAGTCCCAGACTCTGCACTCAGTGGTCACACCCTACATTTTATGGACTGATAAGCTAAGTTAGCATCTATTCCAGATCACTGACTTATCCCGACCAGGTAGGGACAATTTTATCTAAATCTCTCAGACCGTAGGGACAGCCCAGTTGGTCATTAGTTGTTCCTACTTAGTCTCTTGCATCATATCAAAGGCATTTATTGAGAAACTGGGCCACTCAGCACCTCAGGTTGAGTTCCCAAAACTCTTCTTTGCTGGTCCCAAGTGATTCTTCTATAGCAACCTCTTTCATGATCAAGGTAGCATAGAAAGAATGTGGCTTTCAGAGTCCCACTGCCTCAGTTCAAGTCCAGCATCCACTGCCTACTACCCAATGTTGAGCAAAATACTTTACCCTCTGAGCCTGTTTTCTCATACGTCTGGCACATGGCAAGCATTAAATAAATATAAATTACCAATATTAGCAATAGTAGAAGTAGTAATCAAATGAAACCTACTGACTAGTAACCTAGCAATATCCCAGTCTGAGTACTGCCATGAATCAAAGGTTGCATGCATGCAATCCAAACCTCTATGGGTCACATTTCTTTCTTTTTTTTTTTCTTTCTTTAAAGAATTTCTCCAGGATATTTATTTTTATCTGTAGATTTTATAACTTCTTGATGGCCCTGATTTTCTTTAAGAATCATCTTCTTGTCTCTGAAAAACTCTTAAATCCTTTTTTTTTTAGTTTTTTTTTTATTATTATTATACTTTAAGTTCTAGGGTACATGTGCACAACGTGCAGTTTTGTTACATAGGTATACATGTGCCATGTTGGTTTGCTGCACCCATTAACTCGTCATTTACATTAGGTATTTCTCCTAATGCTATCCCTCCACCAGCCCCCTACCACATGACAGGCCCCAGTGTACGATGCTCCACTCCCTGTGCCCAAGTGTTCTCATTGTTCAATTCCCACCTATGAGTTATAACAAGCAGTGTTTGGTTTTCTGTCCTTGTGATAGTTTGCTCAGAATGATCGTTTCCAGCTTCATCCATGTACCTGCAAAGGATGTGAACTCATCCTTTTTATGGCTGCATAGTATTCCATGGTGTACAGGTGCCACATTTTCTTAATCCAGTCTGTCATTGATGGACATTTGGTTTGGTTCTAAGTCTTCGCTATGGTGAATAGTGCCACAATAAACATAAATGTGCATGTGTCTTTATAGTAGCATGATTTATAATCCTTTGGGTTTATACCCATTAATGGGATTGATGAGTCAAATGGTATTTCCAGTTCTAGATCCTTGAGGAATCATCACGCTGTCTTCCACAATAGGTGAACTAATTTATACTCCCACCAACAGTGTAAAAGTGTTCCTATTTCTCCATGTCCTCCCCAGCATCTGTTGTTTCCTGACTTTTTAATGATTGCCATTCTAACTGGTGTGAGATGGTATCTCATTGTGGTTTTGATTTGCATTTCTCTGATGACCAGTGGTGATGAGCATTTTTTCATGTGTCTGTTGGCTGCATAAATGTCTTCTTTTGAGAAGTGTCTGTTCATATCCATTGTCCACTTTTTGATGGGGTTGTTTTTTTTTTTCTTGAAAATTTGTTTAAGTTCTTTGTAGATTCTGGATATTAGCCCTTTGTTAGATGGGTAGATTGCAGAAATTTTCTCCCGTTCTGTAGGTTGCCTGTTCACTCTGATGGTAGTTTCTTTTGCTGTGCAGAAGCTCTTGAGTTTAATTAGATCCCATTTGTATATTTTGGCTTTTGTTGCCATTGTTTTTGGTGTTTTAGTCATGAAGTCCTTGCCCATGCCTAAGTCCTGAATGGTATTGCCTAGGTTTCCTTCTAGGGTTTTTATGGTTTCAGGTCTAACATTTAAGTCTTTAATCCATCTTGAATTAATTTTTGTATTAGGTGTAAGGAAAGGACCCAGTTTCAGCTTCCCACATATGGCTAGCCAGTTTTCCCAGCACCATTTATTAAATAGGGAATCCTTTCCCCATTGCTTGTTTTTGTCAGGTTTATCAAAGATCAGATGGTTGTAGATGTGTGGTGTTATTTCTGAGGCCTCTGTTTTGTTCCATTCGTCTATATTTCTGTTTTGGTACCAGTACCACGCTGTTTTGGTTACTGTAGCCTTGTAGTATAGTTTGAAGTCAGGTAGCATGATGCCTCCAGCTTTGTTCTTTTTGCTTAGGACTATCTTGGCAATGCGGGCTCTTTTTTGGGTCCATATGAACTTTAAAGTAGTTTTTTCCAATTCTGTGAAGAAAGTCAGTGGTAGCTTAACAGGGATGGCATTGAATCCATAAATTACCTTGGGCAACATGGCCATTTTCATGATATTGATTCTTCCTATCCACGAGCATGGAATGTTCTTCCATTTGTTTGTGTCCTCTTTCATTTCGCTGCACAGTGGTTTGTAGTTCTCCTTGAAGAGGTCCTTCACATCCCTTGTAAGTTGGATTCCTAGGTATTTTATTCTCTTTGAAGCAATTGTTAATGGGAGTTCACTCATGATTTGGCTCTCTGTTCGTCTGTTATTGTTGTATAAGAATGCTTGTGATTTTTGCCCATTGATTTTGTATCCTGAGCTTAAGGAGATTTGGGGCTAAGATGATGGGGTTTTCTAGATATACAATCATGTCATCTGCAAACAGGGACAATTTGACTTCCTCTTTTCCTAATTGAATACACTTTATTTCTTTCTCCTGATTGCCCTGGCCAGAACTTCCAACACTATGTTGAATAGGAGTGGTGAGAGAGGGCATCCCTGTCTTGTGCCAGTTTTCAAAGGGAATGCTTCCAGTTTTTGCCCATTCAGTATGATATTGGCTCTGGGTTTGTCATAAAAAGCTCTTACTATTTTGAGATACGTTCCATCAATACCTAGTTTATTGAGAGTTTTTAGCATGAAGGGCTGCTGAATTTTGACAAAGGCCTTTTCTGCATCTATTGAGATAATCATGTGGTTTCTGTCGTTGGTTGTGTTTATGTGATGGATCACGTTTATTGATTTTCATATGTTGAACCAGCCTTGCATCCCAGGGATGAAGCTGACTTGATCATGGTGGATAAGCTTTTTGATGTGCTGCTGGATTTGGCTTGCCAGTATTTTACTGAGGATTTTCGCATTGATGTTCATCAGGGATATTGGCCTAAAAACTCTTCTTTTTGTTGTGTCTCTGCCAGGCTTTGGTATCAGATGATTCTGACTTCATAAAGTGAGTTAGGGATGATTCCCTCTTTTTCTATTGATTGGAATAGTTTCAGAAGGTATGGTACCAGCTCCTCTTTGTACCTCTGGTAGAAGTCGGCTGTGAATCCATCTGGTCCTGGACTTCTATTGGTTGGTATGCTATTAATTATTGCCTCAATTTCAGAGCCTGTTATTGGTCTATTCAGAGATTCCACTTCTTCCTGGTTTAGTCTTGGGATGGTGTATGTGTCCAGGAATTCATCCATTTCTTCTAGATTTTCTAGTTTATTTGCATAGAGGTGTTTATAATATTTCCTGATGGTAGTTTGTATTTCTGTGGGATCAGTTGTGATATCCCCTTTATCATTTTTTATTGCATCTATTTGATTCTTCTCTTTTTTCTTATTAGTCTTGATAGCGGTCTATCAATTTTGTTGATCTTTTCAAAAAACCAGCTCCTGGATTCATTGATTTTTGAAGGGTTTTTTGTGTCTCTATCTCCTTCAGTTCTGCTCTGATCTTAGTTATTTCTTGTCTTCTGCTAGCTTTTCAATGTCTTTGCTCTTGCTTCTCTAGTTCTTTTAATCGTGATGCTAGGGTGTCGATTTTAGATCTTTCCTGCTTTCTCTTGTGGGCATTTAGTGCTATAAATTTCCCTCTACACACTACTTTAAATGTGTCCCAGAGATTCTGGTACATTGTGTCTTTGTTCTCATTGGTTTCAAAGAACATCTTTATTTCTGCCTTCATTTCGTTATTATACCCAGTAGTCATTCAGGAGCAGGTTGTTCAGTTTCCATTTAGTTGTGCAGTTTTGAGTGAGTTTCTTAGCCCTGAGTTCTAATTTGATTGCACTGTGGTCTGAGAGACACTTTGCTGTGATTTCTGTTCTTTTACATTTGCTGAGGAGTGCTTTACTTCCAACTATGTGGTCAATTTTGGAATAAGTGTGATGTGGTGCTGAGAAGAATGTATATTCTGTTGATTTGGGGTGGAGGGTTCTGTAGATGTCTATTAGGTCCGCTTCGTGCAGAGCTGAGTTTACCTCCTGGATATTCTTGTTAACCTTCTGTCTCATTGATCTGTCTACTATTGACAGTGGGGTGTTAAAGTCTCCCATTATTATTGTGTGGGAGTCTAAGTCCCTTTGTAGGTCTCTAAGGACTTGCTTTATGAATCTGGGTGGTCCTGTATTGGGTGCATATATATTTAGGATAGTTAGCTCTTCTTGTTGAATTGACCCCTTTACCATTATGTAATGGGGCCTTCTTTGTCTCTTTTGATCTTTGTTGGTTTAAAGTCTGTTTTATCAGAGACTAGGATTGCAATCCCTGCTTTCTTTTGCTTTCCATTTGCTTGGTAGATCTTCCTCCATCCCTTTGTTTTGAGCCTATGTGTGTTTCTGCAGGTGAAATGGGTGTCCTGAATATAGCACCCTGATGGGTCTTGACTCTATATCATGTTTGCCAGTCTGTGTCTTTTAATTGGGACATTGAGCCCATTTACATTTAAGGTTAATGTTGTTATGTGTTAATTTGATGCTGTCATTATGATGTTAGCTGGTTATTTTGCCCATTAATTGATGCGGTTTCTTCATAGCATCGATGGTCTTTACCATTTGGCATGTTTTTACAGTGGCTGGTACCAGTTGTTCCTTTCCATGTTTAGTACTTCCTTCAGGAGCTCTTGTAAGGCAGGCCTGGTGGTGACAAAATCTCTCAGTATTTACTTGTCTGTAAAGTATTTTATTTCTCCTTCACTTATGAAGCTTAGTTTGGCTGGATATGAAATTCTGGGTTGAAAATTCTTTTCTTTAAGAATGTTGAATATTGGCCCGCACTCTCTTCTGGCTTGTAGAGTTTCTGCCAAGAGATCCGCTATTAGTCTGACAGGCTTCCCTTTGTGAGTAACCCAACCTTTCTCTCTGGCTGCCCTTAACATTTTTTCCTTCATTTCAACCTTGGTGAATCTGACAATTATGTGTCTTGGGGTTGCTCTTCTCAAGGAGTATCTTTGTGGTGTTCTCTGTGTTTCCTGAATTTGAACGTTGGTCTGCCTTGCTAGGTTGGGGAAGTTCTCCTGGATAATATCCTGAAGAGTGTTTTCCAACTTGGTTCCATTCTCCCCGTCACTTTCAGGTACACCAATCAGATGTAGATTTGGTCTTTTCACATAGTCCCATATTTCTTGGAGGCTTTGTTCATTTCTTTTTACTCTTTTTTCTCTAAATTTCTCTTTTCAACTTATTTCATTAATTTGATCTTCAATCACTGATACCCTTTCCTCCACTTGATTGAATCAGGTATTGAAGCTTGTGCATGCATCATGAAGTTCTTGTGCATGCATCATGAAGTTCTTGTGCCATGGTTTTCAGCTCCATCAGGTCATTGAAGGTCTTTTCTACACTGTTTGTTCTAGTTGGCCATTTATCTAATCTTTTTTCAAGGTTTTTAGCTTCCTTGTGATGGGTTTGAACATCCTCCTTTAGCTCGGAGAAGTTTGTTATTACCAACCTTCTGAAGCCTATTTCTGTCAACTTGTCAAAGTCATTCTCCGTCCAGCTTTGTTTCATTGCTGGTGAGGAGCTGCGATCCTTTGGAGGAGAAGAGACACTCTGGTTTTTGGAATTTTCAGGTTTTCTGCTCTGGTTTCTCCCCATCTTTGTGGTTTTATCTACCTTTGGTCTTTGATGTTGGTAACCTACAGATGGGGTTTTGGTGTGGATGTTCTTTTTGTCGATGTTAATGCTATTCCTTTCTGTTTGTTAGTTTTCCTTCTAACAGTCAGGTCTTTCAGCTGCAGGTCTGTTGGAGTTTGCTGGAGATCCAGTCCAGACCCTGTTTGCCTGGGTATTACCAGTGGAGGCTTCAGAACAGCAAATATTGCAGAACTGAAAATATTGCTGCCTGGTCCTTCCTCTGGAAGCTTTGTCCTAGAGGGGCACCTGCGTGTATGAGGTGTCAGTCGGCCCCTACTGGGAGGTGTCTCCCAGTTAGGCTACACCTGGGTCAGGGACCCACTTAAGGAGGCAGTCTGTTTGTTCTCAGAGCTCAAACACCGTGCTAGAAGATCCACTGCTCTCTTCAGAGCTGTCAGACAGGGACATTTAAGTCTGCAGAAGATTCTGCTACCTTTTGTTCAGCTATGCCCTGCCCCCAGAGGTGGAGTCTATAGAGGCAGCAAGCCTTGCAGCACTGCAGTGGGCTCCACCCAGTTTGAGCTTCCAGGCTGCTTTGTTTACCTACTCAAGCCTCAGCAATGGCGGACACCCCTCTCCCTGCTGGGCTGCTGCCTGGCAGATGGATCTCAGACTGCTGCGCTAGCAGTAAACAAGGCTCTGTGGGCATGGGACCCGCCGAGCCAGGCACAGGATATAATCTCCTGGTGTGCTGTTTGCTAAGACTGTTGGAAAAGCATAGTATTTGAGCAGGAGTTTCCCGTTTTTCCAGGTACAGTCTGTCATGGCTTCCCTTGTCTAGGAAAGGGAAATCCCCTGACCCCTTGTTCTTCCGCCTCACCCTGCTTCAGCTCGCCCTTTGTGGGCTGCACCCACTGTCCAACCAGTCCCAATGAGATGAACCAGGTACCTCAGTTGGAAATGCAGTAATCACCCATCTTCTGCATCGCTCACGCTGGGAGCTGCAGACCGGAGCTATTCCTATTCTGCCATCTTGGAACAGATCCCTACAGGTCACATTTCTAATTGTTCATTCATTTAGTCATGACAAATATTTTAAAAAGCAGTTATGTTCAGATCACCATGTTAAGAACTACAGGGAACAAAAGAAGAATAAAACATACATCTTGCTTTATTGGTTTCATAATGCAGCAATAGAAGGCTCAAAGACTCAAAGTCTCAGATTGCATTTGATGTCTTTGTGAACAGTATGTGGCACTATTACTTCCATATGACAAGATGCATAAAACACAATCTAAAGACTAAAGTAATCAGGAAAATGGGCTCCCTTTCATCCCTGCAGATAGTGGTCAATTTTGAAATTATTCATGTCATAAAGTTGTTCCTCACAAAACTGAATACCCAAAGTGTTAAAAGCATACGTGTGCTATAAAGTGATATTATTAACATTGTTATTAGTGCCTTAAGAACAGACAGAGTTCAGCACTGCCACATCAAAGAGGAGTTTTCAGGGTTTTTTTTTCTCTCTCTCTCAGTGGGAAGGAAAGATAAACTAGGAACATATAGCCAGGCAAAAATACATACTTAGATATAAAATGCAGAAACATAGACTCAATGCCATACAACCACATGCTGAGGGCCTTATAAAAACATTAGGCTCTGATCTCTCCGTGGCTTAGGGCTTGACGAGGAATATCAGAAGAGAGTCTCTGGGTCATCCCAACCCAGCTTACAGCAGGATAGGCTACTAGAGTTCGATTATACATGGGATAATACTTAGGGAAATGTAATTTATCCAAAAACCAGGCAGATAAGGTGCCCACTGTGCCCACTGCCCATTATGAGAGATTCTCTGTGCATAGGTCACCATGTAGAAGTTCACAGCTGGCTGGGCCAAGAATGATTACCTCACCCAAAGGCTGCTCTGTAGGCTGGCCATAGCCTATGAAGTGGTCTAACACTGTCCAGTGTGAGTATCTTCCCCTGGCTGGTGATTAGTTCCTGCCTCTCAGGGAGCATGAGTGCCTGACACAGAGAAACACAGACATTAGGGAGGAAAAGATGATAGAGACAAGTCAGTAAACAAAATGCATTCGACAGCAGTCATCATGGGACTGTAGAAGCTAGGAGTAAGCAAACATTATACCATAGAAAGGAAAGTGAATAAAATGTACATAGTAGGCTCCAGGAAAGTTGAAGAGGTGATGTGAAGTAACTGAGCCCCAATAATGTTAGACTACTGAATAAGGTAGTGTAACTGCCTTCTGTGGGGACCATTGGTGAAGCTGTTGTAAGCCCACTTGAGTTACAGTTGCATATGGCTAACATTTTGGTTCTCTGAGGCCTGGCTACAACTTTTTTTTCTACTCTGACTTCCTTATGTATTCCTATTGCACTAACTCTTCATTAACTAAGATAGCTAGGGAGTCTGCTCCTTGCAATATGAAAGACCCTAGCTAATTAGAATTACAGGTGGTAATTCTAATTATTTAAATTACATGCCACTTGATGGCATACTGAGAGCCTGTGTAGCTTAGTGGTTACGAACATAGGCTTTGAAGTTAGATTGACATGCTTTCAAATTCTAATCCTATCACTCAGAAACTGCTTGAACTAATACAAATTCCTAAAATTCTCTGAGCTTCAGTTTCTTCCACTAGAAAACAGAAACAAGCCCACTCTAAAGTGAAGTTGTGGAGATTGCATAAGACCAGGGGTATGTATGTAAAGTGCCTAAAGTTAGTACATAGCACACAGTAAGCACTCAATAAGAGGTAGCTATTATAATGACTACTTTATCATTAATGGTCATTTTCAAGCATTGCCTCCAGGATTACCACATACCGTATGTATGGCATCCTTGGGTCAAAGCAGGCATGCTTGAGGGCTTCCTTTTGGGCAAACGAGCAGCAATTCCACCAAAGTGCTATGTGCTTGAGTCTCTATTGCTGTCTCTAATGATCACCTAGTCTCTTCAGATTTTGATTTGGTTTCATTTCTGGACTTCGCAGTGTGTCATCTTTCCTTGCTGTGAATACTCCTCTTCTACCTGCTTGCAAATCAGCTTCTTAGATTCCTAATTAACCCTGAGGTTAACGCTAACTCTTTATGCCTGTAATGACTCAGTTCCTGCATGGATTCTCTCTCTGTCCCACACTCTCTGCCCTGTGTCTTGGGAGACATGGAAGTTTCTGGTGGGATCCATGTTCCTTTCGGGCTGTAAATCCCTACACCTTGAGGACTAGTGTTTCTGTATTCTTGAATACATCTTTACCACAAGTTTACATCTGCATCTAGACCTGCTAAAGCAGTTGTATGCCCTTTTCCAAGCCCTCTTCCTTCATCTCTCTGCACTGAGGGCCCCACAACACAAAGCGGAAGGAAGTGGTGAAGGGAGAAACAAAGCCTAATTGGCGACTGCTGCTTAGACCAATAGACTCACACTGTTTGCTTTGGAAGGGAAATGGCCTAAATGCTTTCCCCTCTGTTGGCATGAACCTACAAAGCATCTGATCCATCCAATTACATCCCATAGTAGGGGCTGATGGGTATTTAAAATTACATGGGTCAGGGCTCAGATGCAAGTGTAGTTCTCCCGGCTTGAGTTAAATCAAGTATTTACTTTGAGACCAAAAGTACAAATTGTGGGCTGTTGAATCAGCTGGAGTTCTCAAAATAGAATTTGACCTGAATAGAGATAATTCCATGAAAACACTACTGGAAACCAAAATGCTTATCTAATCTGTAAGTCTGGCAACATGTACAACATTACTGATCCCTGGTACTGGCGAGGCTTAATTTTTATGTCTAGAGGAAATTAAGCCAAGAAAAAGCGTACCATTTCATTCAGAGGAAAGATGTTCATACATTTTACATTTCAAATGATTCCATTTGAGCACTTGGAAAATTAAAGGGCTTTCAGCCAAAAACAGTTCTATGTCACTCGGCTATGTGGAGCTTAACTAAAGCTTGGCCTTATCTAACTTCTCAGAAATACACTAACCAGAGACTCTTTAAGAGTTCCAGAACTAGCATATGCCTACAAGGGATTAGAGAGAAGCCAAAGTCGAGGAAAGCAATTTACTCATAATGGAGAGTATAATGGTTATAGATACCAAGTATGAAAAGGGTCATTCCAGACTGTCAAAATGAGCTTCTCACTCACCATCACTAAAAGACCGTTCCCAGTATGGGCAGGAAAGAGCTCTGGTAATTCCTAATAATAGCAAGAAATAGGATTCCTCTCGGGATCTTTAAAACCCCACCTTTTCTAACAGTTAAAGGCACACAGTTCCAATGAGGAGGAGAAACAGCTGTTACTTTTCACAGAACTATGTATATTCTTAGCCTTTATTAACAGAGTACTCAAATATAATGTTATCAGGGAGGGCTTTTGAAACAGTCAACAAGCTGGGAAGTATGACTTCAAGAATACCTAGAATGCCTTCCCACTCTGCTCATCCTATGGTCTTAGTCCATTTGGGCTGCTATAAGAAATAGCATAAACTGGGTAGCTTACAAACAAGAGAAATTTATTTCTTGAAATTCTGGAGGCTGAAAGTCCAAGATCGAGGTGCTGGTAAATGCAGTGTCTGGTGAGGACCTGCTTCTTAGTTCATAAGCAATGCCTTCTCCCTGTATGCTCACATGGTGGAAAGGATGAATGGGTTCCCTTTATCCTATTTCACAAGAGCATTAATCCCATACATGAGGACTCTGCCATCATAGTCTAATCACCTCCCCAAAGGCCCCACTTCCTAACCTTAGGGGTTGGGATTTCAACATACAAACTTTGGAAGGACACAGACATTCAGGCCATAGCATACTATCTGTATACATACACTTATACTAGGTGAAGAGTACACACACACACACACCCCCCACACGTGTGTGTCATTGGAAGGAAAAGCTGGAGTTAGGGTAATTGTGCACTTAAGCTCAGACATTTAACTATGAGTTCGAAACAGAAAGGGGCATAAAAAGCAGTGACTGATGGCTGAAAAACCAGCATGGCAACCGGGCGTGGTGGCTCACTCCTGCAATCCCGGCACTTTGGGAGGCCAAGGTGGGTGGATCACGAGGTCAAGAGATGGAGACCATCCTACCCAACATGGTGAAACCCCGTCTCTACTAAAAATATAAAAAATAGCCAGGCGTGGTGGTGGGTGCCTGTAGTCCCAGCTACTCAGGAGGCTGAGGCAGGAGAATTGCTTGAACCTGGGAGGCGGAGGTTGCAGTGAGCCAAGATTGTGCCACTGCACTCCAGCCTGGGTGACAGAGAGAGACTCCGTCTCAGGAAAAACAAACAAAAAAAAACAAACGAACAAACAAAAAAATGGCCTTCTGAATAATGCTGACAAAAGCTACCCTTTTGCATAGCAGTTAAAGTTTAGACAAAAAAAATCCCATAATTCAGAAAAAGCTGCAAATATCTAAACTACAAAGAAAATGTGAGCGATTCTTATGTCAATTTGTCAGACATTGTTTTTCCCATTGAGATGACATTTAGTTTTATTATACAATATGTATATCATTACATAAATTTGAGCTCCAGCCTCTTCTGCAGTCACCATGACATATAAAAAGATATACATATATACATCATATATACACACATATATAATATATGAACTATATACATAATTCTTTTCACAGAACTATGTACATTCTTAGCCTTTATTAACAGAGCACTCAAATATAATGTTATCAGGGAGGGCTTTTTAGACAGTCAGCAAGCTGGGAAGTATGACTTCAAGAATACCTAGAATGCCTTCCCACTATCCTCATCCTGTGGTCTTAGTCCATTCTTGCTACTATAAGAAATAGCATAAACTGGGTAGCTTAAAGTTGCAAAAATAATACAGTACACATATGTGCACATATGCATATATGGACATATACAGACATGTACAGACAATCCTCATTATTTGTAGAATCTGTATTTGTGAATTTACCTACTCACTAAAATTTATTTGTAATCTTAAAATCAATACTTACAGTTCTTTCATGGTCATTTGTGGACATGTGCAGAGCAGCAGATGCCTGATGAATACAGGCAATTTGAGTTGCTTGATGAATAGAGTCTCAACTGAGTTAAAACAAGGCAACAGTCTGCCTTATTGTAGAATATCAGCTCCCATACTCTCATACTGTAAACATGTCCTTTTGGTGGTTTATTTAGTGCCATATTGTTCACATTTTTGTGCTTTTGTTTGTGGTTTCATTGTTTAAAATGGGCCCATCCACAGTATTGAAGAGCTGTCCAGTGTTCCTAAATTTTAGAAGGCTGTGATGTGCCTTACAGAGAAAATACATGTATTAGATAAGCTTCATTGAGGCATGAGTTATAGTGCTGCTGCCTGTGAGTTCAGTGTTAATAAATCGATAACAGATATTAAATAGATGTTAAATATTTAAACAGAAACACGCAGAAAACAAGGTTATATATTGATCAGTTGACAAAAATGTTGTGGCCAAAGGCTTGCTGCAGGAATCTAGCCCTGTACATCTCCTAGGAGCGATGGTTCAGTATTCATTAATTCAATGTTCATAGAGACTTCAGAGACCATAGCTAACACAAATAATGAGAGTTGGCTATCTACACCTTTTTATTTGGAAATAATTTAAGACTCACACTCACAAGAAGTTGCAAAAATAGTATGGTGTCTGTATATATTTTGCTCAGCTACCTCCAATGAAAAAATCTTATTTTCAAAACTCAGAAATTGATGTTGGTACAGTATTATTAACTTCAGTACAGACCTTAATTAGATTTCACCAGTTTTTAATGTATATACAGTTCTATAAATTGTATCACAAGTACAGATTCACGTAAAGATCACCACAGCTGGCATACAGAACTATTCCATCACCATAATAAAAATTCCGCATTACCACCTAATGGTCATACCCTCCCACAACCCTATCCCTAAACAACCCTGCCAACCACTGATCGATTCTCTATCACTATAATTTTGTGCCTTTGAAAAGTTCTATAAGTGGAATTATACACTTCAGCATACTTATCAGCTTATCAGGAAGACTTACTGCATGGTGGGGTCAAGTTCCTTTGCCACTCCTGACAGAACAAGGGGAGCAGTGGAATAACATGGGGGAAAAGATTCGTGAAGAGCTTGCCAACCCCTGGGAAGAGAAGTGGCTCCCTCTATTCTTCTCCTACGTCTATCCTCTTCCCTTGTGCCCATTCCTAAGTCGGTCCTATTCAGCAAATTGCTGCTGAGCACTTACTTGCTGCTGGGCTGTGGGTGAAGGATACAAATATGAAAGCACATGGCCCTGTCCTCAGAATGCTCCAGTGGAATGTCAGGCAAAGATAGGAAAAAAGACAAATCATTTTAAAATGGTGCTTTTCCAGAGACAGAGCACAGCTGAAAGTTAGACTGCAGGTATTTAAGCCTACAGAAATGCAAGCAGAAAGATAATGTGATCTACTTTGTGAGAGGCAAACTCCTTGGCTGTAATGTTGAAGGGAATGAACTCAGATGAGGCTAGAAAGCAAATGCAATAATTCAGATTAGAGATGGTAACAGTCTTTTTCAACGCAGAGTTCAAGAAGATGGAGATGAGAGGCAAAACACAGATGAGAGCAGTCTCAACAGGGTTTGGTGACCGACTACAATGTGGTAAGTAAAAGAGGAAATGAAACAGAGAGCAAGGTTCCCAGCCTGGGAGGCAGGGTGCACGTGTTCTGTTAGCTAGATGGCCAAACAGGAGAAAGAACAGATTTGGAGGTGCATCTAACAGGGATGGGCAGGAAAACAATACATATTTATCGTTTTCCCCCTCTGATGTAAAATATGTCTTTGGATACACAGGAGATTCAGAATGCAGCCTTAAATCTGATGGATACATATTAGGCACTCAATAAATGTTATATGAATGAAATACATTTTGGAACTCAGAAGAGGGTTGAACATGTAACAGGAAATCAGGGTTGGAAATGTAACCTATTGTCACCTAAGAAGCATTCTGTTCCAAAATGACATCTCAGTCCTTCCCTTCTTCCTCTCCATGCCCCCCATAAAAAAATTTCTCTTCCCTTTATTAGGAAAATATTTGATAATGCTACCTAAAATGCTTAGAAATCACCTAAGCATCTGCAACTTAACTGCATGTATTATTTTTATATAACTGTACATCTCTGCTTTTTACTGTTATATTTTTAAAATATTATATTAAAAAGAAAGCAGATTTTAAACTTTTATTCTAATCATATTCTCTCTTGATAGAGTCATTTTTTATATTAAAAATTCTCTAACACACAACAGCAGGATTTTCTCCAGCTATGGGAGAAAAACCTTTAATTTTATGTGTCCTGTCAGGAGACCTAGTCTTTTGTCACCTTTGTTTTAATGAGTCTTGGAATTAGCAATTTATAATTCTTCTTTCACCTCACTCTTTTTTAGATAAATCAGATATACCTAAATAGGGATATGGGATAAAGTTTACAGTTCCGAAACAAAATAAAAACAAGAAAAACTATTCACAGCTCTGTTACTCAATAACAGAGTCAACAATAAGAGGCATTTCACATGGTTATATATTAACCAGACGTTTTCAGATTCTTCCAAATCATATTTTGGAAGTATTTGGAAGACTTCTTTGCCTATAGTTTAACCAAATCCTTTTATTACTAGCCTTACTTTTTTTTTTTTTTTTTTGAGACAGAGTTTCGCTCTGTCACCCAGTCTAGAGTGCAGTGGTGTGATCTCGGCTCACTGCAACCTCCACCTCCTGGGTTCAAGCAATTCTCCTGCCTCAGCCTCCCAAGTAGCTGGTACTACAGACACAAGCCACCACACCAGGCTAATTTTTGTGTTTTTCAGTAGAAACGGGGTTTTACCATGTTGGCCAGGCTGGTCTTGAACTCCTGACTTCAAGTGATCCACCCGCCTCGTCCTCTCAAAATGCTAGAATTACAGGAGTGAGCCACCGCACCCAGCCTCCATTCTTACATTTTCTATGCATGTCTAGAATGGCTTCTGTGTTAGTGAATAACTCACATGCACCGGTTAATCCTTGCCAAGGGCTCTACCTGAATGGAACTTTCTTTCACAGCATTTCTGGCAGCTGTGAAGGAATCACTCTGAGCAAGCAGAAGTCCCCTCACTCTTACCCTCTGCCTCTTCTGTGGAGAGAAGCGCCGTGGGCCCACCTCCATCCCAGCTGAAGAAGTGGACTAGCTCCTGGTGGAAGAAGAAAAGAGCCATGTCTACTTCAGAAGGTCTGAGGTGACTCTGCCTCCAGGTGTCCCCAGCAGGAGAGATGTGCTGTCCACGGGCCCAGGGTCTCTATGCCTGTCTCTCACCTTCAGACTGGAAATCAACCAACAGTAATCTGGAATGTTGGTGGCTACGTGGCCTGATCTAATAGCGGGGAAAGAACGGTGGCTGACTCCTGCCTTCTCTTGGGGAAAGTCAAGCCAGGAACCACAAACTTTTTTTCTTCCCTTTTTATAAGCTCACTGTTTACCCAAGTTAGCTCCAGAAATGCTTACTTTCACTCTAGAAAAGGAGCACCGTATTTTTCCACAGATCATTCACTGAGCCACTCACCTATGCCTCTTTCTTGCAAAACAACAATGGTGACACACTCCTTATTAAACTCATTGTTTTATTCGATTACAACTCAAATTTTTTTCACTTCTGTGTAGTCTCCACTGTTTGCTATTTACATAAGAAAATGTGGCCAGGTACAGCGGCTCACACCTGTAATCCCTGCACTTTAGGAGGCCGAGGCGGGCAGATCCCTTGAGGTCAGGAGTTCGAGACCAGCCTGGTGAATATGGTGAAATTCTTTCTCTAGTAGGAGTACAAAAATTAGCCAGATGTGGTGGTGGGCACCTGTAATCCTAAGTACTCAGGAGGCTGAGGCAGGAGAGTCACTTGAACAAGGGAGGTGGAGGTTACAGTGAGCCAAGATTGCACCACTGAACTCCAGCCTGGATGACAGAGTGAGACTCTGTCTCAAAAAAGAAAAAAAAAAAATTAAAATTGAAAGTTATATGCATACTAGGGAAACAATTAATTTTAAAGTAAAGCAGAGGTGGGGGAAAGTGCATAAAAAATGTTAATAAAACCTGCTGAACTCCGAGTGGTAGCTGTCTTTGGGGAGGGGCAGGTAGACTTCAAGTCATTTTTCCCCCTTCTTGCTGTGTTTCTCCATTTTTCACTTTTTCTTTAATAAGCATGTGTTTCCAAAGTTCTACCTCCCATTTGCTCAGTAAATAATGACATGCATGTGCCCTTTTGACTCTCTTGCAATTTTTTGGAATCACCCCAGGTTCTTCCAAAGTCTTGTTCATTGTTCTTGGATCGTGTGGGAAGGCTGTGATTTGGATAAGTGTCTGACTATACGTTTTGGATGCTTCTGTAGTTAAGAACTAAGATGGGTGGGAGAATGAGTAACACGGTGACTGAAAAATTAGAAAAGTGATTCATAAAATGTACCCAGATATCTTGTCTTGCTCAGTTCTCTAAATGTCTTTCTACATTTTAGCCTCAGTTAACAGCATTGTGCTTTTCCCTGAAGGGATAGGGCTGCTGAGGTCAATGCTGTGCATTCCAAATCCTCGAAACAAGCTGCCTTATGTCTTTAGTCCAAGAGTGTATACAGTTCCTTAACAGAATCCAGAAGCCTTTGGGGTCCAAATACATTTGCTTTATTGCCCATTTTCTGCCACTCCCATTGCCTTGGTTCTCTCACTAAAGAACACATTTCTACCACATATTTCCAAGAAAAGAAAAACTCAGAAAGATATGGACAAGGGCTCTAAGGTCAGCTTTAATAATTAATTGGTGCATGCATTGTGTTATTGCACAGAACTAGGCATAAGAGTCCAAGAGACAGCTCATGTCTTCAATGAGATCAAGATCTAATGAGGCAGAATGACGAAAAGCAATTATAATATTCTCTGCAAAGTGAAATATGGGTCAACATAGAGGCTTTAAGAATACATAGGAGACTTCACTCAGCTGAAGTTAAGGATATGACCAGAGAAGGCTTCCCAAAAAAGGCAGAGCCCTGAAGGAAAAATAGGAGATACGGGTGGGGAGAGAAGGGTGGGCATTGCAAGCAGAGGGAATGTTGTGTTCAAAGACTGGACCAAGAGAGACTCACTGTGAGTACTTCACAATGGGTTGGGCACAGAATACGAAGAAAAGAGAAAGAGAAGATACAGCTGGAGAGGACAGTGGGGACCTAGCATGCTATGCTAGGTGAAGTTAGTAGGCAAAGTATTATATTGCTTTTAAACAAATGAAAGATATGATCAGATATTATACAGTTTTAGAGCTAGAAAGGATCTTAGAAATAATTTGGTGTGTCATCTTGCAATTGAGAACACCGAGACCCAGAGAAGCGAAGTGACTTGTACAATGTCATGCAGCCTGCTAAGGGTAGTGTTGAATCAAGAACTATTTGGGACACTTTCCAATCCATCACGTCATTTCCCAATAGGGCTGATTGCAATCCTATGAGTGGAGCCACATCCTCCAGAGTTTTGCATGAGACTTTACATTCAGGAATACAGGCTTATGTTCTCACGAGGCAGTTGCAAGTTTGGCCTCCTTCAATGTGAAAAGAGGCTTCACCACCAACAAGGATTTTCCAAGCATTTCTGAAACCAGGGCAATGTTCAAGATTAAAAGAAATAGAAGAACTTAAAAGAAAATGAAAAAGTGGGTTCAGCAGAGCAGAAGCCCTGTTCTTTCAGCATCTTCTGTTCCACTGCTTTTCATTCAAATAACCTCAACCTCCTTCCCCTCGCTTTTTTCATGTCCCTTGTTTTATTCTGGCCTCTGTTTTTATCCTTTCCTTCCCATTACTCTCAATTCCTCCTTTCCTATCCCTAAATGGCAGGCAGACATGGTCAGAATAAGGACTGAGTGAGAAGGATGTTAGGATCATGAGAAGCGAGCTCAAAATGACCTAAGTTTCTTTCTTTTCCCAATTCCAGCTTCCAGCCCAATATTAACCTTCTTCTCCTAACCTATTGGCAGGCTGCTGTCACACAGTGGGAACCCCAGCCATGCCAGTAAAACCCACGATCAGTGCCGCTGTATCCTCAAGGCTGAGCCATTGAGCCATTGACTCCCCTGATCCTCCCACCAGAGATGAAAAGTGACCCAAACACTAAGCCAACCAGCATTCCAGCTTCTTCTGCGCCGCCTAGGTGGAGCAACCGGAGGGAAGCAAGGCACTTGGAGGTCAGCCATTCCTGGCTGGCCAGGCCTGGCTGCTGGGCCCTGGCAAGCACACCAGAGAGGCTGGAGCCGCTGCCCCCACCTGAAGCCAGGCTGGGCTCTGGGGCCTGGACCTAGTTGGATGAGTGGGAGAAGAGAGGAACATCTCTTATCCTCTGCTCTTTTGAACTTTTTTGGCTGCTAGCGGGAAGACCTTCAGGGACTGGGGCACTGCGAGAAGGGAGAAGATGACGCTCCTCGGGAGGGAGTCGCCAGGCCTCTGCATGATATATCGGCCCTCGGAAGCCAATCTTACTTGCAGATAAAGCGCATTTGTTTTGTCCGGCTTGGAGCTGACAGGAGGAGGTTTGCTGGCGGGATGGCTTCCGGCCTGCTCATCCCTCTTCTGGTAAAACTACCTCTTAGGGGAAGGCGTCTAAGTTGTTTCCTCTCCTCTGTGGCTCCTAAGCACCTGCTGGGTGTAGAGGCTTCTGCTGGCTCCAAACAGCCTCCACCCCACAGGGACTTCTTGCTGCAGCCACCTGAGCCACACAGGCTTCTAGCAGCAGGCTTGTTGACAGGGAACAAATGACTGATGAGACTAGAGGATCTCACCCCCTTCCCAGGAAGAAGATGAAAGCAGCAATGGGCTCAAATCCAGCAGAGGCGATTCCTGCTCTGCCTGGCAGCACTGGCTGGGCCTGATGGAGCATTGGAAAGGAATGTGCCCATGAGACGAGTGCAGGCAGAGGCTCTGCTCTTGTCCTTGCCATCAGTCTGGCAACCTAGAAAGTCCTGGAGTCTATGGGAAAATCGGCTCTAGCCTTTTTATGTTCTGATTTAAGTTTAACACATTACATATTAGGTGCTTCCTGCATTTGCATTTAACAAAATAGCCCGATTATAAACACATCGTTCTTTTCCATACTATGTGGTTCCGCTTCTCTTTTGTAAGTTCACATTGGAATATAATTTATCGGGTCATTCAGTGATTCTGTAAATATCACTGAGTGCTTACACTACCTTGCAGTGATAATGCAGAAACCTCACAACTTTTCTCCTTGTCTTCACTTTTACTCACTTCCAATCCTTGCCCGATGCCAATACCACAGACACCTTTCTAAAGTGCAACTCTGACCACACTAAAAACTATGCAACAGAAGACATTCTCAAATCAGTCTGGTAGACACAATCTACCTTCGAAATCTCACCACTAGGCACACCGATGCAGGTCATGCTGAGCTACTAAATTTTTCCCTGAATATGACAATAATAGCTGTGATGGTTAATGCTGAGTGTCAACTTGATTGGCTCGAGGATGCAAAGTATTGTTCCTGGGTAAGTCTGTGAGGGTGTTGCCAAAGGAGGTTAACATTTGAGTCAATGGACTGGGAAAAGCAGACCCACCCTTAATCTGGGTGGGCACCATCTAATCAGCTGCCAGAGTGGACAGAATAAAAGCAGGCAGAAGAACGTGAAAAGGCTAGACTGGCTTAACCTCCCAGCCTACATCTTTCTCCCATGCTGGATGCTTCCTGCTCTCAAACATCGGCGGACTCTAGTTTCTTCAGCTTTGAGACTTGGACTGGCTTCCTTGCTCCTGAGCCTATTGTGGGAGCTTGTGATCGTGTGAGTTATTACTTCTTAATAAATTCCTCTTTATACAGACATCTATCCTATTAGTTCTGTCCCTCTAAAGAACGCTGAAATACAATGGCTAATGCAGGGAGAGTTTACTGTGTACTGGTGACTCATTCAATGGTCATAAACAGCTTTTTTTTTTGGTAACCAAAACTATAATCCCAAGGATTCTCACAAAACATATTACAAATGACAGCATGAAAACAAATTTTTGCGTAGTAACTCAAAGTTCACTTCTACAAAATACCCTTAAACTGGCAGGACATTGGTATTTTGAAATCTCAAATTTCCTAGTGAAGAATGTTACAAACAGGCAAGTCTTCATATATAGCAATTACATAAGGAACTTATGACCTAAAGTAAAGGTAAACTTATTTGAAATTTAACAGATTCTATACCAACTTGGCAACCTCTCCCAGGGTGAAAACCAGTTGGATTTCTCAAAAACCTCTAATTTAGTTTGATGTTGCAGCTTTTCTTTTTATCCATTGGCTTGTGTTCCACAGCAACTTTTACCACTTGCTTAACTATAGCTGCATACTATATCACAGCTATGGAAAAAAAGTAAATCTTAGTTCCATTTTTGCCAGTTTTGTTTCTGTATTTTTTTAAAAATTACATTTCTACTAGGCAGAATTTAGAGGTTTATTATCAGTCTATGCATAACTAAAGTTCAAAGCAAATTCGATTTTGCTTAAGGGAACATCATAAAGTAGCAATTCTTGGTGTTACATGCTTCATAGAATCCATTTCAAACCACAGAGAATTGCACCTTTGTGTGTCACTGTTCCCAAAGGCAGACAAATTTGAAAAGTTAAAACATCTTTAAAATGTACCATGCTTATGAAGTCTCAAACAAAACTTGAGTTTTCTGCACATACTCTAGTCAAATGAAGTTATTTCCTGTATACAACTTCTCTTGCAAACTGGTCTTCTATTTCCTTTCATTCAACTTAAACTGACTGAGACCTAGAGAAGGATCGGGACGGCTTGTGATTTCTCTCCCAAGACAGTGATCTCTGTGTTTTCTCCTATCTCTAGAAAAGAAGATACTCCCCCTGTGAGAGAAGCTTTTCCTTCTTGGACATCTGCGGAGAGGTGGAGGACTCCTACAATGATCATCTCGAGGGTGACAGTCCCAAGAGATAGGTGGGCCATCATTTCTACTTCTTTTTTCACCATTTGACAGTTCTGCTCTCACAGGGCAGCTACACAGTGATCTTCCATCTAGCTCTCATACAGCTTCAGCCACATC
Organism: Pan troglodytes; assembly: GCF_028858775.2. Classification (NCBI taxonomy): domain Eukaryota; kingdom Metazoa; phylum Chordata; class Mammalia; order Primates; family Hominidae; genus Pan; species Pan troglodytes. Next base: position 106,159,122 of record NC_072405.2, read on the forward strand.
TTGGGTTCAAATTCAAAAAAAGCTAAGTCGGGAGGATTTCTAGCAACCTACACACTTCAGAGTGGTCCTTAGTAGCGAAAGCCCATTCCAATTAAGTTTTGTTGCCATTTTTCCAAGATAACCTAGATAAACTTTACCATCCACTGAACAGAAATCATGATGCATTTCAAGAGCTAGGGTAAAAAGTGCTGAGGCTCAAATCTGCATGCTCCAAAGGACCTTCCTGCTTCCCTCCTGCCCAACTCCCACTGATGCTGTTGCTTACCAGGCATTCAGGAAACAGCAGATAAACAGCTCTTTGAGGGTAGATGCTATTATGATCCTTATTTTGCAAAAAAAAAAAAAAAAGAAAAGAAAAAAAAGAAAAAGCAATGAAGGCACTGAAAGAGGAAGTAACTTACCTCTGGTGCTATAACTAGTAAGTGGCTGAGCTGGCATTTCAACCAAGCAATCTGTCACAGCGTCTGTGTTCTTAAGCACCACACTATTGTCTTGTGACTTTGCCCATCCTGTTCCCCCGGCTCTTCCTCACCTTGTCAGTCCAGCACACACATATGCATGCTTCAATACCCAGATCAACTACCACATTCCTATAAAGGCTTTGTCCCTCCCACAGAGAGATACTTCGATGTCACACATCTTTATTCTTTCACTCAAGTTGAATTCTACTGCCCTATTAAGATATAGATTACACTGGCTCAGATCCCCAGTTTTTCAGACAGTGGGAATCCAAAACCCTTCCCCAGTATTTCTATGCATTCCTGGGAAGACTTTGAATGTGATGGGTAATTTTATGTGTCGACTTGACTGGACCACAAAATGCCCAGACATTTGGCCAGAGGATGTTCTGGGTGTGTCAGTGAGGATGTTCCTGAATGATTTACATTTGAATCAGCCAGGAGGGTGGCTCATACCTGTAATCCTATCACTTTGGGAGGCTAAGGTGAGAGGATTGCTTGAGCCCAGGGATCTGAGACCAGCCTGGGCAACATAGTGAGAACTTGACTCTACAAAAAATAAAATTAACTGGGCATAGTGGTGCATGCTTGTAGTCCCAGCTACTTGGGAAGCTACAGTGGGAGGATCACTTGAGTCCAGGAGGTTGAGGCTTCAAAGAGCCGAGGTTGCGCCACTGCATTCTAGCCTGGGCGGCAGAGCAAGACTCTGTCTCAAAAAAAAAAAAAAAAAAATTGAATTAGTAGATTGGGTAAAGCAGATTGTGGCCCCTAAAATGGGTGGGCCTCACCTAATTGATTGAAGTCCTGAATAGAACAAAAAGACTGAGCAAGAGGAAACCCATTCTATTTGACTGCTTGAACTAAGACATTGGCTTTTTTCTTGCCTTCAGACTGAGACAGAAAGCATTGGCAGGCTTCAGCTTTCAGACTAGAACTTATGCCATTGGCTCCCTTGGGTCTGCAGCTTGCTGACTGCAGATCTGGGGACTTCTCAGCTTCATAATAAATCTTTGTATACATACACACATGCACGCATGCACACATACACACATCCTATTGGTTTTGTTCCTCTGAAAACTCTAACACAATAATAAATATTTATCGTGTAGTAAATAACAAATAAATAATACTATGGGTGAATTTTTATATTGATTTAAATTACTTAATGATTATAAGTGTATTTAGGTTGTTAATCTATCTTGATTGAGTTTTGGTCATTCATGTTTTAGAAAAAATTGTCCTTAAAATTACCAAATTTATTGGCATAAACTTCCCTTATGGCTTTTAAGATCTCTAGTCTTCTATAATTTTAGTGCTTATTTATTCCTAATATTGTATATTTGTATATTTCTCCTTTTTTCTTGATTAATTTTGTCAATAGTTTGTCGTTGTATTAAGATTTTCAAACTGGTGTTGGTTTTCTATTTAATGACTTTTTACCCTTTTCAAAAATTATTTTCTTAATTTACTTTCTTTGGATTTTTTCTATTGTTATTTTTCTAAATTTTGAGTTGAATGTTTAGCTCATTGATTTTCAGTCTTTTTTTTTTTTAGATGGAGTTTCACTCTTATCACCCAGGCTGGAGTGCAGTGGTGTAATCTCAGCTCACTGAAACCTCCACCTCCTAGATTCCAGCGATTTTCCTGCCTTAGCCTCCTGAGCAGCTAGGATTACAGGCGTGAGCCACCGCGCCCAGCCTGTCTTTTTTTTTTTTTTTAACTACTTTATAGTATCAATTTTCCTCTAAGCACAAGTTTTTATTTGTAGAATTTTCTTGTTACATGTTCAGTTCTAAATAATTAATATTTTTCTTTAAGATTTCTTATTTGACCAATGAATTATTCTGAAGTGTAATTTTTCATTTCTATTTCTATGGGGTTTTCTTCACTTTTTTTTTTTTGAGATGGAGTTTCCCTCTTGTTGCCCAAGCTGGAGTGCAATGGCATGATCTCAGCTCACTGCAACCTCTGCCTCCCAGGTTCAAGTGATTCTCCTGCCTCAGCCTCCCAAAGTGCTGGGAGTAGCTGGGATTACAGGCACAGGCCACCACACCCAGCTAATTTTTTATAATTTTTTTTTTTTAGTAGAAACAGGATTTTACCATGTTAGCCAGGTTGGTCTTGAACTCCTGATCTCAGGTGATCCACCCCCCCTCAGCCTCCCAAAGTGCTGGGATTACAAGCACGAGCCACTGCACCTGGCCTCTTCACTATTTTTATATTGATTTCTAATTTTATTACATCATAGTAAAAAAATATTGTTTTTACTAAATTAATTATTTAATAGTTGATGAGGTTAACTTTGTGGCCTAGTATGAGAACAATTTTTAAAAATTTTTACATGTGTTTTAAGATATGTGTCCAGTTTTCTGTATGTGTCCATTGGAAATGACAATGTAATTATATTTTTTGAATCTTCTATATACTTACTACATTTTTATACATTTAATTTATTACTTTTTGAGAGAACTATAGTAATCTTCCTTTATAATTGTGGAGTAGTCAATTCTCCTTATAATTTTTTTTCCACATTGAAGCTAAATGTTTAGATATACACAGATTCAGAATTTAACATATTATTAGTAAACTGTTCTTTAATATTAAATAACTTCATCTCTCATATTTTTTGCCTTAAATTTCACTTTAAGTAATATCAATATTCGCAATATTAAAGATATTAATATTGCAATATTAATATTTTTGAGGGGTCATTAATGGCCTGACATACACATTTTACATCCCTTTATTTTCTTATGTTTTGCCCCATACTTTCTTTATATCTCTTTTTATTTCTTCTCTTTTTCTTTCTTCTGCTTTTAAATTTGTTTTTATTTTACTAGATTCTTTAGTTGAATACATGTTCACTCTTCTTCTTCTTCATAGTGGGCCTTTTACTTCTGTTGGTCAAGCTACTCTCCCTTCTCACATAAAGAATACCCACTTTCTTAAGTGCTCCACCCCCTCTCTAACACATGTTCTGAATAGGAGGTAGATTACACCTGCCTCTCTGGCCCAGTGATTGGTATTGGTCAAGAGGTAGGAATCTGATTATGTTAGGCCAATCAGAGTTCTGCTCCAGGATTATTCAAACTGGAGCTGAAAGAAATGGGGAGAGGGAGTGGGGGGACCTTTTCCTCTGTGATGGTATAAATAAGAACCCTGATGCCACTCCATGGAAAAATTCAGCCTGCAATAGGAGAGAGTGCACCTGACACACAGATGGAAGCAGGAACAGGAGGAGAGAGAAAGAATTCTGGGACAACTGAGCAGCAGCAACGTCCATCCATACTTCCCATTGGTGAACCAATAGGTGTTCCTTTTTGTTCCAACTGGTTAAGGTTGGATTTGCTTCCATCCATAAGATTCCTGAATAATATTTGTTTTAATGATAAAAATAGGAGGGAATGACAGGAGGTATGAATGCAGCTTTCACTGCATCCTTTAAATTTTGCTATAAACTGTTCACATTACTGTTAATTTGTAAATTGACCAAGAGTATTTAGGAGAGTATTTTTTTTCAAATGTGTAGGATTTCCTCTGTTTACGTTGTTTAAATTTATTCTATTAGTTTCTAGTTTGGCTGCCTTATAGACAAAGAATATAACTCAACCCCAAGCTGTTTTTATTTTTGGTATGTATTGGGATTTTCATTACGGCCTGTTTTGAGCTCAGTTATGAGATCCACTTTTGTAAATAATCCATAGATGTCAAAAAGAAAGGTATGTTTTCAATGGCATGTTATCAGTGAATAACTCTTAATACTATTAGTAATAAAAACATTAATGTTTTATTAAAAAGGTAACCCTAGTAACATTTAATGTCCTTTATTTTTAGTTTACTTAAACCATCAAATACTAAAAGTGGCATATTAAATTCATCCACTATTATTGTCTTTCTGGTCATGTCTACTAGTATATATAAGCTTATTGTTATTTGATTTACTTTGATGTATTATTTTGTTATAATTCAATATTGTTATTAAGTGCAAAACTTCTTCATGACTATGACACCTGTCTTGTTTATTTTACAGCTTATCAACAACATAAAATAACTTGCATTCATTTGATGTTTTGCAGCTAATTAATATTGTCTAAAGTAGATATTGTCTAAAGTAGATATTGTCAAATCAGTTTTTGGTTTGTTATTGCCCAATAAATATTTCCCCTTCTGTTACATTTAATTGTTCTCTGTCATTTTGCTTTTAGATGTGTGTGATCATCAATTTTATGTGTCAACTTGGCCGGGCCATGAGGCCCAGATATTTAGTCAAAGATTATTCTGGATGTTTCTGTAAGGGCATTTTTTCAATGAGTTTAACATTTAAATTGGTTTACTTTGAATACAGCAGACTGCCCTCCATAAAGTGAGTGGGCCTCATCCAATCAATTGAAGGCCTTAATAAAATAAGACTGAATTCCTCTGAGCAAGACAGAACTCTACTAGCAGCCTTCAGACTTGAACTACAACATCAAGAGAGAGTGCAAGAGAGAAAAGAGATATAGATGTTGATACACACACACACACACACACACACATGCACACACATCCTGTTGGTCTTGTTTTCTTAGAGAACTCTGACTGATACAGTGTGTTTCTTAAAAACAGCATGAAATACAGTTTTGCATATTGATCTAAAATGATCATCTTTGTTTATTAACATAAATATCAGCAAATTTAAGTAAAAGCTGTTATGTTTGGTCATCTGTAATCTCATGTTATCTCTTTTTAATTATCCCTGTGCTTTCCTTTCTTTCCCATATTTCAGTGTAAGTGCTGTGTAGTTTTATTTATTTGGTTGGTTGGTTTCAGTTTTTTAATGAATTGGAAAAAATGCAATTTTTAATTATTTTGATGGTTACTTTTATATTTTTAAAATACATTCAGCCTATATTTTTCTAAGTATTAATAATTAATACTTATAGATTGAAATAGAAACTTGCCTTTCCCAGAAAATCCTCCATGAGTCCTATCCCAATCACAGTCCCTACCCTTACCCTAAAAAAAGAACTCTGTCCAGACTTTCCTCATAATCCCTTCCTGCATGCCTTTAGGGTTTGTTTTATCCCCGAGTGTGCATCCTTTAGTCTTGCCTATCACTTATCTTTTAAGTCTTTTTTGGCCTTCACTTTCCCTCTATTCCTTTCTTTTCCTTGTAAATCAAGCATTGAAGAACCAAAGATTTTAACCTGTAGAGTTTCCTATGGCCTGTTTTTGCACAGCACATGCTCTTGGTGCAGTTCAACACGTTTTTGGTCCTTTGAGTTTCCTGCAAATGGACAGCTGGATCCAGAGACATTAAGTGCCTCCTATTATTTTGCCACTCCCATTACCCCACTGGCAAGATAATAGGAGGCATATTATGTATGATTTCTCTGTTTTCATAATGTTATAGCCATTGGTGATCAGAATTGTAGGTTGACGCATGGTAACATTAAATTCTATCATTTTGTTTTCATTTATTAGCGAAATAATTTTATAAGATGTTTCCTCTCATCTACCATTTGGTTACACCATGGTACAGATCATACACAAAAGAGCAGGATTCTTTTGTTTATTCACCCAGTTTTCAAGTTAACATATTAATTCCCTGTTATCTTCAGAAAATGACCAATTGGTTTGTTTTAAAATATCCCATGGATTTAAGACTATTAGATGAGTTTTGATCTATTCCAATTTTTATCTTTAATGAAACTCAAAATATTCTATCTTTGACTAGTGGGATCCTCTTCCAATTGGTTATGAGGGTTTTGTTTTTTGCTTTTGATGTGATCCTAATAATCTTTTATAGCTTGCTTTCTTTTTTAATATATTTTATAATATATAAAATAATTTTATATTTAATGATATATATTTATCCGTTTATTAAAATAAAATACTTTGTACGTTTACACTGCTATTTACTGATATTTTCCATTCAAATTTAGAACTGAAGCATTTTTGCTTAACCTCTTCTATATTATATCTGTATCCCTTTTATTCCACTCTGAGAATCCTGGCTCTCAAATACACAAGAGATGATAGAAATAGAATACCTCATATTTACTTGCTTGCTTTATCCAGTCTTCACATACAACTGTCTTAGAATGACAACTTAATATTGCTACCACCAATTATAATTACTAGAAACAGTTCTAATTTCAATTTGCTCTTGTTCTTTTCATTCTTCCTCACAATTTTATGGTTGGGTTGTATCTATATTTTCAGATCTTTTAGCCATTACATATTATAACCACTTCCTTTTAAACCTCATACGGTCTTATTTCTGCAAATAATTATATGTTGAATACTTACCACGTGTCTTTAGGTTGCTGTCTTACCCATCATTTTGCTCGCCTAAAGCCTGTTTTTTCAGTAGATTGTTTATTAAATCTCATGGGAACAATATTTCTTGAGTTCTTAAAAGTTTACAACAGTTTATATTTATATTTGAAAGAAAATTTTATTGGACATAAAATTCTTGGCTCATGTTTTTTTCCTCGACTATCTTAAATATGTTACCTCATTTTCTTCTTATGCAAACGTTAATGTCAAAAGTCTGAGGATAACTTATATTTTCTTGTAAGTTATTGCTTATTTTTGCCAGACATCAAAAACATGTTTTTCTTTAATGTCCAGTAATCTTGCTAGACTATATCTTGGCATTGGTCATTCTTCTTAGATATACCATGTACTCTTTCAGTATGGTATTTCAAATATTATTTTATTTCAGTGAAGTATCCTTGAATTACAGTTCTCATTAGTCATTCTGTTCATTTGCTTCCCCTATTCTGTGGTGGCTCCTATTATCAATATTTTGGATCTCCTTTTTCTGTCTTCAATATTTGTCACTTTCTGTCAATCCCTTTTTTGTCTTTTTCTTCTCTTGATTCTGATGTTTTCTCGTTTACGTGTTCTATTTCACTTCAGGTATTTGTCATGTTTATTCATTCTTGCTTTTCTTCTAGTTTAGTCATTTCTAAAATGTTTTTTTCTTGCATGTTTAATTATTTATTGAGTTATGTCATCTCATTTCTTAGGTTTTCTAATTCTGATTCATGTTCTTTCACACATAGTATAATTTTCTTAATCTTTTCCATTGGTTTTGGAATGATCTATTACAGTTTCATCTATTACAGGTTTATGAACATGTCTTTCTGGCATGATTTCATTGTCTGCAAGGATGTTATTCTACTTCTTAATCTCTTTTTTCCTATAATACCTCTGCAAGAGATTTGGCCTTAGTAATTTTCTGTTGCTTATTTTTATGTGAATTTAGCTTTTCTTAACTTTTAGAAAGAGGCTTGGCTCAGAGATCTCTTTTAACTTTACATTAGACAACCTCTTACATTGTTTTTGTATAGTATTTTAAAATATAGTGGCTTATTTTCAAAAATTCCTGGCTCTGCTGCCTCTATACTTCTCCCAGAAGTTTCTTTGGTATGATGCCCTTGTGGGTCAGTTGTGAGATTTCATGGAGGTATACTGTTTCAGCCACTTTAGGCCTTATAGGGAGTCCCATGCACTCACAAACTACTATAAAGTCAAAAGTTTGCTCAGATCTATCAACTTTCTCAAATCAGCTGACTATGATCCCCAGGAAATAACTTGGGCTATGCATTCCCTCACTCATAGGTCCTTCTGCTTTCTCCAGCACTGATGGAACACACAAACTTGTGGCTATGGTGATTTGTCACTTTTCATTTACATTTGGTTTGTGGAGATACCTTATCACCTAGTTTTTAAAATGATATCCATGAATTTTGTTTTGCTATCTACATGCTCTGTTTTTTTAATATGGGGATTCAGGAAGGTCCCAGAGCTATGCAGTCACCACCAAAGCCGTCTTTCCTAATTCTTAAGATGTTATTAACTTATAGACGCCGGACTAGCTGAAGTGCAGCTAATTAGTGTTTTCAGCTGTTTGTTTATTCCAGGAACATACATAAATGATCTATTTCCTGAGCTCTTTCTTATCCTGAAATTTCTTTCATTTGAAAATTTACTGAGTATAGAACTCTTGAATCTCAACCATTTCCTTTAAAGTTCTGTACAGAGTATTCCTTGGTTCCCTAGTTCTCAGTATTGCAAAAAAGAAATTCTGTATCAGGTTTCTTCATTTATTTATTTAAGGTATTTTTGCGTTGTTATTGTTTATAAGTCTTGTTCATTTGATGATCTTTGTATAATTTTTTATTTGTATAATTTTAAAGTTTCATCAGAATATATCTAAATCAGCTTTGCCAAAACTGAATCCTGCAACAGTGATCTTCAAACTGACATACACATAGTCCTGGTGGTATAGAAAGACTTTCAAATTGGATGTGGGCATAGATATAAAGGAATTAATTTCCAGATTCTCAGCTTCTATACATAAGTTTTCATAAAATTGATCTGCCTAGCAAAGGCATGCTATCAAGACATCAAAAGTTTCTTCTTTTGTACTTCCCCTTTCACAAGTACCCTTCTGCTACTGTTATAGTTTAGATATTTGGCCTTCCAAACATCATGTTGAAATTCTATCTCCAATGTTGGAGATGGGGCCTGGTAGGAGGCGTTTGGATTGTGGGGACAGAACCTTCATGAATGGCTTAGTGCCATTGTCACAGGAGTGAGTGAGTTCTCAGTCTTAGTTCCTATGAAAATTGGTTGTTGAAAACAGCATGGCTCCTCCTCCTCCTTCTTCTCTCTCTCTCTCTCTCTCTTTCTCTCTCCTTCTCCCTGCTTACACCATGGGTTGGGCTTCCCTTTGCCTTCTACCATGAGTGGAAGCAGCTTAAGGCCCTCACCAGATGCAGACGTCAGCACCATGTTCCTAGTACAGTCTGCAGAACCGTGAGCCAAATAAACTTCTTTTCTGTATAAATTACTCAGCCTTGAGTATTCCTTTATACCAACACAAATGAACTAAGACAGCCACGTTAGAAAAGAACTCTCTCACTCTGTCTAAATCTTAATAAGGTGCTGTAGTGGTTTTTAAAAAGTGGCTGCTAGGCCTTTGACATTTCTTCCATCAAAAAGTGGAGTCCCCTTAGATTTGGGCTAGATTATAGCTGTTTTAACCAATAGAGTACAGTAGAAGAGATGCTAAATGACTTCCAAGAGTAAGTCATAAAAGGCAATGCAGTTTCTGTTTTGCTTACTGGAAAACTTGTACTGGAGCTCTGAACCCCCTATGAAGTCTGACTATACCAAGGCTGCAGTGGTGTAGCTCAAGCCACATGGAAAGGTTATGTGTGGGCCTTTGGACGGACAGTTTCAGCTAAGTCCAGACTTCAAATAATTTCAGTCCAGATACAGGGCATTTGAATGATAGTGTCCCCTTCAAAATTCATACGTTAAAATTTAATCAACAATGTAGTAGTATTAAGAGGTGAAACCTTAAGAGGTGATTAAGTCATAAGGGCTGAGCCCTCATAGATTGGATTAGGGCTCCTATAAAAGGGTGAGAGGGAGTGAGTTTGCTATCTTCTATGCTTTCACCATGTGAGGACACAGAAAGAAGGCCCCCACAAGACATACAATCTGCTGGCACCTTGATCTTAGACTTTCCAGCCTCTACGACCATGAGAAATAAATTTCTGTGCTTCATACCCAGTCTGTGGTGTTTTGTTATAGCAGCACAAATAGACTAAGATAAGAAGCTTCTAGATAATTCTGGTCCCCAGCTTAGGGTCACACAAGCCTTTGATTTTTCTCAGCTGAGTCCCCACACATCAAGGAGAGGAGATAAGCATCCTCACTACGACCTGACCAATTCTTAACCATAGAATCTGTAAATAAAACAAAATGGTTGTTTGCCTCTGAGTCTGGGGATGGTTTCTTACATAACAACAGGAACTGACCCAGGTGCATTGGCCCAGGGTTTAAAAACTTCCAGGGCACCAAACAAAGGAATCATTTGGAATATTGGAACAGATGTTGATAAAAATGAAGGACTCGAATGACTGGCTAGCACACATTATTACATGACGTGGCTTCTAATCCTTTCAACAAAATTATAATAAGACTTTACAGATTTATTAGCTGTTAGATAATTAAAATAATTTTTGATGTTTGGTAGCTATGTGAATTTTGGTATATAAATCATAAACAATTCAAAGAATATATAATATTAGCTATAATACAAATTTTTCTAGTCCTATTTATGTAAACAAAATATCATTGCATTTTCATTCATAAAAATAAAAAATAAGAATAGAGTGGATGCGAGATCATGTTTCATCCTAATAGTAATATTTGCTCAGGATCATGTGAACTGACCAAAAGATAAACAGACCTAAACATCTCATTAAGAACAGCATTTCCAATAAAAATCATACTTCTTATGGTTAACAATTATTTATCAAAATGTGTGATAGCCAGGTACAGTGGCTCATGCCTATAATCCCAGCACTTTGGGAGGCCGAGGTGGGTGGATCACTTGAGCTCAGGAGTTTGAGACAAGCCTGGGAAACACAGCAAAACCCCATCTCTACTAAAACCACAAAAATTAGCCAAGTGTGTACACCTGTAGTCCCAGCTACTCGGGAGGCTGAAGTGGTGGGATCACTTGAGTCCAGGTCAATGCTACAGTGAGCCTTGATTGTGCCACTTTACTCCAGCTTGGGTCAGAGCAAGACTCTGTCTCAAAAAAAAAAAAAAAAGGTGATGTAGCTACATCAGTTTAATCAGTTGATAACAATTGTAATTATATCTCAAACTAGAAAAAAATTATTTAACACTTAGAGCCTATGGTCACAGAAAAAATATTTTCTATCTTTATTGAGGTATAACTAGCAAAAATTACATATATTTAGGGTGTACAACATGTTTTTAACATATGTATGTATTGTGAAATGATTACCCCAGTAAAACTAATTAACATATTCATCACTTCACATAATTTGGGAGCTTTGGCATGGGGAAAAGAGGAGATAATGGTCAAAGGGTACAAATCTTCAGCTCTAAGATGAATAATTACTGGAGATACAATGTATAACATGGTGACTGTAGTTAATAATAATATACTGTATACTTGAAATCTTCTAAGAGGGAAGATCTCAAGTTTTGTCACAGAAAACTTTTTCAAGTTTAAATTTTTAAATGTATCAATTTTAAATTTAAATGTATATCATATTTCTGCTGTTGAAAATATGATAATCAATATTTTAAAAATCCATGCTTAAAATATACCCTACAGGGAAAGGAAAATCAAACTGAAAATCTGAAAACTATTTTAAATTTTCAACTGTTAAAGACGAGCTTGTTCATGTACTTTTTAAAGCAGATAATGGTCATTATAGAAATAATTAAAGTATTTAGATTACACTGGACACATTTTAAGTAGTGATCATATATTTTTGTCTTGAAATATTAATGTTCATAATACACTAGAAAGATCCTTTGCAACTATTTAAACTTGTGATCTCAACTTTAAAAGGTATGAAGCAGCCAGGCGCAGTGGCTCACACCTGTAATCCCAGCACTTTGGGAGGCCAAGGTGGGAGGATCACTTGAGCCCAGGAATTCGAGTGCAGCCTGGGCAACATAGTGATACCGTCTCTACAAAAAACATGAAAAATTAGCCAGGTGTGGTGTCACGCACCTGTAGTCCCAGCTATTCGGCGGGTGGGGGGAGCCTGAGGTGGGAGGATTGCTAAGCCCAGGAGGTTGAGGCTGCTGTGAATTGTGATTGCGCTACTGTACTCCAGCTTAAGTAACAGAGAGTGAGATCCTGTCTCAAAAACAAACAAACAAAAGGTATGAAGCATTTACATTTTTTCGTTACCTTTCTTTGCCTCATTGAGCCTTTTTAATCTCTTCCTACACCCTAAACAACTTACTTTTAATCTCAGTCTATTGTCTCATCACCTTCTCTTTCCTCTTATTTGATAAAGGACATGTTTTGAGAATTTTATCGAGAACACAAAACAGATGCTTTCAAAGATTTATTTTGTATTCTTTCAGTTAACTTTTTTCTAACACAAGTTTTCCTTGGTATCTTACATGAGCTCTTTGTTCTTTCTTATATTTCCTAATATTTTCACAAGCCGTTTGTTGATTTTTTTCCCCTTGTTGGTTCATGTGCTCTGATTGTCTATCTCCTCCTCAGATGTGTGATTTTATTACTGTATGTAAACAATGGAGGTGTTGGACAACCCCAGCTGCATTTCTTCCTAAACTTGCTATATCTTTTAGGATTCTATACGTGACTGGGTTGATGCAAATTCTCTCTACAGATTACAAAACCCTTGACTAGTACTCCTGTTGATGTTATTGAAATCTTGCATTTTTTTCAGTGATTTTCATAATAAAGCCAGTAGGGAATTATTAACCAGTCATCCTGATAATCTATAAGTTAGGGATGAGAAGCTTTCAAATGTTTATATCAATATATCAATCTTTTTTTTTATAGAGTCATAAGGGGAATGGAGTGTTTTGAGAATGCCTCAAGTGGCAGGAAGAGGTGTGTGGCAATGAATCCCAGCTCACAGTTCACTGAAAATCAGCATGCTGTAAGATGCTGATCTTTGATTCAAGCATTTCCTTAGCCCAGCTGCTGCCTAAGAGCCTTTAATTAGAAGAAACACAATACTTTTCAAACTATGATGTTGGCTAGCATCCATTTGTATTTGGTTCTTACAAAGGCCAATATTTAATGCCATCAGAGCTCACTCTGGGGAGAGTTCGCGCCTAACCTCCCAGACCCAAAAATATCCCCCAGACACAAACACAAACGTAGGTTCCATTCTACGCTAAGTTGAAGCAACATATTATTTTTCTATAATCAGCAAAGTTGTAAGGAAAACAAGTGTGCAAAAGGCATTTCTCTGAATAGTGCTGAACTATGCAGATGACACCTATGGCATTTTCCTCTCAGTCCCTCCTCAATCCACAATAGTTAACACGTGAAACTCCATGTGAGCATGGTATGACCCCCACCCTCCACTCAGCTGATCAACCCAGAGCTGGGCACCAGATCCAAGCTAGACCAATCCAGTGTCCCATCTCTCCAGCTACAGCTGACTATTCCAGGGGTCAGCACCTATCCGAAGTCGTGCCAGTAAGTTCCACACTGAATACTTGGACTTGGGACTGAATTATATCAGTCTTTTCTCAGTGGTGAAGGGAGAAACTCAAGTCATATTTTCTACCATGTGGAGAAAGCCAGATGACACTAGAGAGTGTTCCAGTTAAAATGGAGGCTCAAGGCCAGGTGCAGTGGCTCACGCCTGTAATCCCAGCACTTTGGGAGGCCAAGATGGGTGGATCACATGTTCAGCATATCAAGAGCATCCTGGCCAACATGGTGAAACCCCGTCTCTACTAAAAACATAAAAATTAGCTGGGTGTCGTAGCACACACTTGTAATCCCAGCTACTCAGGAGACTGAGGCAGGAGAATGGTTTGAACCCAGGAAGCAGAGGTTGCAGCGAGCCAGAGATCAACCCACTGCACTCTAGCCTGGCGACAGAGCAAGACTTCATAAAAAAAAAAAAAAAAAAAAAAAAAAAAAAGTAGGCTCATCTGCAACCCTGCTACTTCTTGTTTTTGTTGTTGTTGTTGCTGGTTGTTTGAAATGGAGTCTTGCTCTGTCACCAGGCTGGAGTGCAGTGGCGTGATCTCGGCTCACTGCAACCTCTGCCTCCCGTGTTCAAGCAATTCTCCTGCCTCAGCCTCCCAAGTAGCTGGGATTACAGGCACCTGCCATCACGCCCAGGTAACTTTTGTATTTTTAGTAGAGATGGGGTTTCACCGTGTTAGCCAGGATGGTCTCAATCTCATGACCACATGATCCGCCCTCCTAGGCTTCCCAAAATGCTGGGATTACAGGTGTGAGCCACTGCGCCCAGCCAACCCTGCTACTTCTATAGCTAACGTCTTTAACTCTTCCTTGGATTTCCCTTGAGGATCAAGAATCTTGAGAACAAATTCCCATTCTTGGTTAAAATGGTTTGAGTTTGATATCTAGATTTGCAAATAATCAATTTCTGACTTATAAAATCAGGTTTATCAGGTCTGACTACAAATGAGTTACCAGTCTTTATTTTTATGAAACAGAAAGCTATATTATTTCTCTTGGTCGTTGAGTCTTTTCTGTCATCTATTTCTTATAGTTTTCTTTTTTACTCCACTTGGGGTTAAAAAAATCCTTCTTTCAAAATGGCCTCTTACAAACAGCGATTGCTCTGAGAGTTTATCTACATAGGACTGTTCCCACATGCACAATGCTTGATAACTGCAGTAAAATATCCAGCGGTTGTGCCTTCTACTGCCAAAATTCTCTTAGAAATGGAAACCAGAACAGCCTTTTTTTTTAGATATGCCATATTCCAAGATTTTGTTCATTTAAGAAAAAATATAGGAAGCAAAACAAATGAAAGAAAAACAAGTCATGACCCAAGAAAAATTGTGCACATCATTCCACAGCTGCTACACGCACAGTGGGCACATGTGCATAAGGAGCTACCACATAGCATAAGGAGGGCTCACCAAAAAGCTGGGAAATCACTGTTCCTGCCTCAAAGGCAGAAGCCATGAGCGTAAGTGTCCCCGTGATCAGAAAGGGAGATGGGGTGAGATGGGATGGAATGGATGTGTGCGCATGTGCATGCACGCGCATTCATGGTTTCAGTATCTCAAGCAATTAGGATTGTGAATAAAAACAAATTTTCTCAGGAGACACACAAGAAACTGGCAGAAACTAATGAAGGCAGTAGGAAGAAGGAGTGGTGGTCTCACTATTATTCATGATTAGCTGCATACCAGCTTTGGCATAGCCACTCTTCACCATCCCTACCTTGTCTTTCCAGCCTCCATTCTCAATTGCATTTCAATGTCACCCTCAAGCATCCAGGCTACAGGAAAGAAGTCCTCTCCAGTGGATTCTTTCACAGTCAAAGTAACTCCTGCTGGAAATGAAATTCTCTCAAAAGGCATACACATGAATCAAATAGGGGTGGCTCTTTGTTCCCCTTCTGAAACATAGCAAGTGCTGATTTCCATCTCCATCTCCCATTTAAAAGTAGATGTAATTAAAGTTTTCTTCCTGCTCTTCCATACACAGGCACCACTCTTTGAGAGCTGCTTGCACAAAACCTAGAAATGAACATCAGTCCCTGTTTACATAGCAAAAAGCTTATGAACCAAGATCTCAGACCCCTTCTTCATCCTTTTCTTTTAATTTCTTCTGTTCATCCAGAAGCTGCTGCTGCTCTTGCTGCAGACGTTGACTGCAATTTCTAGCACATGGAGTTAGTTAATTGCCAATTTGGTCAAAACAATCAGTCTTGCTGTATTTGTTTTAGCGTCTTCTCCTTTCTAGTTATATACAGAAGAGGAAACCATGGAATTAGGTATTGAGGCATGGTCATTCCACAAAAATGGACAGTCACAGCAACACGTAGGACACAAACAGAAGTCCATCGCCAATTACAAAACTTGAACTCAGGAGCCAAGCCCTGTTGCCCACTATCTGTTTGAGATAAGGTAGCAGAGCACATCCAGGAATCAGGCTGGGAAGATATTCCCTGAAGTTTGTTGGTTGCTTCCTCTGTCCAGAAAGTTCTTATGTATAAGACCCACAACAAGAAGCCACAGATGACAGACAAGGGCAGTTCTTTTTTTTTTTTTTTTTTTTTGAGACGGAGTCTCACTCTGTCACCCAGACTGGAGTGCAATGGCGTGGTCTCAGCTTACTGCAACCTCCGCCACCTCCCCCTCCCAGGTTCAAGCAATTCTCCCGCCTCAGTCTCCCAAGTAGCTGGGATTACAGGCATGTGCCACCACAACCAGCTAATTTTTGTATTTTTAGTAGAGATGGGGTTTCACATATTGGCCAGGCTGGTCTCGAATTCCTGACTTCAGGTGATCCACCCACCTCGGCCTCCCAAAGTGCTGGGATTACAGGCATGAGCCACTGTACCCGGCCGCAAGGGCAATTCTTACAGGATCTCTTCTTTTCCCAGGTTCTTCAGCTCTGGTTGTTAAGTAAAGTAAGACAAGTAGGGCTGCCTGGGTTGTGGCCTCTAGAGTCTCCAGCAGAGCTGGAGCTGTGGTCATGTTCCTACGTTAGCATTGCCACATAGTGTACAATTGAAGACAGGCAGTAAGAAACAAGCCCAGGTTAGGCTGAGGCTCAAGAAAGTGCTTGGTCCGCTATTATTTAAAAATTCAGCTAATATGGAACATACTGGCTTGAATGCAGTTCATTTTGAACAGTTAGAATCTTCTAGGAGTGAAGTCTGTTAACCCTATCAGCCAGTACTGCAAACGTGTGGGGGTCCACATTGGCACATCAAAATTCAGTTCCAAGAACTTCTGTTACAAAGGAAAAGGACAATCCATATGTGACATGTTCTCTGCAGCAGAGGCTGCCCACAGGTCCTAACTGCAGGTGTGCGAGCCAGCAGCTAACCCTGGGAAACCCACACTGCCTTCAGGAAAAACAATGTGCCTGCGGGGGGGTCAGTCACAGCACACAAGGCCTCAGCCATGTGGCCTGGAGCGCATCATTGACTCCTCCCATACTGTTTCCTCAAACATAAGAGATTGAATTAAATGATCTCTAAGGGCCATGTCTGGGAGGAAAAGCCATGATTATTCTGTGATTACTTAGTGGATTTCAGGGAACTCAGTGGCATATAAGGGTTTTTTTGTTGTTGTTAATTACTGCTGTGATAAATGACATACTTGGAACATTATTAGTGCAATAATCAGGTGCTAGACAGCACACAACATACTCCTAATATTTTCTCTCGGGTCTTACAAAGTACAGACTGACATAGCAGAGATGATCAGCGTGTGAAGTAAGTCCCTTAATGAGAATTAGCTCTTTTTATGACAAGCCACATTTTGGTCACATCTCTTCATTGGCTCTCAGCCAGGGGGAAAAATTATTTGAGCTCAAGATAGGAAACATTACAAAAATTAATAAAATATTACAGCAGCTTTAATGGATGTTATTACCTTAGGGGTTGGGGGATGGGTGGTTAAATACACAGTGTGACCCCTGAATCATCTGCGCATAAGAGAACTACATGAGTGCATATTGCAGGCAGGTTCCTGCATGTGTTTGCCAACCAAAATACGAGTGCTAAGTTCACACTAAGCTCCGGCTTTTGAAAGAAATTCAAGGCTGATGAAAGAAAGAAAGAGAGAAAGACAGACAGAGAGACAGGGGTGGAAGGGGAAGGGAGGGAGGGACGGAGGAAGGAAGGAAGGAAGGAAGGAAGGAAGGAAGGAAGGAAGGAAGGAAGGAAGGAAGGAAGGAAAGGAAGGAAGGAAGGATAATAGTTATTTAATGGTTATTTAAAAGTGGACAAAATTATAGACATGACATGTATTTCAAATTAGAAGACTGTACTAATTAGGTTAAACAGCTAAAGGCAAAGTTGTGGAGACATTAGGGAGACAAAAAGAAAACTTCAATAAAAACTACTAAAAGACTTACAGAAAACAGAGAAGCTATTAGATTCATGGAAAAAGAACAAGGTGCTATACAAAAAGAACATTAAAGAGAACAACAAATACTCTTGGAAATTAAAATATGAGAGCAGAAATTACACACACTCAGTAAAAGTTTTGAAAATGAAAGTTGAGGAAATCTTGCAGAAATTGGAACAAAAAGACAAAGAGATAGGAAATGGGGGGAGAATAA
The DNA here is from genome assembly GCF_028858775.2 of Pan troglodytes. Lineage (NCBI taxonomy): Eukaryota > Metazoa > Chordata > Mammalia > Primates > Hominidae > Pan > Pan troglodytes. The sequence continues at coordinate 106,177,197 of NC_072405.2, forward strand.
AATTAGAAAACAGTCCTAGGCGTGAAATAAGAGAGGGAGAAGGAGGAAGGGAGAGAGAGAAAAAAAAGAGAGAGCAGATACATCATCAAAAAAATAATTTAAGAACATTTTTCAGAACTTAAGAACACAGGTGTTCAACCTAAACAGGCTGACAACTGAGAACAATGAAACAGGCCCACCAATGCAAATCATCAAGAAATTTCAGAAGACTAAAGAGAAGATTATATAAGCTTGAGAGAGGAATAAATCCATTTCACACAAAGGGTCAAGAAGAGAATGACACTGCACTTCTCAGCAATAACAGCTGAAGGTAGAAGACACAGGAGTAGGGCCAGAAACATTCTCTAAGCAAAAATAACATACAATCTAGAATCCCATGCCCCAATCACACTGAGAGGTAAAATGTTCAAGCATGAAACTATCAAAACAAAACCAAAATAAAACACTCCCACAATGCACTCTTCCTGAGGAAGCTGTTGGAGAATATCCCTGTGAGGGTTACTGAGCAAATGTCTCCTAGCTTTAACTTCCCCTTCCTCCTTCCTCGGATGCTGGGCTGGACTCTACAACCATTATTTCTCCTTTTGCAGTGGGCTCCATGCCAGTCTCTGCCAACAGGGGGCACCAGCAAGAGAGGCTGCAAGGCTGGAGGAGGAAGAAGGGATGTGTTCCTGTTGGCTTCTTGTTTCTGTAAGTTTCATCCCAACTTAACGGTTCTCACCTGGGTAGCAACAGTTAGTTCCAGTTGGCAGGTTTTATAAATTATCCTTTCAGAGATAAAAGCTTTAATCGGTGCCCACTCCTCAGAGGTATGAATCCCAGCAATGTCTCCCCTCTAAGCTCCAGAGCCACCAATATTGGCTGAACAATGCTCCTTTCCCCAGGGTTCTGGATCTCAGCTTGGCAGGAACCCCTCTCTGAGCCTTCCTAATTGTTCCTTTATTTTCTCAGTCCTATTAGTAGCATCTGTTTCCTGTACTCCCTTTCTCTGTGATACCTTATGTTTTGCCTTTTTTAGTTTACTTAAAATTCACTATATGAGATCTTCCCTGTTAAAGTAATTTGGTGTGCTTTCTGCCTCTTGACTGGAGCATGACTGATACAATGCTTCCCTAGAATGATGGAGCAAGTCGTGAAGGAGGAAGGCATGGGATCCAGGAATGAGATCCATACAAAAGTGGAAATATTTAAGAGGATGAAGAGAAACACCATGACAATAGCCATGCAGCTGACCTAGAGACCAACTTGTCCATTTTAGGGCAAAACAGAGGGCTCTCAGAAAGATTTCTTCAAGAAGATGAAAATCACAAAATACTTCATATGCTTAAATATACTGAGAAGAGATTTATGTTGCTGAAGGAAAGTTTGGGATTGAATAATCAGAACGTAAAGACTAAACAAAGAAAAACAAATGAAGAAAGAAGGTACTTACAATGCCAGGGAAAAACGAATGCTAGGCAGCTAAGGATGAGTCGTCCTCACTGTCCCTGTCTCTGCTATGAATAGCTTTTTCATGGACATAATAATGTAACTACTTATGATTGATCTCATTTGAATTTTACTACATATACATAGGGAGGTTTGGAAAATGTAAAATGTGTGTTTGCATGTAAAAGAGGTCACATTTGCATGTGAAAGAAAGCAAAATCCTCATTTTTCAAAGGGGGAAAGTCAGTATATAAGGACTAAACTGAAAAAAAGTAAAATTAAGAAGCTCACTTGTACAATGATAGGAATAATAATAATAATTGAGTCTGCCTTCACGGTTGTCAACATCAAATGAATTAATACATATATAGCATTTAGAACAGTGCCTGACCAATGGTAAGAGCCATGCAAGTGTTTGTTGAGTGAATGAGCCATATGAATAATATAGGTAAACTTTTCTTTAGGTCTCACCGAAGGAACTTAAAACTGCATTTCTATTGCATTTCACCCATAGCTCAAAACAAGCAAGTACCTGAAAATTGTTTATTTTCTTGCTCCTCTTCTAGAAATCACCAGTGGTGAAAAAAGATGATGCAATGAATCAAGTTTTTTCAGAATTTTAAGGGAGAATTAAGAAACATCAGGAATGGTACCTGGAGTTAGCCAAACTGCCAGGTGAAGGGCATGATCCTCCAGACTGCCAGTGCTGCCCAAGACTTCTGACCCCAAAGATGAAGAATTAGGGTCCAATGACAAAGTTAGAGGGAAGAGCCCACATAAGACCACCCTCACTCTGACACCAAGTTCAAGAGTTTTCCGAAACCACCCTGAGTTTCAATAACTCAGTAGAAGACTCACAAACTCCATGAAATCCATTATATTCACGGTTACATTGACTATAGGGAAAAGATGCACTAAAGTCAGCCAAAGGAAGAGATGTATAAGGTAGAGTCTAGCAAAATCCCCCAGAGTTCTGCCATCCCAGGAGGCTCACCTGAGCTTCTGTGTCCAGAATTTTACTGAGGCTTCATTACATAGGCATGATTAATTGATTGGTCTATTGATTGTCCACATGAATGAACTCAGTCTCTAGGTCATCTGATACCATGTTAGCCAGAGCTATTGCCCTAAATTCATACTTTCTTTTGTAGTCAGCCCCCACCCTAAGACTATTGGGTGTGGTCATCCAAAGGAGGAAAAAAACAAGGGGGAGAGGACTTAAAGATGAGGGGAGACAAGGAGACGAAGGGACAGGGCAGGAAGTTTTCCTCTGAAAAGAAAAGAGATTAATTCCCCAAGTTCATGACCACAACTCAGTAATAACTGCCATTTGCTTCTCCCTTCACATTAGCCAGAGCGTTTGTGTTTCATAAATTTCACAACTACTCTATGAGGTGTTTAGAGTTTTACAAATGAGAAAACTGAAACTCCAGAAGACCCTATATCCCCCACGCCAGAAAAAGGACACAGTGCGGCTGGAAACCAGGTCTTCTGACCCCACATTCCTGTTCTTTCCAATACAGTCTACAGTGTCTGTTTTCCACACTTAAGTCAGCCTTCTTTGTTTGTTTCAATCCTGCAAATTTTCAACTTTTTAAGTACTCATAACAGTCTCTTTTCTTCTCATTTGTTAACTTTTTAAGCATCTCATTAAATTTTGTGAATTAAAAAGACACAAATCCAGCAAAGTTGTAACCCGGGAACAATAATCTTGGGCCAAAATTTATTGTCAAAGGAATATAAAAATTTTTGCTTTGTTCTGGAATTTTGTCACAATAAAGCATTGTCATTTGTCTCTTAGATTCTTTCCTTCCCAGCTCCTCCACCACCACCACTCCCTATTGGTGAAATTGGCACATGTCAAAGAGCTAACAAAGGGATCTTCCTAAAAGGCGTCATTGTGTGCCCAAAGGGTTTCTGGACTTGGACATCATGGTGGACTGGTAAGAGGCAGGGAGGGCCAAGCGCAAGACATTTTGACCCCGATGTTTAGACTGTCCTATATCCAATTCCTGTGATTGTTCTTTTTGCCATTGTGTTGATAAAAATTTCCCAATCACCAGCTGTTTATCTAATTCTTACTGAGTGTTACTGGAAGAAATAATCAACATAGATCATTAAATGCTGGTGAAACTAACACTGGCTAAAATTGTAGGTGGTTAAAATTTGGTATAGATGAAAACCTGAAAAATTAAAAGTGGGAAACAGACTTGGTTGAAATAAATTTTTAAAACAAAATCTATAGTATATAAAATTGCATGATTTAAAATGTTTTTTAGTTAAAAGTGCATCAAACCTTTATATATTTATATAATTTGACCTGAGAAATGAATTGGTAGAAATAATTTCTGCAAAAGAAAACTCATAATCATAGAATGCATAACTAGGTAAAAGTTGAGTCAAAATAAATAAATCACATTAGAAAATAATTGATCCTGATAATAATTAATGTTAAAGTAATGCTTTTATAAAAATGGTTTAACTTTTTGAAAATGTTATCAAATGATTGAATTAACAAAGATTCATCCTTAAAAAATATTAATTTTGGTGTAATTCTTATTAAAATATTTGTATATATAAACACAGAGATAAAATATTTATGGAATCAATAAGGAAGTCCAAAACAGTGGGGTCAAAACAGTAGGGTCAAAATATTATTTATTCTTTTGCTCCTTTCTGTGAAATGGATGTAAGATTATAAAACCACTAATGTGACCAAATGCAAGGAGTTGCTATTGAAAATAAGATCAATACCTACAAAAAGGTTGCCAATGTAAATAATTTGGATTTGGTTCATGTATCACCTGAAATGTAGAAAACGAAGTCAAATTTTATCTTGTGGTTCCCGCTTGGGCTTGTCTTGGACCTGGGACATAGAAGCAGAGAAGGGCAGATGGTGACTGAAATTGCTGGAGCCTTCCTTGCCTTGAAAGTTCTCACAGTGACCTACATGGCCCCACTTGATCTAGATCCCCTTCTACTGTGACCTTATTTTCTTCCACTGACCCCCCGCCCCCGCTCCAAAACCTTTTCCATCCACATCTATGGTAGAGGAGGGTAGAGAGGGGGATAAAAGGGAAATGAGAAGTGCTTTAAGTAGTTCTGATCTAATTCGTAGATGAGTCAGCATCAGTTTATCTGATTTTTAGACACCATTTAACAGTTGGGCATCTGCCAGCTGTTAGAACTAAGTTCCCACTCTGAAACTCGAAGAAATCTACTCTTCATCCTGTTACCCCAGCACCACACCATGAGTATCCCCTCCTACCTCAAACCAACTTTGAACACACAATGATCAGAATCCTGCCCTCAAACTTTAGTCTCCCACTTGGGTAAGCCACCCGCTACCAGACTAACCTAAGGCGACCCTCAAAGGGCTGGCAGTCATGAGGCTGCCCCTGCCTGAGGAAGACCTTACTTTTGTTCTGATCATCTCTGTTTGCCTGAACTATCACCAGAATGTCTGAGGAATGTGTTTAGTCCACAGTATTAACTACATTTCTGTTACCCACTTTTGGGTCTGCCTCAACCCAAGGCCCCTGTCTCAAACCAGTGACATGTCTGATTTGAAGTCCACACCCGCTCTGTCTGCCAATTCGTGCTTTTTTTCAGTCCAAGTATAACAAGATGAGCCATGGGCTGGCCTCCTTCTCCAAATAGCCTTCACTGTCAAGCCATTCTAATCAGGCAGACAGCATCCCAGCAGGCCCAGATGGATACATGGTGATCTATAAAGGGCTCTCATGTCCTTTACAGGGATCTCTGAATTAAGTTTAGGACACAGGGAAACTATAGATTACACGTGCTGAAAAAGTCAGTCAAATTCTTACCAAACACTTACTAGGTCCAGACAAGGCCTCGGCCCAAAATATTTCTTCTTGAAAACAAAATAAAACTACTCTCCTCTGACCTCCTGACTGCTACCCCCATCTCCTCCTCTCATCCTTCCAGTCAGATTCACTACAATTGGTTTCTCACTAAATTCCACTTTACTCTCTTGGTTCCAATTCACCTGGCAGTTCTAAACCCACAAGTTGTTCTGTAGAGCTAGCTTTCCAAAGGAGTCATGAGTTTCACAATCAATAGATATATTACAAAACAAAAATAAAATGAACGTCACACTGGGTTGAAGCCATCTTGTAGATTTTTTTTTTTTTTTTGAACCAGAAGTGGGGATTTGTGATATAAGCAGCTGCTACAAAACCAAACAAATGACAGCACTCAACTCAGAGTTTGAGCCTATCCAGGGGCTGAATTATGTTTGCTTTGAGGTTTTGTGAAAGGTCATGAGGCCTAACAAAGTTCGGATGAAACTTGGCTGTTTCTCCGTTAGGCTCTGGCTCAAAACTTGTGGCGTTTCATGTGGTTTGGAGTTTTCAAACACAGTGCTTTGCACAGCGCTAATAAATGATTCTCTCTCAGCATGGAAAGCAATTAAATGTATGGCCTCTTGGGCTTTGGTCTTAGAATCAGTATTTATTTATTAGGAGCTGGGAGAAGGACTAAATGGCCTAGAAGAGGGATCACACATAATGAGGTGAGTGAATTTGCTGAAGACACCACATTTTAGATGACTGGAGGCCTGAAAAGCAAGAGAGGAACTCCTGAGGAACCACTAAAATTAGGCCATTGGGAAACTTGCTAATGAACGGAATTTAGCATCAGCCTACAAGGAACAAATTGGAACTGCTTGCAAAGCCTCAGGGAAG